>NW_027211900.1:1808082-2109429 GCF_036971445.1 Narcine bancroftii | reverse complement strand
CCAGAGGGGAATCAAAGGGAGCAGGGGGAACAGATTGGAAAAATTGGGAACTGTGGAGAACACTGCAGTACAGAGGGGAAACAAACGGAGCAGGGGGAACGGATTGCAAAAAGTTGATAACTGTGGAGAACACGGCAGGACAGAGGGGAACCAAAGGGAACAAGGGGAACAGGTTGGAAAAAATGGGGTCCCATGTGTAACACTGCAAGGCAGAGGGGAACAATAGGGAGCAGGGGGTACAGGATGGAAAAAAATGTGGAGAATCGTGGGGAACACTGCAGAATAGAGGGGAACCAAAGGGAGCAGGGGGAATGGATTGGAAAAAGTGGGGAAGCGTCGGGAACACTGCAGAACAGAGGAGAACCAAAGAGAGCAGGGGGAACAGATTGCAAAAAGAGGGGATCCGATTGGAAAAAGTAGGGAACCGTGTGGAAAAATGGAGAAAGGTGGGGAACCAAAGGGAGCAGGGGGATCGAATTGGAAAAGGTGGAGAACTGTGGGGAACACAGCAGAACAGAGGGGAACCAAAGGGAGCAGAGGGAACGGATTGGAAAAAGTGGGGAACCGTGGGGAACACTGCATGACAGTGGGGAACCAAAGGGAGCAGGAGGTACAGGTTGGAAAAAGTGGGGAACCGTGGAGAACACTGCAGCACAGAGGGGAACAAAAGTGAGCAGGGGAAACGGATTGCAAAAAGTGGGGCCCATGGCGAACACTGCATGACAGAGGGTAATCAAAGGGAGCAGGGGGAACCGATTGGAAAAAGTGGGGAACTGTGGGAAACACTGCAGAACAGAGGGGAACCAAAGGTAGCAGGGGGAACGGATTGGAAAAAGTGTGGAACCATGGGGGACACTGCAGGGCAGAGGGAAACCAAAGGGAGCATGGGAACAGATTAGAAAAAATTTGGAGAACCGTGGGGAAAACTGCAGAACAGAGCGGAACCAAAGGGAGCAGGGGGAACAGATCGGAAAAGTGCGGACCCGTGGGGAACAATGCAGAACAGAGAGGAACCAAAGGGAGAAGGGGAACAGATTGGAAAAAGTGGGGAATCGTGGGGAGTTCTGCAGAACAGTGGGGACCCAAAGAGAGCAGGGGGAAAGGATTCGAAAAAGTGGACCGTGGGGAACTCTGCAGAAAAGAGGTGGACCAAAGGAAGCAGGGGGAACGGATTGGAAAAAATGGGGAACAGTGTGGAAAAATGTAGAACAGAGGCGAACCAGAGGGAGAAGGGGGAACAGATTAGAAAAAATTTGGAGAACCGTGGGAAACACTGCAGAACAGTGAGGAACCAAAGGGAGCAGGGGGAACGGATTGCAAAAAATGGGGCCCATGGGGAACACTGGAGGACAGAGCGGAATCAAAGGGAGCAGGGGGAACTGATTAGAAAAAGTGGGGAATCGTGCAGAACACTACGGGACAGAGGGGAACCAAAGGGAACAGGGGGAACGGATTGGAAAGAGTGGGGAACCATGGGGAATACTGCAGGGCAGAGGGGAACCATAGGGAGCAGGGGCTACAGGTTGGAAAAAATGTGGAGAACCGTGAGGAACACTGCAGAACAGTGAGGAACCAAAGGGAGCTGGGGGAACAGATTGGAAAAAGTGGGGAACCGTGTGGAAAATACAGAACAGTGGGGAAACAAACAGAGCAGGGGGTATGGATTGCAAATAGTTGGGAAGCGTGGAGGACACTGCAGAACAGAGGGGAACCAAAGGGAGCAGGACGAACAGATTGTAAAATAGTGGGGAACCGTGGGGAACGCTGAAGAACAGTATGAAACCAAAGCGAGCCGGGGGAATGGTTTGGAAAATGTGGGGAACCGTGGGGAAAACTGTAGAACAGAGTGGAGCCAAAGGAGCAGGGGGAACAGATTGGAAAAAGTGGGGAACTTGGGGAACACTGCAGAACAGAGCAGAACCAAAGGGAGCAGGGGGAACAGATTGGAAAAGGTGTGGAACCGATTGGGAAAAGTAGGGAACCGTGTGGAAAAATGCAGAAAGGTGGGGAACCAAAGGGAGCAGGGGGAACGAATTGGAAAAGGTGGAGAACTGTGGGGAACAATGTAGAACAGAGGGGAACCAAAGGGAGCAGAGGGAACGGTTTGGAAAAAGTGGGGAACCGTGGGGAACACTGCACGACAGAGGAGAACCAAAGAGATCAGGGGGAACAGATAGGAAAAAATTGGGGAACTGTGAAAACACTGCATGACAGAGGGGAACCAAAGGGAGCAGGAGGTACAGGTTGGAAAAAGTGGGGAACCGTGGAGGACACTGCAGGACAGAGGGGAACCAAAGGGAGCAGGGGGTACAGGATGGAAAAAAATGAGGAGAATCGTGGGGAACACTGCAGAATAAAGGGGAACCAAAGGGAGCAAGGGGAACTGTTTTGAAAAAGTGGGGAACCGTGTGCAAAAATGCGGAACAGTTGGTAACCAAAGGGAGCAGGAGGAACAGATTGGAAAAAGTTGAGAACAGTGGACAACACTGCAGAACAGAGGGGAATCAAAGGGTGCAGGGGGAACAGATTCAAAAAAGTGGGGAACCGTGAGGAACACTGCAGAACAGAGGTGAACCAAAGGGAGCAGGGGGTACAGTTCGGAAAAGTGGGGAACCGTGGGGAACAATGCAGAACAGAGGAGAACCAAAGGGAACAGGGGTAACAGATTGGAAAAAGTGGGGAATCGTGGGGAGTTCTGCAGAACAGAGGTGAACCAAAGGAAGCAGGGGGATCGGATTGGAAAAAGTGGGGAACAGTGTGGAAAAATGCAGAACAGAGGGGAACCAGAGGTAGCAGGGGAAACAGATTGGAAAAAGTGGGGAACCGTGGGGAACACTGCAGAACAGAGGGGTACCAAAGGGAGCAGAGGGAATGCATTGGAAAAAGTGGGGAACCGTGGGGAACACTGCACGACAGAGGGGAACCAAAGGAAGCAGGGGGAACTGATTGGAAAAAGTGGGGAACTGTGGGGAACACTGCAGAACAGAGTGGAGCCAAAGGAGCAGGGGGAACAGATTGGAAAAAGTGGGGAACTTGGGGAACACTGCAGAACAGAGCAGAACCAAAGGGAGCAGGGGGAACAGATTGGAAAAAGTGTGGAACCGATTGGGAAAAGTAGGGAACCGTGTGGAAAAATGCAGAAAGGTGGGGAACCAAAGGGAGCAGGGGGAACGAATTGGAAAAGGTGGAGAACTGTGGGGAACAATGTAGAACAGAGGGGAACCAAAGGGAGCAGAGGGAACGGTTTGGAAAAAGTGGGGAACCGTGGGGAACACTGCACGACAGAGGAGAACCAAAGGGATCAAGGGGAACAGATAGGAAAAAATTGGGGAACTGTGAAAACACTGCATGACAGAGGGGAACCAAAGGGAGCAGGAGGTACAGGTTGGAAAAAGTGGGGAACCGTGGAGGACACTGCAGGACAGAGGGGAACCAAAGGGAGCAGGGGGTACAGGATGGAAAAAAATGAGGAGAATCGTGGGGAACACTGCAGAATAAAGGGGAACCAAAGGGAGCAAGGGGAACTGTTTTGAAAAAGTGGGGAACCGTGTGCAAAAATGCGGAACAGTTGGTAACCAAAGGGAGCAGGAGGAACAGATTGGAAAAAGTTGAGAACAGTGGACAACACTGCAGAACAGAGGGGAATCAAAGGGTGCAGGGGGAACAGATTCAAAAAAGTGGGGAACCGTGAGGAACACTGCAGAACAGAGGTGAACCAAAGGGAGCAGGGGGTACAGTTCGGAAAAGTGGGGAACCGTGGGGAACAATGCAGAACAGAGGAGAACCAAAGGGAACAGGGGTAACAGATTGGAAAAAGTGGGGAATCGTGGGGAGTTCTGCAGAACAGAGGTGAACCAAAGGAAGCAGGGGGATCGGATTGGAAAAAGTGGGGAACAGTGTGGAAAAATGCAGAACAGAGGGGAACCAGAGGTAGCAGGGGAAACAGATTGGAAAAAGTGGGGAACCGTGGGGAACACTGCAGAACAGAGGGGTACCAAAGGGAGCAGAGGGAATGCATTGGAAAAAGTGGGGAACCGTGGGGAACACTGCACGACAGAGGGGAACCAAAGGAAGCAGGGGGAACGGATTGTAAAAAGTTGCGCCGGTGGGGAACACTGTAGGACAGAGGGGAATCAAAGGGAGCAGGGGGAACTGATTGGAAAAAGTGGGGAACTGTGGGGAACACTGCAGAACAGAGGGCAAACAAACGGAACAAGGGGAATCAATTGCAAAAAGTTGGGAACCGTGGAGGACAATGCAGAACAGGGGAAACCAAAGGAAGCAGGGCAAACAGTTTGTAAAAAAGTGGGGAACCGTGGGGAATGCTGCAGAACAGTATGAAACCAAAGCGAGCCGGGGGAATGGTTTGGAAAATGTGGGGAACCGTGGGGAAAACTGCAGAACAGAGTGGAGACAAAGGAGCAGGGGGAACAGATTGGAAAAAGTGGGGAACCGTGGGGAACACTGCAGAACAGAGGGGAACCAAACGGAGCCGGGGCAACGGATTGCAAAAAGTTGGGAACTGTGGAGAACACGGAAGGACAGAGGGGAACCAAAGGGAACAAGGGGAACAGGTTGGAAAAAGTGGTGTCCCATGGGTAACACTGCAAGGCAGAGGGGAACGATAGGGAGCAGGGGGTACAGTATGTAAAAAAATGTGGAGAATCGTGAGGAACACTAGAATAGAGGGGAACCAAAGGGAGCAGGGGGAACGGATTGGAAAAAGTGGGGAAGCGTCGGGAACACTGCAGAACAGAGGAGAACCAAAGGGAGCAGCGGGAACAGATTGGAAAAAGTGGGGAACCGATTGGAAAACGTAGGGAACCGTGTGGAAAAATGCAGAAATGTGGGGAACAAAAGGGAGCAAGGGGAACGAATTGGAAAAGGTGGAGAACTGTGGCGAACACTGCAGAACAGAGGGGAACCAAAGAGAGCAGAGGGAACGGATTGGAAAAAGTGGGGAACCGTGGGGCATGACAGAGGGGAACGAAAGGGATCAGGGGGAACATATAAGAAAAAATTGGTGGAGCTGTGAAAACACTGCATGACAGAGGGGAACCAAAGGGAACAGGAGGTACAGGTTGGAAAAAGTGGGGAACCGTGGGGAACACTGCAGAACAGTATGAAACCAAAGCGAGCCGGGGGAACAGTTTGGAAAATGTGGGGAACCGTGGAGATCACTGCAGAACAGAGGGGACCCAAAGGGAGCAGGGGAACAGATTGGAAAAAGTGGGGAACCGTGGGGAACACTGAACAATAGAGGGGAACCAAAGGGAGCAGGGGAAATGGATTGAAAAAAGTGGGGAACCGTGGGAAACACTGCAGAACCAAAGGGAGCAGGTGGAACAGTTTGGAAAAAATGTGGAGAACCATGGGGAAAACTGCAGAACAGAATGGAGCGAAAGGAGCAGGGGGAACAGATTGGAAAAAGTGGGGTCCCATGCGGAACACTGCAAGGCAGAGGGGAACCATAGGGAGCAGGGGGTACAGGATGGAAAAAAAAGGGAGAAATGTAGGGAACAATGCAGAATAGAGGGGAACCAAAGGGAGCAGGGGGAACGGATTGGAAAAAGTGGGGAAGCGTCGGGAACACTGCAGAACAGAGGGGAATCAAAGGGTGCAGGGGGAACAGATTGGAAAAAGTGGGGAACCGTGAGGAACACTGCAGAACAGAGGTGAACCAAAGGGAGCAGGGGGTACAGTTCGGAAAAGTGGGGAACCGTGGGGAACAATGCAGAACAGAGGGGAACCAAAGGGAACAGGGGTAACAGATTGGAAAAAGTGGGGAATTGTGGGGAGTTCTGCAGAACAGAGGTGAACCAAAGGAAGCAGGGGGATCGGATTGGAAAAAGTGGGGAACAGTGTGGAAAAATGCAGAACAGAGGGGAACCAGAGGTAGCAGGGGAAACAGATTGGAAAAAGTGGGGAACCGTGGGGAACACTGCAGAACAGAGGGGCACCAAAGGGAGCAGAGGGAATGCATTGGAAAAAGTGGGGAACCGTGGGGAACACTGCACGACAGAGGGGAACCAAAGGAAGCAGGGGGAACGGATTGTAAAAAGTTGCGCCGGTGGGGAACACTGTAGCACAGAGGGGAATCAAAGGGAGCAGGGGGAACTGATTGGAAAAAGTGGGGAACTGTGGGGAACACTGCAGAACAGAGGGCAAACAAACGGAACAGGGGGAATCAATTGCAAAAAGTTGGGAACCGTGGAGGACAATGCAGAACAGGGGAAACCAAAGGAAGCAGGGCAAACAGTTTGTAAAAAAGTGGGGAACCGTGGGGAATGCTGCAGAACAGTATGAAACCAAAGCGAGCCGGGGGAATGGTTTGGAAAATGTGGGGAACCGTGGGGAAAACTGCA
This sequence comes from Narcine bancroftii, assembly GCF_036971445.1. NCBI lineage: Eukaryota > Metazoa > Chordata > Chondrichthyes > Torpediniformes > Narcinidae > Narcine > Narcine bancroftii. The sequence goes on along the minus strand of NW_027211900.1, from coordinate 2,103,064 downwards.
GAACAGAGTGGAGACAAAGGAGCAGGGGGAACAGATTGGAAAAAGTGGGGAACCGTGGGGAACACTGCAGAACAGAGGGGAACCAAACGGAGCCGGGGCAACGGATTGCAAAAAGTTGGGAACTGTGGAGAACACGGAAGGACAGAGGGGAACCAAAGGGAACAAGGGGAACAGGTTGGAAAAAGTGGTGTCCCATGGGTAACACTGCAAGGCAGAGGGGAACGATAGGGAGCAGGGGGTACAGTATGTAAAAAAATGTGGAGAATCGTGAGGAACACTAGAATAGAGGGGAACCAAAGGGAGCAGGGGGAACGGATTGGAAAAAGTGGGGAAGCGTCGGGAACACTGCAGAACAGAGGAGAACCAAAGGGAGCAGCGGGAACAGATTGGAAAAAGTGGGGAACCGATTGGAAAACGTAGGGAACCGTGTGGAAAAATGCAGAAATGTGGGGAACAAAAGGGAGCAAGGGGAACGAATTGGAAAAGGTGGAGAACTGTGGCGAACACTGCAGAACAGAGGGGAACCAAAGAGAGCAGAGGGAACGGATTGGAAAAAGTGGGGAACCGTGGGGCATGACAGAGGGGAACGAAAGGGATCAGGGGGAACATATAAGAAAAAATTGGTGGAGCTGTGAAAACACTGCATGACAGAGGGGAACCAAAGGGAACAGGAGGTACAAGTTGGAAAAAGTGGGGAACCGTGGGGAACACTGCAGAACAGTATGAAACCAAAGCGAGCCGGGGGAACAGTTTGGAAAATGTGGGGAACCGTGGAGATCACTGCAGAACAGAGGGGACCCAAAGGGAGCAGGGGAACAGATTGGAAAAAGTGGGGAACCGTGGGGAACACTGAACAATAGAGGGGAACCAAAGGGAGCAGGGGAAATGGATTGAAAAAAGTGGGGAACCGTGGGAAACACTGCAGAACCAAAGGGAGCAGGTGGAACAGTTTGGAAAAAATGTGGAGAACCATGGGGAAAACTGCAGAACAGAATGGAGCGAAAGGAGCAGGGGGAACAGATTGGAAAAAGTGGGGTCCCATGCGGAACACTGCAAGGCAGAGGGGAACCATAGGGAGCAGGGGGTACAGGATGGAAAAAAAAGGGAGAAATGTAGGGAACAATGCAGAATAGAGGGGAACCAAAGGGAGCAGGGGGAACGGATTGGAAAAAGTGGGGAAGCGTCGGGAACACTGCAGAACAGAGGGGAATCAAAGGGTGCAGGGGGAACAGATTGGAAAAAGTGGGGAACCGTGAGGAACACTGCAGAACAGAGGTGAACCAAAGGGAGCAGGGGGTACAGTTCGGAAAAGTGGGGAACCGTGGGGAACAATGCAGAACAGAGGGGAACCAAAGGGAACAGGGGTAACAGATTGGAAAAAGTGGGGAATCGTGGGGAGTTCTGCAGAACAGAGGTGAACCAAAGGAAGCAGGGGGATCGGATTGGAAAAAGTGGGGAACAGTGTGGAAAAATGCAGAACAGAGGGGAACCAGAGGTAGCAGGGGAAACAGATTGGAAAAAGTGGGGAACCGTGGGGAACACTGCAGAACAGAGGGGCACCAAAGGGAGCAGAGGGAATGCATTGGAAAAAGTGGGGAACCGTGGGGAACACTGCACGACAGAGGGGAACCAAAGGAAGCAGGGGGAACGGATTGTAAAAAGTTGCGCCGGTGGGGAACACTGTAGCACAGAGGGGAATCAAAGGGAGCAGGGGGAACTGATTGGAAAAAGTGGGGAACTGTGGGGAACACTGCAGAACAGAGGGCAAACAAACGGAACAGGGGGAATCAATTGCAAAAAGTTGGGAACCGTGGAGGACAATGCAGAACAGGGGAAACCAAAGGAAGCAGGGCAAACAGTTTGTAAAAAAGTGGGGAACCGTGGGGAATGCTGCAGAACAGTCTGAAACCAAAGCGAGCCGGGGGAATGGTTTGGAAAATGTGGGGAACCGTGGGGAAAACTGCAGAACAGAATGGAGACAAAGGAGCAGGGGGAACAGATTGGAAAAAGTGGGGAACCGTGGGTAACACTGCAGAACAGAGGGGAACCAAACGGAGCAGGGGCAACGGATTGCAAAAAGTTGGGAACCGTGGAGAACACGGAAGGACAGAGGGGAACCAAAGGGAACAAGGGGAACAGGTTGGAAAAAGTGGTGTCCCATGGGTAACACTGCAAGGCAGAGGGGAACGATAGGGAGCAGGGGGTACAGTATGTAAAAAAATGTGGAGAATCGTGAGGAACACTAGAATAGAGGGGAACCAAAGGGAGCAGGGGGAACGGATTGGAAAAAGTGGGGAAGCGTCGGGAACACTGCAGAACAGAGGAGAATCAAAGGGAGCAGCGGGAACAGATTGGAAAAAGTGGGAAACCGATTGGAAAACGTAGGGAACCGTGTGGAAAAATGCAGAAATGTGGGGAACAAAAGGGAGCAGGGGGAACGAATTGGAAAAGATGGAGAACTGTGGCGAACACTGCAGAACAGAGGGGAACCAAAGAGAGCAGAGGGAACGGATTGGAAAAAGTGGGGAACCGTGGGGCATGACAGAGGGGAACCAAAGGGATCAGGGGGAACAGATAAGAAAAAATTGGTGGAGCTGTGAAAACACTGCATGACAGAGGGGAACCAAAGGGAACAGGAGGTACAGGTTGGAAAAAGTGGGGAACCGTGGGGAACACTGCAGAACAGTATGAAACCAAAGCGAGCCGGGGGAACAGTTTGGAAAATGTGGGGAACCGTGGAGATCACTGCAGAACAGAGGGGAACCAAAGGGAGCAGGGGAACAGATTGGAAAAAGTGGGGAACCGTGGGGAACACTGAACAATAGAGGGGAACCAAAGGGAGCAGGGGAAATGGATTGGAAAAAGTGGGGAACCGTGGGAAGCACTGCAGAACCAAAGGGAGCAGGTGGAACAGTTTGGAAAAAATGTGGAGAACCATGGGGAAAACTGCAGAACAGAGTGGAGCGAAAGGAGCAGGGGGAACAGATTGGAAAAAGTGGGGTCCCATGCGGAACACTGCAAGGCATAGGGGAACCATAGGGAGCAGGGGGTACAGGATGGAAAAAAAAGGGAGAAATGTAGGGAACAATGCAGAATAGAGGGGAACCAAAGGGAGCAGGGGGAACGGATTGGAAAAAGTGGGGAAGCGTCGGGAACACTGCAGAACAGAGGGGAATCAAAGGGTGCAGGGGGAACAGATTGGAAAAAGTGGGAAACCGTGAGGAACACTGCAGAACAGAGGTGAACCAAAGGGAGCAGGGGGTTCAGTTCGTAAAAGTCGGGAACCGTGGGGAACAATGCAGAACAGAGGGGAACCAAAGGGAGCAGGGGGAACAGATAGGAAAAAGTGGGGAATCGTGGGGAACACTGCACGACAGAGGGGAACCAAAGGGATCAGGAGGAACAGATAGGAAAAAATTGGGATCTGTGAAAACACTGCATGACAGAGGGGAACCAAAGGGAGCAGGAGGTACAGGTTGGAAAAAGTGGGGAACCGTGGAGGACACTGCAGGACAGAGGGGAACCAAAGGGAGCATGGCGAACAGATTGTAAAAAAGTGGGGAACCGTGGGGAACACTGCAGAACAGTGGGGAACCAAAGTGAGCAGGGGAACGCATTGGAAAAAGTGGGGAATCGTGGGGGACACTGCAGAACACTGAGGAACCAAAGGGAGCAGGGTGAACAGATTGGAAAAAGTGGGGAACCGTGTGGAAAAATGCAGAACAGTGGGGAAACAAAGGGTGCAGGAGGAACAGATTAGAAGAAGTGGGGTACCGTGTGGAAAAATGCACAACAGTGGGGAACCAAAGGGAGCAGGGGGAACGGATTGGAAAAAGTGGGGAAGCGTCGCGAACACTGCAGAACAGAGGCGAACCAAAGGGAAGAGGGGGAACGGATTGGAAAAAGTGGGGAACCATGGAGGACACGGCAGGGCAGAGGGGAACCATAGGGAGCAGGGGGTACAGGTTGGAAAATATGTGGAGAACTGTGAGAAAGACTGCAGAACAGTGAGGAACCAAAGGGAGCAGGGGGAACAGATTGGAAAAAGTGGGGAACCGTGTGGAAAAATGCAGAATAGTGGGGAACCAAAGGGATCAGGAAGAACAGATTGGAAAAAGTTGAGAACAGTGGGCAACACTGCAGAACAGAGGGGAATCAAAGGGTGCAGGGGGAACAGATTGGAAAAAGTGGGGAACCGTGAGGAACACTGCAGAACAGAGGTGAACCAAAGGGAGCAGGGGGTACAGTTCGGAAAAGTGGGGAACCGTGGGGAACAATGCAGAACAGAGGGGAACCAAAGGGAGCAGGGGGAACAGATAGGAAAAAGTGGGGAATCGTGGGGAGTTCTGAAGAACAGAGGTGAACCAAAGGAAGCAGGGGGAACGGATTGGAAAAAGTGGGGAACAGTGTGGAAAAATGCAGAACAGAGGGGAACCAGAGGTAGCAGGGGAAACAGATTGGAAAAAGTGGGGAACCGTTGGGAACACTGCAGAACAGAGGGGCACAAAAGGGAGCAAAGGGAACGCATTGCAAAAAGTTGGGAACCGTGGAGAACACGGCAGGACACAGGGGAACCAAAGGGAACAAGGGGAACAGGTTGGAAAAAGTGGGGTCCCATGGGTAATACTGCAAGGCAGAGGGGAACCATAGGGAGCAGGGGTACAGGATGGAAAAAAATGTATAGAATCGTGGGGAACACTGTAGAATAGAGGGGAACTAAAGGGAGCAGGAGGAATGGTTTGGAAAAAGTGGGGAACCGATTGGAAAAAGTTGGGAACCATGTGGAAAAATGCAGAAAGGTGGGGAACCAAAGGGAGCAGGGGGAACGAATTGGAAAAGGTGGAGAACTGTGGGGAACACTGCAGAACACAGGGGAACCAAAGGGAGCAGAGGGAACGGATTGGAAAAAGTGGGGAACCGTGGGGAACACTGCAGGACAGTATGAAACCAAAGAGAGCCGGGGGAACAGTTTGGAAAATGTGGGGAGCCGTGGGGATCACTGCAGAACAGAGGGGAACCAAAGGGAGCAGGGGAACACATTGGAAAAAGTGGGGAACCGTAGAGAACACTGCAGCTCAGAGGGGAACCAAATAGAGCAGGGGGTAATGTGGGTAATAATTGGGGAACAGTGAGGAACAATGGGGAACAGTTGGGGATCAGTGGGGAACAGAGGGAAAAAGTCGGGAACAGTTGTGGAACAGTGGAGAACAAATGGGAAACAGTGGGATAAATGGGAAACAGTACGGAGCATTGGGAAAAATGGGGAACAGGTTGGAACAGATGCAGAACAGTGGGGAACAGTGGAGAAAAGTAGGGTACAGTGTGGAACCCAGGGGTACACTGCAGAATAATGGGGAATGGAGGGATTATTGGGAAGTGGGGGGAACAATGAGGAAAAGGGAACAGTGGGGAACACTGCAGAACAGACGGGAACAAAGGGGAACAGTGGGGAACAGATGGGTAACAGTGGGGAACAGATGGGTAACAGCTTGAGAATAATGGGGAACATATGGGGAACTAACGGTGAATAGTGGGGAACCTTGTAGACCAGGTGTGAAAATGCTGGGAAACAGATGGGATTGATGGGGAACAGGTGAAGAATAGTGGGGAACAGTGAAGAACTGTGGGGACCAGATGTGGAATATTAGGGTACAGTGGGAAAAATGGGGGAAAGTGGGGAACAAAGGGGTACAGTGCAGAACAGTTCAGGAACAGCTGGAAAATAGATAGGAACATTGGGGAGCAGGAGTAATAGTGTGGAACAGACGGTAAACAGTGGAGAAAGGGGGTAACAGTGAGGTACAGATGGAAAAGAGATGGGGAAGTGATGGGGAACAGTGAAGATCCATGGGGACCAGGTGGGTAACTGCTGGGAAACAGTGAGGAACAGTGGAGAACCATTTGGGAACAATGAAGAACTGTGGGGAACTGTGAAGGACAGTGGGGAAAAGTGGGGAACAGTTAGTACAGTGGGGAACATAGAGTCACATTGGGGAAGAGTGGGGAACACTGGGGAAATGTTGAAGACTGTGGGGAGCTGTGGATAATTCTGGGGGGCAGTGGGAAACAAATGGTGAACAGTGGATATCTGTGGAAAACAGTGTGGAAAAGTGGGGCACTGATGGGAAAGAGTTGAACATTTTGTGGGCAAAAATGTGGTACAGTGGGTTACGGTGGGGGGATTGTTGGAGAACAGTGCAGAACATTGGGGAATATGGGGAACATTGGGGAACAGATGGTGACTGATGTGGAATATAGGGGAACAGTTGGGAACATTGTTGAACAGTAGGGAATAGTGGGAAAATGGGGAAAAGTGGGGAAAAGGAGGAACTGTGGGGAACAGTCTGGGAATCGAGGGTAACAGGTGTGAAACAGTAGAGAACAGTGGGAAAAATGGGAAACAGTGTGGAACAGAGGGAGAAGAGTGTGGAATAGTGGGGTATACTGCAGAACAATGGGCAATGGAGGGGAATATTGGGGAGAAGGGGGGAACAATGAGGAAAGGGGAGCAGATGGGAACAGTGGGGAACACTGCAGGAGAGATGAGAACAGAGAAAACAAAAGGGAGCAGGGGGAACAATGGGGAACGGATGGGGAACAGTGGGGAACCATGGGGAATAGGTGGGAAACTGCTGGGAAACACTTGGGATTGGTGGGGAACAGTGGGAAAAAGTTGGGGAACAGGTGAAGAACAGTGGGGAACAGAGGTGAACTGTGGAGAACAGATGTGGAAGAGTGGGGATTAGTAGGAAAAATGGGGAACAGTTGGAGAACAGTGGGACACTGATGGGGAACAGTAGGGAAACATGGGGAAGAGGTGGGAAACTGCTGGGAAACAGTTGAGATTGGTAGAAACATTGGGGAACAGGTAAGGAACAGTGGGGAACAGTGAAGAGTTGTGGTGAACAGATGTGGAACAATAGGGTACAGTGGGAAAATGGGGTACAGTGAGGAAAATTGGGATAAATGGGCAAGAGTGGGGAACAGTTTGGAAACAGCTGGAAAACAGTGAAGAACTGTGGGGAACAGATGTGGAACAGTAGGGAACAGTGAGAAAAATGGGTAACTTTGGGGAACAGTTTGGGAACAGCTGGAGAACAGTGGGGAACAGTGAAGAACTGTGGGGGAACAATGGGGAACAGAGGGGAAGAATGAGTAACAGTGGGGAACAGAGGGTAACAGTGGAGAGCAGTGGGGAACATTTGGCGAACATTGGAGAATGTGGGGAACAGTGGTAAAAAGTGTTTGACAGGTGGGGAACAGTGGGGAACCGTGGGGAACACGTAAAATTGTTGGGGAACTGTACTATGGAGGGCAACAGCTGGGAAAATTGAGGAATGTAAGGAAGGAAAGGGGAACAGTGGAGATCTCTGCGGAACAGTGGGCAACAGAGGGGAATAGTGGGGAGCAGTGGGGAACGGATAGCGAACTGTGGAGAATGGGAGAACAGTGGAGAACAGTGGAGAAAAGTGGGGAACAGATTGGGAAATGAGGGGAACAGTGGGGGACCATGGAGAACAGTGGTGAAACGTGGGGAACTGGTGGGAAACAGCAGGCAGAACAATGGAGAACAGGTGTGGAATAGGTGACGAACAGTGGGAAACAGTTTAGAACAGATAGGGAACTGATGGGGAACTCTGGGGACTTGTGGGGACTGTTGGGAGGGCAGAAAGGTACATATATACAGATTTGAAATATGCATTTGGAGTGGTACACACATTTAGGAAAATTTGGAAAGAACGAGGGATGATAACAACAAGATGAAAAGAACTGGCTCATGAGCAACTAACTGAAAAAACTTTGGAAGCATTAATCAAACCAGAAAGAATTGCCACAGTACATGTACCAGGTCATCAGAAGGGGAACTCACCAAAAGCACGAGGAAATCGGATGCCTGATGAACTGGCCCGACAAGCGGCACGATCAGGAAAAGTACATCCACCTGATGGCTCTGATACCTCTCAGAGAAGGGCTGAAGAAGGTCCTATCTTTTCCCTCCCTGAAGAAGAAAAAAATGGAAAAGATGGGAGCAAAGAAGACGGAAAATGGTGGCTCCCCAATGGAAGACAATTGTTAAATAAAGACATCACCCAGCAGATACTAGGGGAACTGCACTCATGCTCCCACCGGGAGTGCAAGCACTGTGTGATGCATTCTTACAAACTTATGCCTGCAGAGGAGTCTATATCCTAGCAAGACAGGCAGTGAACCGCTGTGTGATCTGTTTAAAGGTTAATAAGAAAGTTATAAGAAAGTTATGAAAGCTATGCCTGGAGGAGTACCACCTTTAGCAATCTGGCCATTTCAGCGGATACAAGTGGATTTCACCAAACTCCCTAAGGTCCAGCGATGGAAATTTCTACTAGCAGTAGTGGACCATTTCACGAGATGGGTTGAAGCGTTCCCCACCGTCAATGCCACTGAACAAGCATATAATTCTGGAAAAAATTGTACCCCGATATGGAATAGCCGAATCCATCAATTCAGATCAGGGAAAGCACTTCGCTTCTAAAATTTACAGCCTGGTCTGTGAAACCTTAGGGATAAAATGGAAGCTGCATACTCCAAGGCATCCAGAGTGGAACAAATGAATGCCACTTTAAAAATGCAAATTACATAACTAAAAGAAGAGACTAAATTACCCTGGACCAAGTGCTAACCAATAACTCTTCTCAGAATTCGGACAGCCCCATGACAAAACATTAATATCCCCTTACGAGATGTTATTTGGACTCCCATATTTGGGGCGGATAGAAGGAATACCTACAGTCAAAAATAATGATGTGTTTTTAAGGAATTATCGACTGGCAGTTTCTCGTTCTCTTGCAGATTTAAAAGCTAAGCGTCTGCTGGTGCAGAGCCCTCCTCTGCATTTCCCTATCCACTCTGTGAATGCTGGTGACTGGGTCCTGATCAATTCGTGGAAAGAAGAAAAGCTTCAGCCCTGGTGGAACAGACCATATCTAGTACTATTGACCACAGAAAAATCAGACTGAACAAAGGAAAAGGGGTGGACACATGCTAAAAGTTAAATAAATGGGCCCCAACAGTATCAGATAGATGTTTTCGCTGTAAGAAGGAAACGGGAACAACAGTATATTTCAATTTGGGCATGTGAGAAAGTGGAAAAGTTTTGGGAAGATCTAAATCAGGTATTAAATAAAATCACAAAAAATAACATATCAAAAAATCCAGAGATTTTTCTTCTAAATAATATAAGAAGTAAAGAACGTGGCCTCGATTTGTATGAAGCGCAAAAAAGATTTATTACGATAGCCTTAGCTGTAGCAAAAAAATGTACAATGTCAACCTGGAAATCAGAAGATAGCCTGGGAATACAGCAATGATACATGGAAATGAATAAATGTATTGAATTGGAAAAATAACATATAATTTAAGAAATAACATCACAGTATTCGAACAAATTTGGGAACCGTACATGGAACACAAAAGAGAGGTCCTACCGCAGACCACCACCTCTTGAAATGACAGAATGAGAAGTAGACGAAATGAACTGACCCAGTGTGTAAAAGTAGATGACACAATTTTCTTGACTATTTCATTGTGTGATAACATTGTTTAATGGGTTTATTGTATTGTATATGTTGAATGTTTAGTGGGTGGGGAGGGGGGTGGGACACTATATATTCAAGAGGGAAACGTTTGTGGGTATTTTGGTGAATATGGCTCATAGTGTGAAGAAAAAAAACTTTAAAAAAAGAATAAAGGGACCTGTGGTCCCACCACCAGCCACAGAAAGAAGGAAAGAGGAGTAAAAAGGAACAGAAAAGAAAACTACAATAATGAAACTTTTGCGCTTACTATTTCAATTTGACTTATACATATCATAACTTTGCGTGTTAAACCTAAAAATTATTTTATCTCTCTATGTACTAATTATGCTAAGAACCAAAATCAAACAGATTGTTGGGTTTGTGCGAAAATACCACACCATGGCAAGTCAGGAGTCCCCTTAGTAGCAATCCCTCTCTCCCTACACAAATTATTTGATATATAGATCTTGCCGAGCAACAGTGATCCAACCATTGAAGATAAATACAAAGGGTGGTCAATACGACCAAAACCAACAAAGTCACCAACTCCTCAGTCTGGAGAGATGCTTCCTTTTGAGAAACCAACTAGAAGTTTCCAATTTCATGAAGAATTAGACCGTCACACGACTGTGAATCCCACACCCGGTAAATGGCACATATTGGGTGTGTGGACGTAAAATTTATTCATGGTTACCTGGAGAAAAGGAATGTTGGAATCGGACAAAAGGATTTATATTGACCTGTACACCTAAAGGTTGGAGTGGATTTTATTACCTGGCATACTTAATTCCCCATGTCCGTGAACTTAACCAGCTACCTGTACTAGGCTTGTCCCATGGGAAAAGCAAAAGGGTGACTGAAGGAGATCGTCTCATGTGGAGGTTTTTCCCAACATATGGAGCTGCACAAAGTGCGGTTGAGATTCAAAAATAGCAGCCACCCTAGATGAACTAGTAAATAATACGAACCTGGTACTTGGGGAAGTCCAATCCCAAGTCTGGGCAATAAATACAGAAATGGCCACCATGCAACTTACAGTCCTCCAAAAATGCATGGCCCTTGATTTTATTTTGACAGAGAAAGGGCTTTAATTGGTTCTGAATGTTACACATACATCCTGGATGAATCAGCTAATATCTCGGATTTGGTGGTCCATATTAAAAAGTGTAGAGAGAAGATCCAGGAGACTAGAGATAAATATAAAAAAGGAGGTGATTGGACATGGGGAGATTGGAATTTCGGAGGTTGGGTGCCATGGTTAATGCACTCTGCTATATCTGGCTGAATGATTCTAGTGGGCTTATTGATTGGATCAGCCATCCTACGATGTTTTATCACAAGATCCATTTGCTCAGCTACTGGAGCGAAGCAGGTGGTATTAAAAAATCCCATGGCAGATGAACAACGACAAATTCAACTCATGTTACAATTTGAGGAAACAAAAGGTGAACAATAATGCAGTTTAATCAGAAATACATGATAACGAGAAAAAAGGAGGAATTGTGAAAAACAGTTGAATGTGATTAAGCTCGCACCATTCTGTGAAAAATGATGGAATGCAAAGTATGTAGATAAGAGCTTGAGAGTAGACAGTACTAGCCAGTGGGCCCCTTCTTATCTCAAGCCCCAAGGATGCAAGGAACTGGTTCAGGTTGGTACAGTGACCTAAGATAGTCTATAGCTAGTACTGCGATTGCCTCATAGAGACATGAACAGGCAATGTATGAAGAGGGAAGAACTGAGTGATACCTGGATTGATGGAAGGGAGAAGGAGAATGTTGTAATGTATTGGGATTCTGATTGGAAGAAGGTAAATGAAGGTGGGGTGATGTTGAGCGCGGGACTGTACAAAAGAGTGATGATTCTGAACTTCCGGTATGTCTCCAGACCAGGAACACCCGACTCTGCAGACTCGAAATAAAGATGAACCTGTTCTTAAAAACTTTGTCTCCAGACTAAGGATTGTGAACTTTATATTTCACGGTGGGGAATGGATGGTGAACAGTGGAGTAGTGTGGGAAAAAGTGTGGAAAAGTGGGGCACAGTTGGAAAACAGATGATCTTCTGATGGTCAACAATGGGGAACCATGGGGTACGTTGGGGAACAGTGCGGAACATTGTTCCCCACAGTTCTCCTTTCCACATTATACCCCCTGCTCCCCATTATTCCCCTCTGATCCCAATTGTTCTAGTGTTCCCCACGGTTCCACACTGTTCTCTAGCTGTCCCCCCGGTTCCATACTGTTCCCCACGGTTCCCAAATTTTCCCCACTGTTATGCATTATTCCCACTGTTCCCCACTTTTCCCCATCAACTGTTCCACACTGTTGCCCATTTTTCCCAATGTTCTCCACTGTTCCCCATATATACCTCTGTTCCCCAGTGGTTCACACCTGTTCCTGACTATTCCCCACAGTTCCCCACTTTTCCCCTCTGTTCTCCACTGTGCCCCTCTGTTCCCCAGCTGTTCCCCATCTGGCGGAAGAATGAGGAGCAGTGGGGAACAGAGAGGCACAGTGGATAACAAGTGACGAACAGTGGAAAACAAGCGAGTAACAGTGGACAAATGTTGGTAACAGATGGGGAACAGCTGGGAACAGAGGGAAAAAGTCGGGAACAGTGGGGAATAGTGGTGGAACAGTGGGGAACAGTGGGATAAATGTGGAATGGGGACAGCTGGAGAATAGAGGGGAACAGGGTGGAACAGATGCAGAATATTGGGGAAAAATAGTGAACAGTGTGGAGCAGGGGGTTCAAATGGAGAACACTATGGAACAGTGGGGAACAGTGAAGAACTAAGGGGAAGAATGAGGAACAGAGTGGCACAGTGGGGAGCAGTGTAGAACAGGGGGGAAGATTGGGGAAAATGGGCAACAGGGCAGAAACATAGAAACATAGAAGATAGGAGCAAGAGTAGGTCATTCGGCCCTTCGAGCCTTCTCCACCATTCAATGAGATCATGGCTGATCTTAAAGTTCAGTACCCCGTCCCCGCCTTCTCTCGTAACCCCTAATTCCCTTATACTGAAGAAATATATCTAATTCCCTCTTAAATATATTCAATGAACCTGCCTCTACTGCTCTGTGTGGCAATGAATTCCACAGATTCACCACGCTCTGGGTAAAGAAATTCCTCCTCATCTCGGTTCTAAATGGTTTGCTTATTATCCTCGAACCATGGCCCCGGGTTCTGGACACCCCCACCATTGGAAACATCCCTTCCGCATCCATTCTGTCCAGTCCTGCCAGAATTTTATATGTCTCTATGAGATCCCCTCTCAATCTTCTAAACTCTAGCGAGTACAATCCCAAATTGTGCAATCTTTCCTCAGAAGTTATTCCTGTCATTCCAGGTATCAGCCTGGTGAATCGCCTTTGCACTCCCTCCATTGCAAGAACATCCTTCTTCAGATAAGGCGACCAAACCTGCACACAATACTCCAGGTGTGCTCTCACCAGGGCTCTGTACAACTGCAGTAAGGTATCCTTATTCCTATACTCAAATCCTCTTGATATGAAGGCCAACATACCATTTTCTTTTTTAACCGCCTGCTGTACCTGCATGCTCGCCTTCAGTGACTGGTGCACAAGAACCCCTAGATCTCTCTGCACTTCCCCATCTCCCAATCTATTGCCATTCAAATAGTAATCTGCCCTCCGGTTTGTATTACCAAAGTGGATAAGCTCACATTTATCCACATTGTAGTGCATTTGTCATGTAACTACCCAGTCCCCCAATTTATCCAAATCACACTAGAGCTTCCTGACCCCCTCTTCAGTGCACACAACCCCTCCTAGCTTAGTGTCGTCTGCAAATTTGGAGATATTACATCCAATCCCCTCATCTAAATCATTAATGTAAATTGTGAACAGCTGGGGTCCCAGTACAGATCCCTGTGGCACCCCACTGGTCACCGCCTGCCACTCAGAAAATGAGCTGTTTATCCCAACTCTCTGTCTTCTATCTGCCAGCCAGTTCTCAATCCACATCAATACCTTGCCCCCAATCCCATGAGCCTTGATTTTGCATGCCAGTCATTTATGTGGAACCTTATCAAGGCCTTTTGGAAATCCAGGTACACCACATCCACTGGCTCTCCCCCATCTATTTTACCTGTCACCATTTCAAAGAATTCCAATAGATTTGTCAAGCACGATTTACCTTTTGTAAATCCATGTTGACTCCGTCCGATCCCTTCCCTGCTAGTCATATGCTCCGCTATTACATCCTTAATAATGGATTCCATCATTCTGCCCACTACTGATGTAAGGCTCACCAGCCTATAATTCCCCACTTTTTCTCTACCCCCCTTTTTAAATAGTAGCGTAACATTAGCTACCCTCCAATCCATGGGAACTGATCCTGAGTCTATCGAGTTCTGGAAAATTATTTTTAAAGCATCTGAATGTCCACTTCTTTAAGTACCCTAGGATGTAGATTATCAGGCCCTTGGGATTTATCGGCCTTCAATCCCTTCAATTTTCCCAAGACCATGTCCTTAGAGATACTGATTTCTTTCAGTTCCTCCCTTGCATTGGTGTCTATGTTTCCCAACATCCTTGCGAGGTTATTGTATCCTCTCTTGTTAAAACAGATCTAAAGTAAGAATTTAATTGGTCTGCCATTTCCTTATTCCCCATTATATATTCCCCTGATTCTGCCTGCAAGGGACCTACTCTGGATTTCACCAATCTTTTCCTCTTGACATATCTATAAAAGCTTTTGCAGTTGGTTTTTATGTTTGCCGCAAGCTTACTTTCATAATTTATTTTTGCCCTCTTGATTAATCCCTTTCTCCTCCTTTGCTGCATCTTGAACTGTTCCCAGTCTTCGGATTTGGTACTTTTTTTGGCCAATTGATATGTTCTCCCTTTGGACCCAATGCTGTCTCTAATTTCCTTTGTTATCAACGGTTGAGTCACCTTTCTTGGTTTACTTTTATGTCAAATCGGTATAAATGATTTCTGCAATTCTTCCATTAGATCTTTGAATGCTTTCCATTGTCTATCCACCGTCAACCCCCCCACCCCACCATAAACCACCCAATCAATCTTACTTAACTCCCGTCTCATACCATCATAATTCACTTTATTTAAATTCAGGACCTTAGTCTCGGTGATAATTTCTTCACTCTCCATGTCGAGTGAGAATTCGATCATATTGTGGTCGCTCCTACCCAAAGGGCCTTGTACAACAAGTTTGCTGATTAGGCCCTTTTCATTGCATAATACCCAGTCTAAAATGGCCTGCTCCCGAGTTGGTTCCTCGACATATTGGTCTAGATAACCGTCCCGTAAACATTCAAGGAATTCCTCCTCCTCAGTATTTTTACTAATTTGACTAGTCCAATCGATATGTAAATTAAAGTCTCCCATAATGACAGCTGTTCCCTTATTGCATGTTTCTCTAATTTCCCTTATTATCACCTCTACATTACTATTTGGAGGCCGATATACCACCCCCACTAACATTTTCCACCCCTTGCTATTCCTCAGTTCTACCCATATAGATTCCGTATCTTCCGAGTTAATATCCTTCCTGTCAATTGTGTCGGTTCCTTCTCTCACCATCAAAGCTACCCCACCCCCTTTTCTTTCTTGTCTACCCCTCCAAAATATTGTATACCTCGGGATGTTAAGCTCCCAGTCTTGCCCACCTTGCAGCCATGTTTTGTAATCCCAATCAAATCGTATTTGTTTGTCTCAATTTCCACAGCCAATTCATCTACCTTGTTCCGAATGCTTCTTGCATTAAGATATAAAGCCTTCAGATTTGCTTTTTTCACCCTCCTTGCTCTTTCTGATTTTTCCTTACACTGCCTAACCCAACTTTTCCTATTTTATCTTTCCTGTCCTTTGCTTATCATACAGGTTCCCATCCCAGTGCCAAAGTAGTTTAAACCGCATCCGACGGCTGCACCAAACCTAGCTGCCAATATATTGACCCCTTTTGGGTTTAGGTGTAACCCATCCTTTTTGTAAAGGTCATGCCTTCCCCAAAAGAGACCCCAATGGTCCAAGAAGCCAAAACCCTATCTTTTACACCAGCCCCTCAGCCACACATTCATTTGGCTTAACCTTCCATTTTTGTCCTCACTTGCACTTGGCAGAACAGATGCAGAACAGTGGGGGAAAGTAGGGAACAGTGTGGAACAGGGGGGACAGCTGTAGAACTGTGGGGACAGATGGGGAACAGAGTGAACCCATGGGGAACAGTGGGTAATTCCTGGGAGCAGTTGGGAACAGATGGTGAACACTGGAGAACTGTGCGAAACAGAGTGTGGAAAAATGGGGCATAGATTGGAAAGAAGAGCATCTGATGGGCAACAATGGGGAACCATGGGGTATTGTTGGTAACAGTTGGGATCTGTGGGGAACAGTGCGGAAGAGATGTGGAACAGAAGGGAAAAGTGGGAGAAATGGAGAACAGTAGGGAACAGAGGGTAACAGTGGGGAACAGTTCGGGAACAGCTGGAGAAAAGTGGGGAACAGTGAAGAACTGTGGGGAACGGAGGGGAACACAGGGTAACGGGGAGAGCAATGGGGAACAAAAGGCGAACATTGGAGAAAGTGTGCAACATTGTTCAAAAGTGTGTGATAGGTGGGGAACAGTTGGGGAACAATGGTGTATTGAGGGCAACAGTGGGAAAAATTGATAAATGGATGGAAGAGATGGGGTAAAGTGAGGATCACTGAGGAACAGTGGAGAAATGGGGTGAATAGTGGGGAGCAGTGGGGAACAGATAGCGAACTGTGGAGAATGGGGGAACAGTAGGGAAAATATTGGGAAATTAGTGGAACAGTGGGGAACCATGGGGAAAAGTGGGGAACTGGTGGGAAATAGCTGAGGAACAATGGGAAACTGATGGGAAACAGTGGGGAACCGTGGGAGACAGCTTTAACGATGATGTATGGTGCACTGAGACAGAAACTGTGACACCGAATTCAGATCAATGAGAAGGTTTATCAGTGATGAAGGATAAACTGTGTCAGATACTTTGAAAACCAGGTTCACAGTGGGGAGGAGGTTTATTGGTGATGTATGGTAGACTGAGACAGATACTGTGAAACTGGGTTCACATTAGTGAGATGGTTTAACGTTGAGGTTCAATGAACTGTGACAGGTACTGTGACACCAGTTTCACAGTGTGGATGAGGTTTAAACGTGACACGAGATATATTGTTGCAGATACAGTGACACAGAGTTAACAGTGGGGAGAAATTCTCATGGTGATTTTCGGGAGACTGAGGGAAATATTATTTCACCAGGTTCACAGTATGAAGAAGGTTTAACAGTGATGTATGTTTGACTGAGGTAGATAATGTGACACCATTTTCATAGCGGGAAGAAGGTTTAATGCTGATATTTGGTAGACTGAGGCTTATACTGTGACACCGGGTACACAGTGGGGAGAGGATTTCACGGTGTTTTACAGGAGTCTGAGGTAGATACTGTTACACCGGATTCATAGTGGGGAGGTTCATCAGTGACACATGATAAACTGTCAGATACTGTGACACCAGGTTCACAGTGGGAAGGAGGTTTAACGGTTTTATACGATACACTGTTGCAGATACAGTGATACCGGTTTTACAGTAGTGAGAAGGTTTAATTGTGACGTACGATAAACTGTAGCAGGTTCTGTGACACCAGGTGCACAGTGGGGATTAGGTTTAACATTGATTTAATGTAGACTGAGACCGATTACTGTGACACCGGGTTCACAACATTGAGAAAGGTAATGTACGATAAACTGTGTCAGATACTGTGAAAACCTGGTTCACAGTGGGGAGAAGGTTTATCAGTGATACAAAATAAACTCTGGCATGTACTTTTATACCGGGTTCACAGTGGGTAGAAGGTTTAACAGTGATGTACGGTAGACTGAAACGGATACTGTGAAACTGGGTTCACATTAGTGAGATGGTTTAACATTGAGGTTCAACGAACTGTGGTAGGTACTGTGACACCAGGTTCACAGTGTGGACGAGGTTTAAACGTGAAACGCGATACATTGTTGCAGATACAGTGACACAGAGTTAACAGTGGGAAGACATTTTAATGGTGATGTTCGGTAGACTGAGGCATATACTGTGACTCCGGGTACACAGTGGGTAGAAGGTTCAACGGTGATTTACGGGAGTCTGAGACAGATACCGTGACACCGGGTTCACAATGGGAAAAAGTTTATAGGGTGATGAAAAATAAGCTGTGGCAGATAAACTGACACCAGGTTCACAGTGGTGAGTGGTTTAATGGTGATGACGGAAGACAGAGGCAGATACTGTGACACCAAATTGACAATGAGGAGAACGCTTTTCTGTGATGTACAATAAAGTGTGTAAGATACTGTGACCCCAGGGTCACAGTTGGGAGAAGGTTTAACTATGGTGTATGGTAGACTGAGGCAGATTCTGTGACACTAGGTATACAGGGGGTGGAGGATAAACAATGATGTACAGAAAACTGTGGCACATAAAGTGACACTGATTTCACTGTTGGGAGAATGTTTAATGTTGGGATACAATAGACAGAGGCAGATACGCTGACACCAGCTTCACAGCGGGGAGATTGTTCAATGGTGATGTACGATAGACTGAGATAGATACTAAGACAATGGGGGTTCACAGTAGGAAAAAGGTTTAACAATAATGTACTATAACCTGTGTCAGATACTGTGACAGCAGGTTCACATTGGGGAGAATGTTTAATGTGCTGTACGGTAGACTTTGGCAGATATTGTGACACTGAGGTCACAGTAGTGAAAAGGTATTTTAACGGTGATGTACGCTAGACTAGGGCAGTACTGTGACACCAGGTTGACAGTGGGGAGAAGGTTTAACGGTTATGTACAGTAGATGTTGGCAGATACAATAACACTGGCCTTACAGTGGGAAGAAGGTTTACTGGTGATGTAAGGGAAACTGAGGCAGATTCTGTAACACCGGGTTCACAAAGGGGTGAATGTATAACAGTGGTGTACAAAAAACTGGGGCAGACAAAGTGACACTGGTTTCACAGTTGGAAGAATGTTTGATGGTGATGTATATTAGACGTATGCAGATACTCAGACACCAGCTTCAAAGTGGGGAGCAAGTTTAACAGTGATGTACGGTTGACTGAGGCAGATACTGTGAAACCAGATTCACAGGGGGAGAAGCTTAAACGATGATGAATGGTAGACTGAGTCTGATACTGTGATACAAGGTTCACAGGATGAAAAGGTTTAACAGTAATGTACGATAAACTGTGTCAGATACTGTGACACCAGGTTCACAGTGGGGAGAAGGTTTAATGGCAATGTATGGTCATTTGAGATAAATACCATGACACCAGGCCCACAGTGGGGATGAGGTTTAACTGTGATGTACGGTAGACTGAGGCAGATACTGTGACACCATGTTCATAGTGGGGAGAATGTTTAATGGGTGTACAACAAACTGTGGCAGATGCTGTAACACCAGGCTCACAGTGGGTAGAAGGTTTACTGGTGATGTAAGGTAGACTTTGGCAGATACTGTGACACCAAGTTCACAGTAGTGGAAAGCTTTAACAGTGATGTACTATAAACTGTGGAAGATACATTGACACCAGTTTCACAGTTGAGAGAATGTTTTACAATGAAGTACAGTAGACTGAGGCAGAAACAATGACACCAGGTTCACAGTGGGGAGAAGGTTTACTGGTGGTGTCAGGGAAACTGACGCAGATAGTGTGACACTGGGTTGACAGTGGGGAGAATGTTTAACAGTGCTGTACAGTAAACTATGACAGACAAAGTGACACTGGTTTCACTGTTAAGAAAATGTCTAATGGTGGGATATGATAGACGTAGGCAGATACTCTGACAGTGGGTAGATTTTTTAATGGTGATGTACGGTAGACTGAGACAGATACTTTGACATCAGGCTCATATTGGGGAGAAGGTTTAACGGTGATGTACGTTAGAGTGAGGCAGATACTCTGACACCAGGCTCATTGTGTTGTTCATTTCCCTTATTTACATCTAATTTATATGCTAGATTTTTTTGTGGCAACTTGATGATGGGGTGGTGAATTGGATTAGTAAATATGCAGACGATACTAAGATAGGTGGAATAGTGGATAATGAAGAAGGTTTTCAAGGATTGCAGAGGGATTTGGGCTGCTTAGAAAAGTGGGCTGAAAAATGGCAGATGGAATTTAATGCTGATAAGTGTGAGGTGCTTCATTTTGCTAAGAAGAATCAGAACAGGACACATGTGGTAAATGGGAGAGCATTGATGAATACAGAAGAGCAGAAAGATTTAGGAGTAACGGTACATCGTTCCCTGAAGGTAGAAACTCACGTGAATAGGGTGGTGAAGAAGGCTTTTAGTATGCTGGCCTTTATCAATCATTGCATGGAATATAGGAGTTGGGAGGTGATGTTGAGATTGTATAAGACGTTGGTGCGGCCTAATTTGGAGTTCTGTGTGCAGTTCTGGTCGCCTAATTATAGGAAGGATATAAACAGTGGAGAGAGTGCAGAGAAGGTTTACCAGAATGTTGCCTGGGTTTAAGCATCTGGAGTATGGGGAGAGATTGGACAGATTGGGTCTTTATTCTTTGGAGCGTAGAAGGTTGAGAGGGGATTTGATAGAAGTATTTAAGATTATGAAAGGGATAGACAGAATGGATGTGGATAGACTATTTCCGCTAAGAGGAGGAAAGTTTAAAACAAGAGGACATGAGTTAAGAATTAAGGGGCAGAGGTTTAGAGGTAACATGAGGGGGAAATTCTTTACTCAGAGAGTGGTAGCCGTGTGGAATGATCTTCCGGGAGAAATAGTGGCGGCGGAGTCAATTGTATTATTTAAGAAAAGGTTGGACAGGTATATGGATGAGAAGAAGATGGAGGGTTATGGGCATTGTGTAGGGAGGTGGGATTAGAAAGGGGTGTTTGGTTCGGTGCGGACTAGAAGGGCCTAATGGCCTGTTTCCGTGCTGTAATTGTTATGTTATGTTATATGTTATGTTAACATGGCAAATATTGAGAATTGAGAACATCTGATTTGATAGAGGTATTCAAAAGTATAAGGGGAAGAAGTGAGATCGATGGTAATATTCAAGGAAATGTTGGCAAGATATATGGACAGAATAGGTGTGGAGGGTTATGGGCATTGTGCAGGGAGGTGGGACTAGAGAGGGGTGTTTGGTTCGGTGTGGACTAGAAGGGCCTAATGGCCTGTTTCCGTGCTGTAATTGTTATGTTATGTTAACTTCCAAACATTCCATAAACTTCTTTTCTAATCAGATTTTGTTCATTTAAATAGGTCTCTTAAGTATTCTGCACAAAATTAAATTCGTTACTTGGGTTTGGTTCAATGGCACTTCAGTCTGCTTCATTATTTTTTTAGACCCTCGTTTTGTGCTTTCTGCTTTGCCCAGCAGATTCACCAAATAGGCATCCAACTCTGTCTTCTCAGCTTGACCCAACATCTCCTCTGTAAACTTAAGCAAACCAAGGAGACCAAAGTTAAAATTTTCATATTTGCATTTTCAAAAACAAAAATGGCGCTGTGACCTGTAGTTTCACATCTTAATCCCACTTGCTAAACTTGCAAGCAACTGCACCTCATCCTACAGCTGGAAAATTGCAATAGAACTGGTTGGTTAAAGCAAAGATACCTCCCAGTCACCCCATTAAAGGCCTCCAAGTTAACAACAGGTTGCAACCCGTCAGTTCAATACAAAGATCTGTATCAGGAAGATTAACGGGCTTTAAAAAAAATAATTTCCACTATTGAAAGAAAACTCATCAGGGAACACCAGGCTCTTGTTGAACAATTCCTGTTGTATTCCTCAAAATGGTTTGATCTTGATTTCAAGCAGAGTCATTTGGTGAGATTGTTGGTCCAGAACAAACTCTGCCCACACACTCCCTTAAATACCTGCAAAGTCCTGGCTCAGCTCTGCTCCATGCTAAAGCTATCAGAGCTTTACTGAAGAGGTAACTGACTTCAGATGCTGGTACGTTGAGTCAAAAACACCCTAATACTTCCCTGAAAAACACACCTCTCTCTGAAAACCATCAAGAACCTTCCTGAACTGTAATCATTGATATTTAGAGCACCAAAATCTGGTGAACTTAAATTCTGTGCACAGTATCAGAATGGCCTGCAACCAGTGAACTTGGAGGAATGAGACTGTGAACTAAAGAACTTTTCTGAACTTACACACACATTACACACATGTGCACTTAGAATTAGAAGGGGGTTAAGTTAGATAAAGTAAGTTGAAGTAGTAAAATAGTGATAAGTTAAAGTGTAATTCCATTTTCATGTTTAAAAATAATTAAAATCAACTTTTGTTTAAGTAACCATTTTTCAGGTGAATATCTATTTCTGCTGGGTTTTGAGATCCTCTGGTCTCGTAACACAGCACCAAGCTTCTGAACAACCTTAATTCTTAAAGTTATGATAATAGTCCATTAATGGACCCTTGAATCTTTTGAAAGTTATTATTTTACTCCAATTTTTTTTTAATATCGACAAGACATAATATCATTTAACCGTTGTGTATGTGTTGTTGGAGAATTGTCTTTCCATTCAATCAGAATTAGAGTTTTGGATGCCGTATTTGAGAAAAGATGTGCTGGTGTTGGAGGAGGTTCAAAGATGATTTACTTGAATATCAGGAATGATAGGGTTAGTTTATTAGGAACAATTGTTGACTCTTCGACTGTACTAGTTGGAGTACAGAAGGATAAGGGGGACCTCAGAGGCATTTCAAATGCTGGAAGATATGGCAAAGATGCTTCCCATGGTAGGTGACTCTACGACAAGAGAGCATAATTACAGGATAAAAGGGTGATAAAACAGATGTGGAAAAATTGATTTTGTCAATGGGTTGTGAATCTGTGAACTGAGATCATTGGGTATATTTAAGGCAGAGATTGACAGGTATTTGATTAATCAAGGAATCAAGGGTTATGGGTAGAAAGTTGGGCAGTGGGGCTGAGTGGCAGAATGGTGGAACAGACTCGATGGACCTACTTCTGCTCCTAGACCTTGTGATCTAAATCCTGTGGAAGACCTAGACAACCCTCCTCTTGTATTCCATTCATAGAAAACAGTCTACATGGTGGTTTTATGTCATGTGAACCCATTTCCGATTGAATGCCATGTTACAAGTGACCCAATGCAAATTCTGCATTGACAGGACTACAGCTTCCTGATTTTAAAAATTGTTATCGAGCAGCTCAAATGAGATTTCTTGCTTCCTTTTTTGAAAGAGAAACATTGACATCAAATAAAATAGGAGAGAGAAAAGCAGAAGAATTTATCTACAAGTGGGATTTGATATTAATGGTTGGTGATAAAGATACACCATTTTGAAACATTTGTTTAATATATGGAATAAAATAAATGATGAAATTGGTCTAAGTGAATGTACATCACCCAGAATGGCTTTGATTCAAAATCGTCGTATCTTTTTCAAAGGATCATAAATTTCTGGATAGCTGGTTTTGTTTCGTAAGGGGATTATAAATTTGGAAGATTGTTATGAAAAGGGGTCAACTAATGTCATCAGAGCAACTGATAAATTATTATCATATAACTCATAGCAATCTTTTTTGCTATTTCCAACTACGAGCATATTTGAAGGATAAGTTCGGACCAACCATGTTATACTGAAATAGAAATTCTTCCTAGAGGAATTGTTAAAAAATTTACTTCGATAATGGCCTCTTCATTACAAGTAGGAACTTTTAAATGAGGAGTTCTTAAGTCGAGACAAAGGTGGGAAATGGATCTGAATATTGTAATTGATTGGCAAATATGGGCATATCCATGTAAGGATCTCAATGTAAGACATAAATTAGTTCAGTTTAATTCTTTTTACATCAGTAATGTAGCAGATGTCACCAAGGATTTTATCTGAAGCTGCTCTTGGAGTAAGGTGACTCAGGCAGTTGGATATGAAAAGCTCTATAGGAAGATAATTTGGCCACAGAGATCACGTGATCCAAGGGAGTTGTATTAATTCACTTCAACTCAGCATTTTGGATCTATTGACCAGAGTTCCACACTGCAACAGTGATGAAGGAATTCACAACTAGTTTTTTTCTTCTACAGTTACTTCTTACACCAGAGAAATTGAATAGAATAATATCAGAATTATCAGATCAATGTTTTAGGGGTGGTGAAGATGTAGCAACTTCCTTGCATTCAACCTAGCTTTGTCCTTATGCAAGATCTTTTTGGGGAGAATTACAAATTTTTTGGAACAAGTTATAGGAGTTGTTTTTCTGCAAAATCCAACCTTACCTTTATTAGGAAATATTGAAGGAACAAGGATCAAATTTAAACTATTAAAGTATCAATTGAAATTTGTTAAATTAATGTTAGCGGTGATGAGGAAATGTATTTCACTTTCTCGGAAATCAGATATATTTTTAGGGATGCCAAGATGACATGCAAAATTTCAAAGTTTTATGTCTTTGGAAAAAATTACATTAGTTTGAGAAATATATACTCTATGTTTTTGCAAATTTGGCACCTGAATATTCAAATATTAGACTTCAATTTATAATAATGCCCTTTCCATCCTTCTAGACATACGAGATTCTCCTCTAAGTTGTAAAATGTTTATTTAGATGTGTTGGATTTCCTCGCCACCACAAACTCTGGGGAAGCGGAAAACTAACACAGGGCACCAGAAAACAGGAAGACCACACACAATCAACATCTGAGAAGCAGAGGATTCAATCCACAGGTCAGTGACCATGGAACCAGACCAATGAGGGGTTCTGCTGCTGAAGGACCCACATAGGTGATAGGCTATTGGAAATTAGAGGAGAGGAACCCAAGCAGGTTGTGGGCTTCTGGAGAAAGCAGTCAAGGAACTCACACCAGGCCGTGGATTGCTAGAGACTGGTTCGAAACTGGCTAAAAGAGTATCAGGTATCAGACTTGTGATATGAGTGGGTGCTAATCCTCAACATTCATTGGAGCGCTTTCATCCCTAACGTCGAAGTACTCGAGATGGCAGAGGTCGACAGCATCGAGTCCACACTGCTGAAGATCCAGCTGCGCTGGGTGGGTCACACCTCCAGAATGGAGGACCATCACCTTCCCAAGATTGTGTTATATGGCGAGCTCTCCACTGGCCACCATGACAGAGGTGCACCAAAGAAAAGGTACAAGGACTGCCTAAAGAAATCTCTTGGTGCCTGCCACATTGACCACTGCCAGTGGGCTGATATCGCCTCAAACCATGCATCTTGGCGCCTCACAGTTCGGCGGGCAGCAAACTCCTTTGAAGAAGACCGCAGAGCCCACCTCACTGACAAAAGGCAAAGGAGGAAAAACCCAACACCCAACCCCAACCAACCAATTTTCCCCTGCGACCGTGTCTGCCTGTCCCGCATCGGACTTGTCAGCCACAAACAAGCCTGCAGCTGACATGGGCATTTACCCCCTCCATAAATCTTCGTCCGCGAAGCCAAGCCAAAGAAGAATTGGTTCCTAATCGTGTCAGAGGTTCAAAACAGGAGCACGCATTGCCAATGACTTGGATTAGTCTATGAGCATTGAAAGAGAATCCACAAGCCCTCAGTGACTTGGCCCAGGGATCAGGGTGGGGGGGGGGGGTGGAAGAGGGGAAGGGGGGGGGGTGGAAGAGGGGAAGGGGGAGAGCACGACTCTCTTTTGCTTCTTTCTCTGACTGCAAAAGGCATTTCAGGCAATCTCTGCCAATGGCGAATCTGTCTGCCTCACAGCAGGAAAAAAGCAATTTTGTGTGATATGACACTTTTTAATTACATGACAGTAAATTGTCTCCTGAAATAGAGAGAGACATTCAAGTTTCAAACTATTACAAACTCAACTTGCCAGAGCTACCTGGATTATATCTCATCCCCCTTTTCCTTTGCAAGGACACCATTGATTTTATCACAACTCCTATGCTCCATCTGACCAGTGACAGATTATATATTTAAAAATTGTATATTGACATGTTTTTGAAATAGATGGATTGTAGGAGTTGTGTAGGTCACAAACACAAACACTTCACAAAACAGCTCATACTTAAAATGCAAGTTTAATGGTTCTTGAGATACTAAGAACAATGGAATGTTTGCTTTATTAAAACCTGAAGAATTTGTGAAGGAAGGAAAGACTGCTGGTCAAACGGAGAGACCATCTGTTGATTAGGTGTATTTTTTAAAATTGAAACTAAGTCAATAGAGTGCTGAGAGATGGCAGCGGTTTGAATAAGCAAGTTCTTGATTCAAGTTCCTGCGCAGACAGGCTGGAGTCCGTTGGCTCATGATTCATCCTTTTGAAGAGACATAGTGGACTTCAAAGGAAGAAATGGTGGCACATGTCATGTGATGAGACATTTTGGAGAAACATTACAAACGAGATGCAGAAGTTGTTGTCCATCCTGTAGGGAAGAGAGGATTGAACATACAGTCATCAGAGATGGTACAGTTACATAGTCTTCTCCTTTGACCAGGAGTAACAAGTGGATTTTAAGGAGAAAGACCACTTCTGTCTCTTTGAGATCAAGAGGGCAGCCTCGTTGTGTCCATGGAAATGGCCACTTTTGAAGAATAAAGTAAAAGTGATCTTGTATTTGCAACATAACCATTTTTAAATGGTGACTGAGTTCAGTCCTTGACTGGGTTTATGAAATCATTGTGGAAGAAAATAGCCACTCCACTCTCTCTTTGAAAAGAGAACAGATTCATCATGTGGAAGAGATTCGGAAACCTCCCTGCAAGAGAGGAAAATAAACTCTCACAGAGTAAGTTTCAGAGCAATGTTTCTTCATCCAAGAAATTCAGACGAGTTTGAAAGAGGACCGATGACGATGTTTCCAAATACTTCAGTAGCTTTTGAGCCACAATTTCCATGGACAGGGTGTCAAATGACTCAAATCCAGATACAACCCTTCACAAAGCTCAAGTCAACCAGGAGATACAAACTCCTGACTGCAATGTTGCTGTGCACATTTGCTACATTATTGAAGTCTCACATTGCTTACAGCAGATATTCAAAGTCAAGCAATAACTGAAATAACAGAATATTACAGGACGGTACAAGCCCTTTGGCCCAAAATGTTGTGCTGATCTAGATATTTCTAACAAAAAAAATAATACCCTGTAGCGGCTACTGCGGTAGATGTTACTAAATAAAGGCAAACACACACAAAGGTAGTCAACTCAAGACTGGTTTATTGCAGACAGACACAGACCTTTTATTTTCTGCCTGTTAATGAGCTCGTTAGTGAATACCTTCTGGTCCACAGGACCAACAGGTTAAAGCTACGAGCCATTAGCGTCCCGCACCTTTAGGCAGGGGCTTCAACTGATCCACTTGCTGTACTTTGGCACCCAGCTCTGTTAGCCCGCGATCTGTCAATTAAGTCTATGAATTGACAGTGGCGGTTCACAATACCGCGCTGTGCACTCGCTATATCACACCCCCCAAAATCGTCACTATAACTTAAGATGCCAGATACGCTTGATTTAGGCAGACGTCCATGTCGCCTGGGTTGATGGCACTGAACTGGTGAAGTAGGGTCCGTATGGCGGGTTTAAGTCTGTCCACGCTCAATAGCTGCGGATGCCCTCCGATGTCCAATGTATATACCACTCCATATCTCTTAATCAAACAAAATGGTCCTTCATGTGGTTTTAGTAACAGTGCCCCTGGAACCTGTCTTCATACAAATACAAATTCAGTGTTTAGTAGTGATTGGGGCACTTGTTGCCGAGGTTTGCCATACCAGTTGGTGGAGGATGGTTTGCTGTTAGCAATACCCTTACGGAGTTGCTGAAGGAATTCCATGTCTGAATTGCTTCTGAAGTGAATATCTCCTCGAACTGTAAGGGCCAGACAAAACAACAATTCTGCAGATGATGTAGACAGATTTTCTTTTGGAGCTGTTCATACTCCTAATAGAACCCAAGGTAGTTCATCGACCCAGTTGGGGCCAGTGCTTCAGGCCTTCAGTGAAGATTTAAGTTGATGATGGAAACGTTCCACCAGGCCATTGGACTGCGGATGGTACGCAGTAGTGTGGTGCAACTGTGTACCGCAAAAATGAGCCAAGGAAGCCCATAATGCCAAAGTGAACTGTGCTCCACGGTTATGTATGTCGGCACTCCAAATCTAGCAATCCAATTTAAGATGAATGCTCTCGCATATGCCTCAGTATTACTGACTGGTAATGGAATGGCCTCTGGCCAGCGTGTGAAGTGGTCAACTACCATGAGAATATACCTCATGACCTGTGATACTGGTAATGGTCCAACCAGATCCACGTGCACATGCACTAATCTTTTGCGTGTTGTCGGGAATGACTGCAGGGGTGCCTTGGTGTGGTGCGGAATTTTCACAGATTGGCAGGATATACACGTTCGGGCCCATTGAGTGACGTCTTTTTTCAGCCCATGTCACATGTACTTATTTGACATTACTTTGACTGAAGTCCAGATGGATGGGTGTGATAGATTGTGAATGTCATGTTGTGGTGCCACCTGTTGAATGTCGAGTCCAGTGATAGCTATACTGTGTGCCTGTATATCCGGATCCGCAGATTGTGCCGCAGCCAGTTCAGCAATGTTGACTCCACCTTGAATATGGCACACACTTGATCTAGAGAGCACATCTGCGACCAGATTGTCCCTTCCTGAAATATGACGTATGTCCGTAGTAAACTCCGAAATGTAGGACAAATGTAGTTGTTGTCTTGCCAACCAAAGATCTGTGAATTTGCTCAAGGTGAAAATTAGAAGTTTATGGTCTGTGAATATGGTGAAATGTCGACCTTACAAGATATAACGAAAGTGCCTTATAGACAGATAAAGTGCTAATAGCTCTCAATCAAAGGTGCTGTATTTAATTTCTGCTGGTCTTAGATGACGACTCAAGAAGGCAAGGGGCTGATAATGGCCATTGACGTATGTTCCAGATCTGCACTCACAGCTGTTCCTGAGGCATCAATGCAGTTTCAGGATTTGGATGCGCAAGCATTGCTGCTTTGGCTAATAATTATTTGGCGGACATAAATGCAACCTCTGCCTCTGAGGTCTAGTAATGTTTTTGTTTGGAGCAGAGATGATGTCAAACAGGGGTTGCAGGATGTCAGCAATCCCAGGAATAAATCTGTGATTAAAAAATTATCATTCCCAAAACCTTTTCCAGCCGTTTGACAGTGACAGGTCTGGAGATTTTATGGATGTCGTCTACCTTGCCTGATAATGGAGATATGCCGTCTGCTGTAATTTTATGCCTTAAGAATTCTATGGTTCACTTGCCAAATTGACACTTCTCAAGATTAATTGTCAGTCCAAAGTCTTGGAGCCATTGGAAAAGGCAGCGCAAATGGAGGCGGTGACCTTGCTCATTTTGACTGCTACAAGGAAGTCGTCCAAATAAATAAGCGCAAAGTCTAAATCTCTGCCAAGAGCGTCCATAAGCAACTGAAAAGTTTGCATGGCATTCATACCAAATGGCATTCTGAGGAATTCATAAAGACCAAACGGCGTAATAATTGCTGTCTTGGTCATATCATTCTCATGAATTGGTATCAGATAATATCCCTTAACCAAATCAATCTTTGAAAGTATGCGGCAATGATGTAGATGGGCGGCGAAATGCTGTATGTGTGGAATTGGGTATCTGTCAGGTGTTGTGTCATCATGAAGCCTACAGTAGTTGCCGCAGTGTCTCCATCTGCCTGTCTCCTTGACTACCATATGCAAAGGTGAGGTCCAAGGGCTCTTTGAGCATCGGATGATACCCAATTCTTCCATTGCTTTAAATTCTGCCACAATTTATCAAGCACCAGACGCTGAGCCCTGACATGGGCCAGTGGGCCTGATGTGTCTATGTAATGAGACCCACCATGGACTATTCTTGAGGCATTGGAGTTCAGGGTGAGAATATGGGGAAATTCAGGGAGTAGACCAGTATATGCATCCATGTGTAACGTATGTACTCCGAGCTGTGAAACTCTCCCCTTGATGCACGCCAGTGGATATGTCTGAAAGATGGTGATGTGAACTAGTTTACTCTGCTTTATGTCTACCAATAAGTTGTGGGAACATAAAAAATCCACACCCAAAATAGGTTGAGCGACAGAAGCGAGGACACAATTCCAATGTAACGTGGTTCCACCTATTCCGACTCATCTAGTGCCAAAACTTGGAATGGCAGTTTCATTCGCCCCTCTCAGGGTCAAGTGCTGTTTTTTGAGTCCTTTCAAAATAGGTCGGCAAACTAAGTTCAGCACCTGTGTCTACAAGAAATTTGTGCTTACCTGCATCGTCCTGAAGATACAATAGGCCTGTATATATGCCAGCTTCCAGCGCTCTTGTTTTCCGACTTCTTTTTGTAGTAGGTACATGCTGGATGCACTTATGGGCATAGTTTCCCCAGTGGCGATGGTAAAATCACCACTCTCGATGTACATCAGCATGTTCCTCTTTCTTGGTTTGGACTGCAGATACTGGAGTTTGGTAGGATGCGGGAGATGCTTCTGCAACAGAAACAGGATGTATTGGGGCAGACTCTTGTGTCGGAGTACGATAGAGCCTGTCAGCCTCTTGAGCCACGTCATGGAGATGGTGAAAATCCATGTTACCAATGTGTATGGCCACGTGAGCGGGAATTTTTGACAGAAATAAGGTTTAAAAAAGCAGACAATGGGAAGGACCATCTGACAACGCCAGCATCTCATTCATCAGGTATGATGGATTCTTGTCAGTTTGGCCTCCCACGTTCAAATCCACGCTCATCAAGTAAGTTCCAATGTGTCAAGAAGAAACTACCGGAACCTGGTGCCCTGGTTTTCTGCTGGAGGATGAGCAGAAAACTTGCTTACTGGCAATGCAGTGGCCACGCCCAATGTAATCACGACTTGCCAAAATTTTGTGTCTTCCGCCATTATACCCCAAAAATGAAACTGGGTTTCAGCTTGAAGAAACCAAATTTGTGGCTGATGTGTCCAGAAAGGAGGCAAATGAAGCCCAACTGCATTAACTGTCATGGCGGCAGCAGTTGTTCCTGCTGTTGAAATGTCCTCCTTTTCCATAATGATTCAAATTCATTAAATCTTAACTTTGGGATCACCAATGTGTAGCGGCTACTAAATAAGGGCAAACACAAACAAAGGTAGTCAACTCAAGACTGGTTTATTGCAGACATACAGATCTTTTATTCCCTGCACGTTAATGAGCTCATTGGCGAACAACTGCTGGTCCATAGGACCATCACGTTAAAGCTATCAGCTTTATAGCCCTGGGCCTTCATCTGATCCACTGGCTGTACTTTGGCGTCCAGCACTGTTAGCCCACAATGTGTCAGGTAAGTCTGTGAACTGACGGTGGCGCCCTCTACAACCTGTTTTTCTTTCACCCATGTATGCCTGTCTAAGAGTCTCTTAAATGCTCCTTACGTGATATTGTAATGAATAAATACATTTGGAGAATTTGGTAATATTTGCGATTTTGGTAAGATTTAGTGTAGGTTACATACATACATACATACCTTTTAAAACAGATCTTATTTGAAACATTGAAGATTTATGCACATACACAAGTAGGTGTTAACCGAACTGATGTCATAAAATGAATGACCATTGTTTGGAAATGGAGCCAGGATGGCTGCAAGTACCTTTCTGCAGGGTGCTTACAGGAAAGTCACTCCTGGGTTTTGTTTATCTAACAACAGCTTGAGCAGAAGAAAGAACTCCTGTTGTTTGGAATAAGAGGAATGGAACTCTGTGGTAGCTTAAAGAAAGAAGTTACCATCTGGAAAACCCTGACGGGGCAAGTTTGATCAGCGAGACATTGAGGTGACTCATGGTGGTACCTCAGTTGTGGAAATCCTGGAACAACAAATCACTCTCTGCAAACCCTACAAGAACCTTTACCTGAGCGGTAAACATTTACCTTTCGAGCACCAAAACCTGGTGAAATTTATACATGATCAATTCTGTGCACAGCAGAAGAATTGCCTGGATCCAGAGAACTTGGAAGTAGGAGAAGAGAGATTGAACTGTGAAACAAAGACCTTTTCATAAAATTTAAACACATTACAAACATGTGTGCTTAGAATTAGGAGGGGGTTAATTTGGGTTAGTTAAGTTAAAAGTTTCATTCTATTTTCATGTTTAAAGTTGATTAAAAAGAACTTCTGTTTTAAAAACCACATGTCCTGGTGAATGTCTATTGCTGCTGGGTTTTGGGGTCCTTTGGACTTGTAACAATATCTTCTTAGATAATGACAATTTGGCCTGTTCAAAGTAGGAAATGGCTTCTACTAGCAGGAGTTTCTATTTGAGAAAAAATATTGATAGGTGGCTGGCCACATGTTTCCTAAAAATTAATACCCTCTCCCTCCCTAAACAACATTCAGCCCCGTGACATCTTTCTGCATTGCATTACTGGGACCACCAAGGACCTGACCCATTTCCCATCTCTCCTTGCAATGCCAATATGGCAGCTCCCATTAAGAACAGACAAATCACATTTTAATTCAGCAAGCAAGATGAAAATCATCCTGACATCCTGCTTAAAAAGAAGGGGAAACAAACCTTCCTAATTTTGTCACTTCATTTTAATTTTGATTCACATGGGGCATTAGTAAAAAGTGTCCCATCCATTTTGTCACCAAATTATGAGTAGAATCATGATCGCTGTTCATGAAAACCCAAAACCTTCAATGTTACACAGATAATCTAGGAAGAATTCTGTAACAAAAGTAAATAAAACATTGAAATAATTTCCCCCTTATAAACACAGACATTGTAGTGCCAAGCAACGGGGCAAGCAAAAAAGGCCAAATCTCTGCAACACTCAGACAGTCCAAGATGGCACAGACACCCCTTCATTGCCAAGAAGGAGCCCGCGTCTAGCACCATGTGCGGGCTGAGGAGTCCTTCACTTCGTGTAGCGGCCAGCCGGCCGGAGAGTGACGTAATGATGCAAGTCTGCTGGAAGTCAAAGGGTACGTCAACAGAAGTGGCCAGGCCAGCAAGCACATGTGGGGAATTTAAACCAGTAAATCCAGTCTTTGTTTTACACTACCTTGTGTGGACGTCTCTTTATTTGGTAGCGCTGCCGCAGCGGATGCTACATGGTGATAACTTCTTACTTGCTGCAACCAAATAGGTCTGCAAGATACACCAACCAAAATAGAAAACATGACCAGAAATTCAGAGATCATAAATTTAAAAGGTGGTGAAATCTTTACGCTGTATTGTTAACACCAAAGTCCCTCTATTTTTCAAGGCATTCGGACAAGTAACTGAGAAACATTACATTTTAAACACATGGTGTAAGGGATACTTGAATGTGAGGAGTCAAGCAAGTGCTAAATAAGGATGAAGTATAATGGGTTAACTTAAGGATAAGGGATACTGGAATGTGAGGAATCAAGCAAGTGCTCATTAGAAATGAAGTTTTATGGGTTAAATCAGGGTGAAGGGATGCTGGAATGGGAGGAAGGGTTAGGAAGGGTTATAAAAGTATAATAAAATAAGTATCTTCAAAACAGGATAGCAAGTAAATAGCTTTAGCAAGTCTTGGGGATTGGTTAATGAGTAAAGAACAAAGACATGATATTTCCTGGCTAACAAGTTTGCAGATAGGCACATAAACTGATAAGAAGTTAGAATCCACGTGGGTGGAACTACCTAATGCTAAACCAATGCAGGAGGCAGAAGAATGTTAGGGGGAAGGTATCTCTGTACTGAAATGAAATGTATAAAAGTTGGGTCTGCCTCAGTATCTGTGTGTATTCCCAGGGTAAGGGGAAGCACCCAACTTTGCATTGTTGTAATAGTATAATAAAGATCTTTGTTCTCAATTTTGTCTCGAGCAAATTCTGTGAAGATACTTCTGCTTCCCACACGGTAAGTCAGGATCAGAAGGGGAGGAACATTATTGTTCAAGTGACACAACTTTAAAAAATATCATCTATCTTGATGAAGAATGTGATCCTACATCAGGAAAAACGGATGGAATCAGACACATTCTATGAGCATTGGGAAGCAAAGAAAAATGGATTGGTTTTCCATCCCTTCCGAAGCGACCCGACTTGCGACCGTCATGGAGCCCGATTGATCAGTCAGATTCCAAAACGGTCGCAAGTCGGAGATTTCCCCCGTGTGAGGAGCCCTGAAGTCTAAGAGCCTATTTTTAACATCAAATGATTTGCCAAATGAGAACAGAGACATGTGCGGATTGAGTTTGTAACTCAGTGTCTCGGGGTCCATCGGCTGGGGGCAGCCATCTTAATTTCTGTGCGCATGCGCGAGTCATCAGTTCGCGCTTGCGCTAAGCTTTCGCTTTGTGGCCGTCATTTGGCACATGTGTATCAGCCGCACATGCGCAAACCGAACGCCAAGTGGCGAACCCATCGCGCATGCGCCAACCAAAGACGTTCCAATCTCCTTCTTACCCCTCTCCCGCCCCCTCCCGCTGCCAGTTACCCCGCGGCCTCCGGCCTCGCACCGACGCCTCAGCTCCACCCAAACACCCTGTCGGTACCAGCCTCTCACGGGTGGGTCCCATCGGGCTGCGGGTCGCCCGCTTTCCCTGGACCGCGCGGCTGAGGAAGGTCCAGGCGCCGCCGCTAACTTCTTCCCGTTAGACCCGCTGTGACGCGACGGACCCCGAGCAGAAGACGCCACCGCCAACTTCCCGCCTCCTCACAGCAAGAGCCAATCAGCCCGCGAACACGCCCATCAATCTAACCCTACTTCAGCTTCCAATTCAATAGCGGCCTCACCGAATCAGCCCATTGGCTTGTGCAACTGAAGCAACCAATCAGCGAGCGATACAACACAGCCACACCCAATCAGCATCGCAAGACAGAAAAGAGAGGCAGTCGAAGGAGCAGGAGACCCTTCGGCCCTTCCACTTACTACTACCCCAACTATCAAATCATTGGGAAACACAGGATCACTTTGTGCTGGCTCCTGGATTCCTCTGATCTCAAGAAATACATTGTACCCCAACTACAAGGGAGACTATTTATTATCAATCGCTCCTTCATCTTTATTACTGCTTCCAATTTAATAGAGGACATAAGTGTTGTGTCAGCCAGCAGGACCGCCTCGGGGAACCTCATGGAGCAGGCAATCATGGTGAGAAGGCCCCGTTGGAGGCCGGTAGTGACCCTACAATGTCAATGTAGACGTGGCTGAAACTATGTGGTGCTGACTTGAATGTCTGGGGGTGATGCCTTCACGTATGTCTGCATTTTGGTCATCTGGCAGAGTGTGCAGGTCTTGGCCCAGTGACAATCTGTTTCCGGAGTCTCTGCAAGACAAACCTACTGACCACCATTTTGACAGGACTGATGGCTGGGTGCGTTAGGTTGTGCATCTCATCAAAAACTGTCATCTCCATGCTGCCGGCATGATGAGGCAGGGTTTGCCATTGAAATGTCGCAGAGGAATGTCTACTTATCAGGGTCGATGGCAACATCCTCCAGCCTGAGCCTTGAAACTGCTGTGCTGCATGCAAGGATCTCAGGGTCTTCCTGCCATCACCTGCCTAGGGCGAAATAGTCTATTCCCTGGGACAGGGCCTGGACAGACTTGATTGCGAGGTGAGGTAGTGCGTCACCCACGATGTGTTGAATGTCTGTCGTGAACTCAGACTCATATGAGAGGAGTCGCTGCTGCCTGGCCGACCACGGGTCCAACACTTTATTGAAGGCAAAAGTTAACGGCTTCTGGTCCATGAAGACTCTGAATTGTCTACCGTCCAAAAAATACCTGAGTGCCTGACAGCCAGGTACAGCACCAATTGCTCTCAACCAAAGGTGCTGTAGTTGAGTTCAGGTGGCCAGAGGTGTCTGCTAAAGAAGGCCAGGGGCTGCCATTGCCCTTCGATGAATTGCTCCAGTGTGCCTCGTACTGGTGTGCTGGAAGCATCTACTGTGAGAATTTGGGTGTTTCTGGCCTGGCGTGTACCAGAAGGGTGGTGTTGTCCAGTGCGTCCTTGGCCTTCAGGAACCCCTCCAAATCCTCATTGTCCCAGGTAATGTCTTTACCTTTCTCCACAAGATGCGGGCCACTAACGATATGAATCGTTGATAAAAATTAATCGTACCGGTGAATTCCTGCAACCCCTTCACTGTGGGGGGAGGTTTGTGGAAGTACAGAACAGCCTCTACCTTTTTAAGCAGGGGTTTAGTTATGTGCCTATTGATTTGACGCCCCAAGAAGTTGAAAGTTTCCAGCCTGAACTGGCACTAAGCAAGATTTATAGTTAGTCCAAATTCCTGCAGACGGGCGCACAGTCACCTTAGATGGTCTCTGTTTAGCTTCATTGCCACCACTTTGACACCTTGTGGTTACTGCCACCCTCTGCTGTTGGAGAATATCCTCCTTGGTCTCAGTCCCTCAATGTGACTAAGAACCCCTGAAAAGCACCTAATGTTTGGCCTTCATCACCACTCCTGGCAAGGCATTCCTGGCTCCCACAACTCTGGGTAGATACCCCTGATATCTACCCTAAACCTTCCTCCCTTTGCTTTGGGCAAATTTCATCATGTTTGCTACCCCCATCTGGATTTCAGGCAGACCAAAGGGCATCTTTCACCGAGTTTCTGGTCTTCCAGCAGCTCTGGATGCTCTGCTCAGGGAACCACCCCTATGTATCCCATCGAATCCTAGACTCTCTATGTCAGCAATTCTCTGCTGACCATTGCCTGATGCCCTTTTGGTCAAAATTGTTTGTCAATGAAACCATTCCCAGGAAGGTGATGTGGCAAAGTCCTGCTGACTGGGACATTGTGTGGTACCAGGGCCAGACAAATCTTTCGCAACACCTGAACCAGGTAGAACCTCAGCACATAGCAGCTTTTGGTGCCCTTGCTCTTTGGTTCCACGCACAGCCACACACAATCATGGCCATGCCGGTTACAATCTTTCCCCCATTGATTGATGACGAACATGGTCCTTCTCCAGACTCTACCCATTTTGGACCCCCACATGAAGAGGAAGACTGTTTTGGGAATTGCCAGGGTGAAGGTGTGGGGATGGGCCACACCTGCCCCACGTGCAGCAGTACCGAGAGTTCCTTGCACCTTGCACCTTGCACCTGGCACCTGGTTATCAGATTTTCGCCAATTGATAGAGATGGGCATCTCTGTGGTTCTCGCTGTCTCCTGGATCTGGGGGTCTCTGTACTGCTCCTGGTCTCCTGGAGCTGGGGGTCTCCAAAGTGCTCACCATCTCCTTGAGTTGGTGCATTTTTCTCCACCAGCCCCACATGACAACCAAGACCCCTGGATGGAGGGCAGAGGCACAGAGAGATCAGAGCGAACACGGGTAGTTTCAACAGGTTGGGGTCAATCCAGGTGCCTGGTAACGGGAGGAAACCAAGGGGGAAGGAGGATGCAGGTCATTCGATAGCAGGACATTACGAGAGAGTGGATTCCTCGGACTCTTGAGGAGGGAAGGCGCTGGTTGATCCATCGGTTTAGGGGGGGAAGGGTATAGACATGGCAGCTGACTGGAATTGTCAGCGGGGTACTGAGACCTGGTGGAGGAGGGGAAGGAGGGTGCAGTTGTATTCCGACGAGAGGGTGCTAAGGGAGAGGCAACATGGGTGGAACGTCAAGACAAGGGTCCCCTGATTGTTTGCAGGAATGGGATTTGTGAAAAGACTCATAGATATCCAGCACAGAGCATCTTTGTCACCCTGCCATCAGGAAGGAGATGTGGAGGTATAAAAGCAGAGCAGCCAGGCAGGGAAATAGCTTCTTCTCACAGGCCGTGAGATTGACAAGGCAACATGAGCTGGATGGGAGCAAAGAATGAAAAAGGGGAGAGGAATATGGACTGATTACAACAGCCTAGCCAGCAGGAGAGAGGGGCCGAAGGGCCTGTTTGTGTGTTGTCTATCTGGACCAGCCTTTTGTGTTCAAGCTTTAAAAAGCCAACCCATTTTTTAATTTAATAACAATGGTACAGAATGAATCAAGAGACAAGACGTCTGTCCAGCAGCGAGCATCGAAGGCACTTCCTGAAATGGAGGCTCTGGAACCATAGGGAGGTTCTGGCTGCAATGAGGCCTGGCTTCTTCTGCAAGGAGGAGAGGAGAGGCAGGGGAAATGCAGGGGAACAGGTGGTGAGGGAGGGGATAGGGATGCCTTCCTCCATTCACCTCCCATTTCCTCTACTCCGTAGCCCTCCTCATTCCCCTGCCCGTTCCCCTCCCCAACCCCTCAACACCTGGACTGGTCCCAACATCCGAAGCGAGGCAACGACTGCACACTTGTAATAGGTTGTCGGGGCGCCGGTAGCAGGTTCTCCACCTCCCCCGACTGAGACATTGGTTGGAGTCTAGAAGTTCTTCTTCTTGCTGAGAGATATTTCCACCCCTCAGAGAGTCTCAAATCTCAGCAGTGGGACCATGGCTTATATTACCCAAAAGTTTGTTTACTTATAGCTTATCTCTTTGAATAACTGATTTAATTATCTTCAAGGTCTCCTGACAGTCTGTGACCAACAAAAGACAACTGCATCTCTGGGCCTCATGGTGGAATTTAGATCATGTCTTCTGATTCACATGTATACATTCTTGCATAAGCTGGTCGAAATCCTCCATTACAATTCCATAGAATGAATTTGTGATGTGATTTATAACCACTCTCTAACCTTGTTATGTGAGTGAGTCCCACATTCTGAACTTGTTATATCAGTGAGATCGACACTGAAAATGTTATGAGAGTGAGTTCCACAGTATAATCTTGTTTTCTTAGTGAATCCCACATTGTTAACGTTATGTTAGTGAGTCCCACAGTGTAAACTTGTTATGTGAGTTATTTTCGCAGTGTGACCTGGTGATGTGAGTGTGTCCCACAGTTTGACATTGTTGTGTCAGTGAGTTTGATATTGAAAATGTAATGTTAGTGAGTTCCAGAGTGTAACCTGGTTATTACACTAACCTTGCTCTGTGAATCAGTTTAAAGTGTTACATTGTTATGGAAGTGAATTCCTCAGTGTCGTCCTTGTTTAGTTAATGAGTCTCAGAGTGTAACATTGGTATGTGAGTGAGTTCGACAGTATGACCTTGTTATGTGCGAGATTCCCACAGTGTAAACTTGTTATGTGAGTGAGTTCCACATTATAAACTTGCTATGTAGTGAGTTCCACAGAAACTGTAGAAGAAAAACTAGTTGTGAATTCTTTCTTCACTGCTGCAATGTGGAACGCTGGTCAATCGTTCCAGACTGTTGAGTTGAAGTGAATGAATAAACTCCCCTGGATCACGTGATCTCTATTGCCAAATCAGCTTCCTGTAGATCTTTTCAAATCCAACTGCCTGAGTCACCTGACTCCAGGTGCTGCTTTCAGATAAAATCCTTGCTGACATCTGATAAATGATTGATGTATAAAGAATTATACTGAACCAATTTATTTCTTACATTGAGATCCTTATATGGATCTGCCCATATTAGCCAATCATATACAATATTCAGATCCATTACCCACCTTTATCTTGACTCATGAACTCCTCATTTAAAAGTTCCTAC
This sequence comes from Narcine bancroftii, assembly GCF_036971445.1. Lineage (NCBI taxonomy): Eukaryota > Metazoa > Chordata > Chondrichthyes > Torpediniformes > Narcinidae > Narcine > Narcine bancroftii. Next base: position 2,063,976 of record NW_027211900.1, on the reverse strand, counting down.
TTATAATAAACAGGACATCAGAGAAGTAAATTTTTTAACAATTCGTCTTTATAAGGAATTTCTATTTCAGTACAACATAGTTGGTCCAAACTTATCCTTCAAATATGCTCTTCATTGGAAATAGGAAAAAAGATTGCTATGAGTTATACGATATTTATTTCTCAATTGCTCAAAGGACATTAATTGACCCCTTTCATAACAATCTTCCACATTTATAATCTCCTTACGAAACCAACTATCCAGAAATTGATGATCCTTTGAAAAAGAAGTGAGGATTTTGAATCAAAGCTATTCTGGGTGATGTACATCCACTTACACCAATTTCATCATTTATTTTATTCCATATATTAATCAAATGTTTCAACAATGGTGTATCTTTATCACCAACCATTAATTTCAATTCCCACTTTTATATAAATTCTTCTGCTTTTCACTCTCCTATTTTATTTGATTCTATTTTAACCCTTTCAAAAAAGAACCAAGAAATCTCATTTGAGCTGCTCGATACTAATTTTTTAAATGAGGAAGCTGTAATTCTGTCAATGTAGAATTTGCATTGAGAGAAACGCAGCGGTCTTTAGCGATCTTATTGAATTGGTTAAAATGGCATAACATGAGAGCAAATATTCCGGAGGAGTGTGGGCCACGTAACATGGGATTCACTCGGAAATGGGTTCACATAACATAAAACCATGATGCAGAAGAGGTTGTCTTGGTCTTCCGCATGATATAAATCACAAGATATAAGAGCAGAAGTAGGTCCATCGAGTCTATTCCACCATTCTTCCACTCAGCCCCACTGCCCAACTTTCTCCCCTTAACCCATAATTACTTGACTAATCAAATACCTGTCAATTTCTTCCTTAAATAAACCCAATGACCTCAGTTCCACAGATTCACGACCCACTGACAAAATTTGTTTTAAATCGACACCCTTTTATCCTGAAATTATGCTCTCTTGTTCTAGAATTCCCTACCATGGGAAACATCTTTGCCATATGTACTCTGCTCAGGCCATCCAGCATTTGAAATGCCTCTGAGGTCCCCCTTATCCTTCTGTACTCCAACTAGTACAGTCAAAGTGTCAACAAATGTTCCTCATACACTAACCCTTTCATTCCTGATATCATTCCAGTAAATCATCTCTGAACCTTCCCCAACACCAGCACATCTTTTCTCAAATACGGCACCCAAAACTCTAAATCTGATTGAATGGAAAGGTAATTCTCCAACGACACATAAACAACAATTAAATGATATTATGTCTGTCGAAATTTACAAAAAATTATTAAAGAGTCAAATAATAACTTTCAAAAGATGCCGGAGCCCATTTATGGACAATTATCATAACCTGAAGCTTGGTGCTGTGTTACGAGAACAGAGGATCCCCAAACCCAGCAGCAATAGATATTCACCAAGACAAATGGTTACTTAAACAAGAGTTGATTTTAATTATCTTTAAACATGAAAACAGAATTACACTTTAACTGATCACTATTTTACTACTTGAATTTACTTTATCTAACTTAGCCCCCTTCTAATTCTAAGTGCATGTGTGTGTAATATGTCTGTAAGTTCAGAAAAGTTATTAGGTTCACAGTTCAATCTCACTTCTCATTCCTCCAAGTTCACTGGTTGCAGGCCATTCTTATACTGTGTATAGAATTTAACATATATAAAGTTCACCAGGCTTTGGTGCTCTAAAGGTGAATGATTACCACTCGGAAGGTTCTTGTTGGTTTTCAGAGAGAGTTGTTCAGGGAAGCATTAGTGTTTTTTTTGACAACGTACCAGCATCTGAAGACCGTTATCTCTTCAGAAAAGCTCTGATAGCTTAAGAATGGAGCAGAGCTGAGCCGGGACTTTTCAGGTATTTAAGGGAGTGTGTAGGCAGGGTTTGTTCTGGACCAACAATCTCACCAAATGACTCTGCTTGAAATCAAGATTCAAACCATTTTGAGGAATACAACAGGAATGGTTCAACAAGAACCTGGTGTTCCCTGATGAGTTTTCTTTCAATAGTGGAAATGATTTTTTTTTAAAAGCCCGTTAATTTTCCTGATACAGATCTTTGTGTTTAACTTTCAGGTTGCTATCTGTTGTTAACTTGGAGGCCTTTAATGGGGTGACTGGGTGGAATCTTTGCTTTAACCAAGCAGTTCTATGCAATTTTCCAGCTGTAGGATGAGGTGCAGTTCCTTGCAAGTTTAGCAAGTGGGATTATGATGTAAAACTGCAAGTCACAGCGCCATTTTTGTTTTTGAAAATGCAAATATGAAAATTTTAACTTTGGTCTCCTTGGTTTGCTTAAGTTTACAGAGGGGATGTTGGGTCAAGCTGAGAAGACAGTGTTGGATGATTTGGCGAATCTGCAGGGCAAAACAGAAAGTACAAAACAAGGGACTGAAAAAATAATGAAGCAGACTGAAGAGCTGTTGCAACCAAACCCAAGTAAAGAATTTAATTTTGTGCAGCGTACTTTAGAGACCAAACAATTTCGGCTTTTAGTGGTGACCTATTTAAATGAACAAAATCTTATTAGAATTGAAGTTTATGGAATGTTCAGAAGTTGCCACAAAAAGAAATGAGCATATAAATTAGATATTGTAATTAAGATAAATGAACAATACAATGAGCATGGTGTCACAGTATCTTCCTCACTCTACCATACATTACCGTTAAAATTTCTCCCCAATATGAACCGATGTCAAAGTATATACCAGAATTTATCATACCACACTGTTAAACCTTCTCCGCATTGTGAATCCGGTGTCACAGTATCTGCCTCAGTCCTCCGTACATCACCATTAAACCTCTCCCCAATGTGAACCTGGTGTCACTTTATCTGCCACAGTTTATTTTACATCACCATTAAACCTCCTTCTTACTGTGAACCCAGTGTCACAATATCTTCCTCAGTCATCAATACATCAGCATTAAACCTCTACCCACTGTGAATCTGGTGTCACTTTATCTGCCACAGTTTATTTTTTTAATCACCATTAAACCATATTCCCACAGTAAACCTGGTTTCACAGTGTCTGCCGCAGTTTATTGTATATCATTTTTAAACCATCTCATTACTGAAAATGCGGAGTAACAGTATCTGACTCAGTCTACCGTACATCAACGTTAAACCTTATACCCACTGTGCACCTGGTGTCACAGTATCTGACACAGTTTATAGTATATCACTGTTAAACCTTCTCACTACTGTAAACTCGGTGTCACTGTATCTGCCAAAGTCTACTGTACATGAACGTTAAATTTTCTCCCCACTGTGAACCTGGTGTCACAGTATCTGACACAGTTTATCGGACATTACTGTTCAACGTTCTCACTGCTGTGAACCCAGTGTCACAATAACTGTCTCAGTCTCCCGTACATCATCGATGAACCTTCTCCAACTGTGAACATGGTGTCACTGTATCTGCCTCAGTCTTCCGTACATGACCATTAAATTTTCTCCCAACTGTGAACCTGGTGTCACTGTATCTGCCTCAGTCCTACCATACGTCACTGTTAAACCTTCTATCTTCTGTACACCTGGTGTCACATTATCTACCTCAACATACCATACATCACCGTTAAACCTTCTCCCCACTGTACTCCTGGTGTCACATTATCTACCTCAACATACCATACATCACCGTTAAACCTTATTCCCATGTGAACCTGGTGTTACAGTATCTGACACATTTCATAGTATATGACTGTTAAACCTTCCCACGAATGTAAATCCTATTATAAAATAATGCTCCCCTTCTAAATCTCGCAGTATTCTAATCCCCACCTATTTAAAATATTCCAAAAAAAAGAGAAAAATCAATCCCCAAACGAGCTACTCAAAAGTAGTAGCTCCCTAAAAATCTGGGTGTGGTAAAGTCCACAAGTGGAGGTGACTAAAGGACTCAGTGTCACCCACTCCCCCAGTCAGACTTTCACAAAGTATTGAAACAAAAACATTCAACCCAGTGATTCCAGTCCCAATGATTGTTCCGGATCTTCAATATCGAGAAGACTTTGCGTCAATTCAACTTTTTCATATTCTTTCCATATTTTCCAATCTTCCCATTTCCATTACCATTGACCCTTCTCTTCGGTGACATTGGTGACGATCGCCCATTTCCTTGCATGCATCATGGTCATTTTCAAAAAACTGAGATTGAAAATTCCCATAAAAAGCTTTCAATACTGCCGAGTAGTGAAAAGCAAATTTATATCCCTTTCTCCACAATACTTTTTAAGCCGAATTAAATTCTCAGCATCTTCTGATAATTTCTTGACTCAGATCTGCATTAAAAAAAAACCCTATTATTTTGAACCATCGTTGGAGCCTGATTTTGCCGTGCTTTCTGCACCGCCAATTGGAATATCATCTTCCTGTCTTGATATTTAAAACAGCAAATAAAAACTGCTGGTGGTAATTGGCCTGGAAATGGTTTCTTCCTTAACACTCTATTTGCTCGATCTAATTCCAGTCCATCCGGAAAGAATTCCCAGCCCAACACTTCCGGGATCCATTTCTTAAAAAACTTCACCGGATCCGAACCTTCCATATCTTCCAGAAGACCAACTATCTTAACATTATTTATTCGACTTTGGTTTTCCAATGAGTCAAATTTCTTCAATAATTCCTTCTTCTGAATCCCCCAATCTACAAAAGGATCTTCCACTTTTTCCATTTTTTATCTATGACGCTCCACTTGACTCTTGCATTCAAGAAACCCTCCTCAATCTTTTTAAAATGATCTTGCACAGTATCCACTGATCGTGTCCATCTCGTAACATCACTCTTAACTGCATTAATATCTTCCAGAAGAGTTACTTCTTCACAAACAGAGTTCATTTTAGTTTTCATTTCCGAAAATCCTTGAGTCATCTGATGAGACATCTGCATTGACATATTTGACATATCGTCCATGAGCTGAGCAATCCCTTCCAGAATTGGAAACACAGAATCCAGTCCAGGATCGATCACCTCCCTTGAGGCCGACCTTCTTTTCCCTCAGTCCTGAGTTCTTCAAACTCTAATGAAGTTGCGCTTTCTTCTTCCTCCAAAGCAGTAGGTCCTCTTCCAGTGCGGCTGCAGGTCTGGACACCCAACGACAGTGTGCCAACCTCATCAGCTCACCGTCGCTTGGGCTCCCCCACAGCCCACACCTTCTCCAAAGGTCCGTGGACCCTTGACGCATTGCGCTTGCCCGGTAGGTCTACCCATACGCAGGTGCGTCATCCCCGGACCACCAGGCAATGCTGTGGGCTCGCGGGCCTGTCATGCGCCCGGGTTCACGAATACACGATTCAAAATTGGGCAAACTCAATGCTAAACTGGCGTAATACTTAGCTGGGCAGGAGTTCTCTGAGGCTTGGAGACTCCAGTCGACAATTCTGTTGCTTCAACTTGATAGGTAGGCCTCAATTCTTTAACACTTTTGTAAGGTAATTTCTTCTGTAACTGAGTTTTCGATTTTTTTCACATTTGCAGCCGTTTTGATAGTTCACTATTCCAACGTCTATGAACAGTATTTTAATCACTTTTACAACTTTAAAAATTGACCATTTTATAGTCTAACTGGGGAAGGTGGCTTTTTGTCACAGTAGCTGACACAGTTTGGAGTAAATCACTGTTAAAGCTTCACATTACTCTGAATGCTGTCTCACAGTTTCTGCCTCAGTCTACCGTTCATCAACGTTAAACCTTCTCCCCCTGTTAACTTGGTGTGAAAGTTACTTTTTTAAGTTTACCACACATCACCATTAAACCTTCTACCCACTGTAAACCTGGTGTCACAGTATCTGACATCACTGTTAAACCTTCTCACCACTGTGAAAACTTTCTCACAGTTTCTACCTCAGTTTAATGTACATCTACTTTAAACCTTCTCCCCCTGTGAAGCTGGTGTTACAGTATCTGCCTCAGTTTCCCGTAGATTACCAGTAAATCTTCTCCCCATTGTGAGACCAGTTTTACTGTATCTGCCACAGTTTATCGTACATCACTATTATACCTTCTCATTACTGTGAAATCGGTGTTACAGTGTCTGCCAAAGTCTACCGTACATCACCAGTAAACCTTCTCCCCAATGTGAGCTTGGTGTTACTGTATCTACCACAATTTCTTGTAAATCACCGTTAAACATTCTCCCTTTTGTGAACCTGGTGTCACTATATTCGCCAAAGGTTATCGTACAGCTCTGTTAAACATATTCCCCACTATTAACCCGGTGTCACAGTAACTGCCTCAGTTACCCATACATCACCAATAAACCTTCTTCCCAGTCTGAGCCCAGTATCAACGTATCTACGTAGTCTCCCTTACATCACCATTAACCTCTTCCCCATTGTCAACCAGGTTTCACAGTATCTGCCACAGTTTATTGTAGATCATTTTTAAACCTTCTCACTACTGTAAACCCGGAGTCACCTTATTCTACTGTACATCTCTGTTAAACCTTCTCAGTACTGTAAACACGGTGTCACACTATCTACCAAAGTCTACGGTATATCACCGTTAAATATTCTCCCCATTGTGAACCTGGTGTCACAGAATCTGATACAGTTTATTGAACATTACTGTTAAACCCGCTGGATAAGTTCCAGATAGCAAAAGAGTAGTTCTCGCATCTGCAGGAACTGGGGATCATTCGACGCTCCGACAGTCCTTGGGCTTCACTGCTCCACCTGGTCACGAAAGCCTCCTGTGGCTGGCATCTCTGCAGAGATTATCGATGGCTTAATGACATGACAATACCTGACCGTTACCCCATCCCTCACATTCAGGACTTTACAGCCAATCTGCATGGCGCGAGGGTATTCACCAAGGTCGACCTGGTGTGCGTGCATCATCAAATCCCATTGCACCCGAGGACATCCCCAAAATGACCATCATCACCCCCTTCGGCTTGTTCAAATTTCTACGCATGCCTTTTGGGCTCAAGAAAACCGCCCAGAGCTTCCAGCACCTCATGGATAAGGTGCACAGGGATTTTAATTTTGTGTTCATTTATCTGGATGACATTCTTGTCGCCAGCAGAGACTGGGCACAACACAAGTCTCACCTGCACACCCTCTTCTCCCGACTGCCCAAATTCGGCCTAATGATCAACCCAGCCAAATGCCAGTTTGGAAAAGAGTCCATGCAGTTCCCGGGCCATCACGACCGAAGGAGCTACACCAGCTGCTATGAAGGTCACTGTAATCAGAGAGTTTCCACGTCCAGACAACCTCAAGGAGCTACAAGAGTTTGCAGGTATGGTCAACTTCTATAACCGATTCATTCCAGCCGTTGCACACATCATGCAGCCACTCTTCGCCCTTATCGCGGCCAAGAACAAGATACGCCTGGACTCCAGAGGCGACGAAAGTTGCCCTCGTGAAGACTACCCTACTCGTCCCCCCACACACCGACCTTCCTATGTTGCTCTCCGTCGATGCCTCTGCCACCTCCGTTGGTGCCATCCCAACGGTTAATGGACAGTGAAAACCACTGGAATTCTTTAGCCAACTTCATCGTCCGCCAGAACACGTATAGTGCTTTCAACCATGAGTTGCTGGGCATGTACCTTGCTGTGCCTCATTTGCACTATTTCTTGGAGAGGAGGCCTTCACCATTTATACCTACCCCAAACCCCTCACTCAGGCTCTCGCTATGGCTAGAGATCCCTGGTCGGCCTGCCAACAGCGTCACCTGTCCTTTGTGTTGGAGTTCACCGTCAACATTTGGCACAAGGCGGGGAAAGACAATGTGGTCGCTGACACGCTGCCTGACTATGACCAGCTTGCCCTGGATCAGAAGTCCGATGATGAGATGCAAGCCTTCAGGACGGCCATCACGGGCCAGCAGTTCCAGGTCCTCCCGATTCTTCTCGGTGATTATACCATCCTGTGCGATGTCTTCATGAGCACCCCATGACCAGTTGTTCCCCAGCAGTGGTGCAGGCATGTCTTCCACCATATCCACGACCTTTCCCACCGTTCCATCAGGTCCAAGGTTCATATGGTGGCAGAATGCTTCATTTGGCACGGGCTTCGAAAGCAGATTGCAGACTGGGCCAGAACCTGCACCCATTGCCAGCTTTCCAAGGTACACAGGAACACCAGAGTGCCTGTGCAGGATTTTGAACACGTCCGAGAATGGTTCAGCCACATACATGTGGACATTGTCAGCCCTTTACCCGTTTCCCGAAGTAACCGTTAACTTTTCACGGTGGTAGACTGCACCACTCATTTGCCTGAGGTTATCCAGAAGCCTCCACAGACTCCTGCTCCCGAGCACTTTTGACCGGTTGTATTGCCTGGTTCGGCATGCTGACCCACCTCACCAGCAAACGTGGCACGCAGTTCACCTCTGCACTCTGGGCACAGCTCACCAACAGACTGGGACTGGTCGAACGATTGCATTGCCACCTGAATTCGGCACTTATGGCCCGCCTCACCGGCCCCAACTGGGTGGATGACCTGCCTTGGGCATCTACTTGACACCCAAAAAGGTCTGCAGGCGTTATCGGCTGAGCTGGTCTATGGTGCACCACTAGCCCTGCCTGGTGAGTTTATCAATGCACCTCACAACATGCAACAGGCACCGCATGGTTTACTTACCATCTCCGGGCCCAGTTGGAGTCCTTCACACCCCCACCACCGCCCAGACATGGCACACGCGCCTCTTACCAGCCCAGTGAGCTGTATTCCTCAGAGTATGTTTTTATCAGATGAGACCCTTCACAGCACCCCTTCAAAGACTGTATGAAGGGCTGTACAGAGTCATCCAGCATTCAGGATCCACCTTCACACCAGACATTAATGTAAGAGGGAACTGTTTACTGTGGACAGATTAAAGCCAGCACACCTCAACCCCAATGAGCCAGTGGTCGCAGCTCAACCCAAGAAGCGAGGCTGCCCGACAAAAAAGGCCATTGGCACCAGTTCTGGGGGGGCTGTGTGGCGGCATGCCATTAGGCATGTGATCCAGCCCCTCATGTCATGCATGCGGTGGGGCAGCCGTCCAAAATGGCACCGTCGCGGGTTTCTCCCCTACCTCGGCACCAGGCTCAGAAGCCTGTGAACTGCGGCCCACGTGACCCCCCGGTACGCTTCTCAGCCAAGTCTGGGCTGGGAGCATAAGACCAGCCATGCAAACCTGAATAAAGGAATTTTTGCTCACTGAACTCAACCTGTCTGGTTGTTTCTGCCGCTACAGTAGTATCTTAGTTTCTTTTCCTTTCTTTTCTTTTTTATATATTATCAACATATATTTGTAAGCTCTGTAACATTGTGATTTGATTTTAATTGTTATAACTTTCATATATATGTTGATTTAAATAAAATATTCAATGAAAGAAAATTCTTCAAGAATTGTGCAGAAGAAAATTTGGATGGGATGAAACTATCCCAGAATCCATCGCACAAGATTGGAGAAATTGGATTGAGTGTCTTCAAATACTTGGACGTTTGAAGTCAACAGACTTTGGAGTGGCCACGTTTGCTGTTACACCATTTTGCTGATGTAGTGAAAGTGATTTTGATCCTGTCAGTTACTGAGTCCTGTGAAAACCAAGTGTGAGTACATGGTGGATTTGTAATGGGAAAAGCCAGAGTGGCTCCATTAAAGTCAGTCACCAGACCTTGAATGGAATTGACTGCTGCTACGGTGAGCAAAATGGACACTATGTTAAGCAGAGAATTACAGATGGAGTTAGCAGATTCTGAGTTTTGGCCTGATAGTACATCAGTGCTTAAATATATTAATAATGAAATCATGAGGTTTCATATCTTTGTGACTTACAGAGAGAATGAAAACCTGGACAACAACAAATGTCAGATTTACCACAGGCCAGAGTTTCACCTGATGAATTCCCTTTTACATACGTGGAAGTTGATTATTTTGGTCCTTTTATATCCCAAGATCTTCCCATGATCTTCCAGTTTAGAGTGTAGTGTTACCAATGAAATTGCTGGGTCTGTCAAACATATCAGGACATCATCTGCAAATAGATTAATCTCATCTTCTTCCTGGTTTATTTACCCACGATCCTTTAATGTCTGGATCTCAGTGAATATCTTCCACCAACGGTTCTCGAATCAAAATGAAGAGAGCTGGAGATAATGGGCATCCCTGCCCACTAGACCTGGTTAATGGGAATGCTGAGGACATTTGTCCATTAGGTACAACCCTAACTTTGGGCTTATAATATAATACCCTGATCTAATTTATAAAATTGGACTATTGTCTGATTATTTTAAACCCTTTTCTGTTTATTTAATAAATACATAAAAGCCCTTCAGGTCTGTAATATTTCAATATTATCTATCTATTATAAAAGCCCTCTCTGCTCAGCAAGTTTCTGCCATTAAATACTGGGCCAAAATAACAAATTAAATCTTGCTTTGGATCCTGTTTTTATTGGATCATTTGATCCAAGATAGACCTTTGCTCCAACTATGAACTTTACGGCCTGTGTGAAGAGGGGATAACAGAGCCAGTTCCTTGTTACTAGTTGTAATTCCCCAACTTCTGCTTGGAATGTAATAAATGGAAAGAGTATAGCATTTGGATCAGGCTTGCTTTAGATAATTTTGGAAAAATCAGTGAATCGCCCTTCATGGGCCATGACAGAATTACAGTTTTCCAAAAAAGTTCTACGATATTACCATTTTCCAAATTTGACACATAATCCATGATTGAAAAACTGATTGAGAATTTTGGCCAATTTAGGAACTGTTTTGGGCTAAATGGTTTTTCATTGGGCAACCCTATGATAGATAACCATCTTTTTCCACCATCCTTGTTGGATGTAGATTTCAAGGATGGTATAGAATAGGTATTCAAAGTTTCAATTACCCCTTTATTTCAGTTAATTTTGCCACGTTCTAACAATCATCAACTAAATTTTGAACTTAGTTATCACTCTTTTTTGACATTGAAAAATTAGACATTTTCTTCAATCTAAGATTTTGGATTTTCCGTGAATTTCTAAGACTAATATTCTTCATCTATTTTTTTAAATTTACGGCTTTATGTTCATGGTGGATTAATAGCATGTATTTATAATAATGTATTGGGTTTAAAATCCAAGATTAAGAGCAGTTGTGAATGAGATTTAAATATAAAATTTCCAGAAGTAGCTTGGTATTCTATTCTCAATTGTATTAATGACTCTTCACTTTATGCTAGGCATTGATTTTTACAATTTAAGGTGGTACAGGAATACATATGTCCAAACTGAAACTATCTCGCTTGTATGAAGATGTTGATTCACTATGTGAGAAATTTAAAATTTTCCAAGTCTCTTTAATTCCTCTGTTTTGGGAACGCCCAAACTTAGAGAAATTCAGGAAAGGCATTTTTCAAACTTTATCAATGGTTCTTAAGATCAATTTTGAACTTGTCCGTTAAATTGCTCTGTTTGGTTTTTCTCGTGATCCAGATAAACCATCGTCGGCAGCTCAGAAAAAATTTTGAGCTTTTGCTACGTTAATAGCCAGATGAGCAATGTTATTGAAATGGAAAGATGATTCTTCCCCGACTCATACACTGTGATTACATGATGTAATGTCCTTTTAAGTTTAGAGACAATCATATCTTATATTAAAGATAGAAAGTTCCAATCGATGAAATAATGGGGCACATTCCTAGAATTTTTCTACAATTGGAGGAACTAAATGTGTGGTTTGGCCATTCATCGCCTGTTCTCTGGGGGCTACCAGTGGTTCTACACTATTCTTCTTTTCTTCATTACATAAGATAACTTTGATTAGAGGGAGAGGTTGGATTAGACCTAATTTTTAGGTTTTTTTCGTTTTAGCAGTTAATTTTTTTTCGTTTTAGCAGTTAATTTTTTTTCTTTTTCCCTTCTATTTAATTTATTTCAGTTAATGGGTTTGACGGTGTTCTATAGATTATTTCTGATCAATTGTTTTTGAGGTTAATGAAACAGTTTGCCATTGTGTTCAAGATGGTTAAAGGAGAGAAAGAGTAAACACTCTTTATTCTGAATAAGATGGTATCTAAAGGATAACATGGTTGGTGTGGAAACACCAACACCTTTACAGCACCAATGGTTGGGACCGGACCTGGGTTCGGGTCCTGCACTGTCTATAAAGAGTTTGAAAGTCTTCCCTGTATCTGCGTGGGTTTTCCTCAGGGGCTCTGGTTTCCTCCATCCATTCAAAATGTGCAGGGGGTGTAGGTCAATGGGGTGTAAATTGGGCAGCATGGCTTCAGGGCATGAGATGTTCTGCTACCGTGCTGTATGTCTAAGTTAAAAATTAACCGAATATGCAATATAAACGTAACTCATTTTATGGCATCGCGCGCTCATGTGCCTTCTCATAACATTTACTGGGTGATCTCTAAAATTTCTTGATTGATCAAGAACAGTCTCTACTCCTTTCTGAAACCTCTCATGCCTGGGTTCATCCCGATATCCATGTGTGTGTCCTCTCACCAAATTGTTTAAGAATCAGTGACCATAACTAAATCTTTCAGGTTCACATCCTTCCTCCCAGTTTTGTAGTGGAGTCTAATTCTTTGAATGATATTGCCATTACATGTACAATATAGATGTTGTATTTAAAATATAAAACAATCCACATCAATCATCAAGCTGCCATTTACACCTACCTGAGGGATGTGAGAGGACATCAGTACCCAGAGGAAACCCATGGAGTCAAAATTGTAAGGTTTGGAGTAGAGTGGATGAAAAACCAGAAGGCAATTGATGTGTAATGTTGTCTTCTGTTCAATGGATGAGCCTGGCTCGACATTTATCTCGATGCAGTTTTTTTGGAAGTTTATTTAAGAATTTTACAGAACCAAGAAAAAATACAAAGTTTAATCTAAAACTACCCTCTACTACCTCCCTCCTCCCCCTTCTAATCTATCCCAGCCCCTATAACCCTCACCCCTACGAAGCTTATATTAAAAAACTCAATAGCATCGTCTCATAACAGACTGTTATGGTGTGACATCCATTTACATCTTGCAACACGTATAAGGCTTTTACTTAACATCTCAACCCATACATTCCAAATACCAACTTCACATCTTTATAAAAAAAGAATAATTATTTTGCAAATTATACGTTATTTTCTCTAAGTAAATACATGATTGAATTTCATTGTTCATCTATAAATTCTCAATTCGACATCATTTTTCCAAGTTGCAGCTATACATTTTCTAGCCACTGCTAATTCTAAACGAATATATGCGATTTGAGGTTTCTCCAAGCGTAAATTTGCCATAATTGTATTCATGTATCCCAGTAATCATACCCATGGATCCACATATAAATCTATTTGAAAAGAACTCGCAAAAATGTAATCACTTTTTACCAAAAGGGATTCAACTTTAAACATTCCCACGCTGAGTATAAAAAAAGTACCTGTCTGATCACCAAATCAAAAACACAAATCTGACCCACTAAATCCATATTTTGCCAGTTTTTCAGGAGTTCAATATAACTGATGCAGAAAGTTATAACTAACTAAACTATATCGTACATTAATTAATTTCATAACACTAACGAAACACATGTAAGACCACTCATCCACAGAAATAGGAACACATAAATCCTTCTCCCATTTATCCTTTATTTTAAATATATCTACCTTTTTCATCTTTTCTTGTAATAACACATCATTTCGGAAACAAATCCCTTTTTTCCCCTTATCAACAATTAATCTCTCAAATTTCATTTGACCAGGTTATACTAAAATTTCTACCAAAGCATTCTAATAATAAATCTTGTACTTGATAGTAAGCAAATAAAGTATTTTGTGATATTCCAAATTTCTCTCTGTCTATTAAACCAAAGAAGTGAATCTACTTCAAAACAGTCCTCCAATCATATCACTTCTTTTGATTCCCAATCTTTCAAATAAGAATTATTCATAGAAAATGAAATTGTCTGATTCTGATATAATGGTGTCTTAGCTGAAATCTTACCTTTCGATCCTATAAACTGATTCCATTTATACCATACTCCTATCAAATGTTTCAATACTGTCAGTTGATACTACTGCAAAAGCAGAGGATTCCATTTATATATAAAATAATGTATTGTTCTTTCTTGTATTTGATCCATCTCCACATTCACCCACATCGGAGGTTGGTCAATATCAAACAATCTATTCATAAACTTTAATTGTGCTACTTGATAATAATTTTGAAAATGTGGAATTGATGACCTCCCAAAACATACCTCCATGTCAACTTTTGCATAGAGACTCTAGACAACTTACCTTTCAATAGAAAGAAACAATCTGCTTTATTTAATTCCTGAAAGAACTTTCCCGGTATAACACTCAGAATAGATTGAAACAAATACTGAATGTGTGGATATATACTCATTTTAATACAATTTACCCGTGTTAACAGTGACTCCTTCCATCTATTTAAATCAAACTTAATCTTATTTAATAATGGTACATAATTTAAGCTCTATAAATTTTGATACTCTTTATCCATTATTATGCCCAAATAATTTTATTTGACCATTTAAACTTCATAAGTTGTTTACAATCTGAATAATCTCCATCTGATATTAGTAATATCTCACTTTACTTTATAGCCTGACATTACCCCGTATCTTTTCAACAAATTTTGTAATGGTTCGAAAGAATTCTTAGGTTGAGACAAATATATCAACACATCATCTGCAAACAGATTAATTTTATACTCTTGCCCACCAATTGTAATTCCCTTAATATTCATTTCTTGCCTAATTGCTTGGTTCTATAACTAATGCAAATAAGGCTAGTGACAGCGGACGACCCTGTCTAGTGGATCTAAACAAATTGAATGCCTGCAAAATCTGTCCATTTGTCACCACCCGAGCAGGAGTATTAGTATATAATGCCTTAACCCAACTGGTAAAGAGTGGTCCAAATTTATATTTTTCTAACACCTTAAATAAAAATTCCACTCCACACCGTGGAAAGCCGTTTCCACGTCTAGCGCTAATATCATTGTCTGGTTGAGTTGTCTTGAAGCATTAATTATTGTAATTAATTTAGTAATATTATCAGCTGAATACCTGTCCTTGATAAATCCTGCTTGATCCACATGTACTAATTGCGGTAAAAGGTTAGCCAATCTGTTTGCTAAAACCTTTGCTACAATTTTGTAATCTACATTCAATATTATTATTTATTAATATTAGTCTGTATGACACAACTTTTAATGGATCTCTGTCTTTCTTTGGGATGAGTGTTATTAATGCCCTTGAAAACGATTCTGGAAATAAACCTGTATCAGTGGCAAGCTTCAGTACATCAGAATATTCCAGAAATAACAAATCATAAAAAATTTTCTAAAATTCCAATGTAAATCCATCTTCTCCAGGTGAGTTTCCACTTGTCATAGATTGTAACGCCTCCTTAAGTTCCAAATCAGTAAATGAACCATCCAAAGTCTTAATATCCTCTTCCTCTAATAAAGGTAAATTTAAATTCGACAAAAAACAATCAATCTGCTCCATATCCGAATTCCCTTCAGATAAAGTCCCGATAAAATGTACAAAATTCATCATTAATATCCTGTGGTTTATGTTATCTCTGAATTTCTCCTAACTGCATTCTAGACACTTGTTCAGTTTCCAATTGCTAAGTTAAAACCGTATGTGCTCTCTCCCTCAACTCATAGTAGAGCTGTTTCCATCATTGAATTATTTTTTCACAATTGTATTATAACAAAGCTTCAATTTGGACAACTGTATTTTATTATCCTCAGTTGAATTTTTCTGAAATGTCTTCTCTAATGTTGCAATTTCTTTCTCTAAGTCCTGAATTTCTGCTATATATTGTTTCTTCACTTTTGCTGTGTAAGTAATAGTTTGACCTCGTAAATATCTTTTTTAAAGTATCCCATAACATAAACTTACTTTGAACTGATCCCTCATTCGTTTCTAAAAAAACCTAATCTGATCTCTGACAAGCGTAATAATTTCAGGTTTTTTTTAACAACATTTCATTAAATCACCAACAATAACAAGTTTCCACCATCTCAGCGATACTACGTGAAATTAACAATAATGAGTGATCTGATAGAATCCTACTCTTATACTCAGCCTGTCTGATTCGACCCTGCAAATGGGCTGATACCAAAAAAAAACTATTCTTGAAACCGAATCATGACGTGCAGAATAAAAAAGGAAAAATCCTTTTCGGTCGGATTCCTCCGTTCCCATATTTCCACTAAATTTAAATCCCCCATCAACTCAGTTATTCTTTTCGCCATTTTGGTTTTTTTTTTCACAATTTTTCGAGATTTAATCAACAACGGATCCAAACAACAATTAAAATCTCCTCCAACCATAATATTCTCATTGATTGATTCAAATATAAAAATGCATCAGGAACAAAGTGAACATCATCTTCATTCAGTCCGTAAGAATTCATCCATGTCCAAGCCTCTGAAAATAGTTTCCAATTAACCTTCAAAACCCTCTCTACATGAGCAGAAAAAGATTCTAAAAAGGCACCTTTTTATGTATCTCCCGATAGTTTTTACCTGACCCACCAGGAGTCACTCTTTTCACTTTTGTACATGGTTTTTCATTGTTTGAGAAGATTTTATAATTTGCAATGTTTTCCTGGGAATTTTAACAGCTCTTGGCTAATATTGTGAACTCCGAGTTGCGCACATATTGAAATATGAAAATAAAGTATCTATTTTGAGGAACAGAAGGAAAGGACACTGCTGGTGACACATCTCAAAGAGCAAAGGTGCAGGAAGGGGGAACATTGCAGAGTGCGTCGAAAGAACCAAACACTTGTTGATCCAAACCAAGACTTTTATTAACTAAAAGACTGGAGCATATCATAAGTGGGTCGACCAGTCCAGAATGACCTGGTCTGGCTAGGAGAAATCCTTTAAGACCTGCCAGTAGGTGTGGCTACACTCTCAGCCAATCACAGTCATCCTACACTACACTCTGGACAGATAAACATTGGTGTTAGAATCTGTACTATCAGGGGGAACGACCAGAAGGCAATTGCTGTGTTATGTGGCTTTCTGCAGGTGTGCAGAAATGCTGGGAAACAATTCTGGGGGCCATCTCTTTTTCTTCACCCGTTACAGAGCAGCAGGTAGCTGGGAGAAAACAGCAAGGCTGCAGAGAGACAGATAGATCAGGAGAATGGAAAAAGAAGAGGCCAGTGAATTCCAAAGTAGGAAAATGTTTGGTCATGAACTTTGGGAGAAGGAATAAAAGGGCAGATTATTATTGGATAGGGTGAACATTCAAAATTCTGGGGGAGATGGACCTTGGCATCGCCGTGCAGGATGCCCCATAGGTTAACTTCCATGTTGGTGGTAAATCAGCTGATTGGAATGCTGGTATTCATATCGCAAATAATAGGATATAAGAGCAGGGATGTGATGTTGAGGCTTAAGAAGGCACTGGCGAGGCTGCACCTGCAGTAGCGGAGAGAGTTTTTGGCTCCTTATTGAAGAAAGAATGTGCTGGCATTGCAGAAGATTCACAAGAATGATTCCTGGAATGAAGGGATTAATATATGAGGAAGGTTTGATGGATCTTGGACTATACTCCTTGGTGTTCAGAAGAATGATGAGTGGTAGGGGTCCTCAGAAGCACTTCGAATGTTGAGAAGCCTGGATACAGTAGATGTGGTAAAATTATCTCCCATGTTAGAGGAGTCAAGGACGAGAGAGCACAACTTCAGGGTTGAAGGATTCCCACTAAAAACAGAGGTGCAGAGGGATTTCTTGACACACAGACTGCAGAACCTCTTGAATTTTTTAACTGGTGGCTGCAGTGACCAAATCATTGGGTGCATTTAATGCACTTCAACTCTGTCTGCTGCAACAGGGTGGATCTCCCAGTGGCCACCCATTTCAATGCTTACATGGCTGACCGTGGACTCAAGCACATTTAGATTCTGATGAAAACAATTCATTATATCAGTAAAAGTTCAACCACAGCAACTGCTGGAATATAAGTTATACAAAACTGCTGGAAAAAGCAGGTCAGGAAGCAGAGAAACCAAGAACTGGAGAAGTAAGAAAACAAGTGTATTTGAATTGACAGGCTGGAGAAAACACAGAATAGGTGTTGGGAAATTTGCAAAGAAAGTCCTGGCCAAATAATGTAAGAAGCAGCCAAGTGGAACCACAAGATGCCCCTGTTATGCAATTTTCCCAGGTGGCACATTTTTGTGGCCTTGTCTTGAGATGTGCATCTATATGTTGTGGTTAAAAACCCACCGTTAAGCTGGAGGAGCTCAGCCCGGATTTTCAGTGTCCATAGGAGATCAAGATATATTCCCAACATTTCAGTCCTGAGCCCTTCTTCAAGGAATGAGCCAGATACAGGAACTCTTAGAAAAGGCACTTTCAGGTGGCCAAATGCCCCACTTGTAAAGCCGCATATAATGGCAATATGGGCTGCCGGAAGGCCACCTGAATGCGCAGGATGCGCCTGCCAAATGAACTTGGTAACCCTCCTCCGAGAGGTATAATCGGCACAACACAGAAATGCTGTGGTGCCGGGTGGAGGTGTTTGTTGAGTTTACCATTTTTGTTTTTGTTCTGCGGTGTTCAAGTGTGGAGGGTATTTGCAATGTGATTTGTCCGTTCCATGGTTTACATCTAGTTTAAACATAATGTGAAATGTTTACATTGCTATATGGAACTCAGATATTTAGGAAGCAATAAGATTTATCAAAAAATGTTTTTTATTACATTTTTGACAAGCACACATTACTTCATGAGAACACATAACATGCCAGGCAGTAGGTTCATGTTGTCGCATTGGGTGGGGAGGGTGGAGGGGGGAACAAGTTGTGGAAATTAGGAGCTAGGTGGCAGGGTCATACCCTTACAGGATGGACAAAATGGCAGAATGGATGGCCTGGTGCCCATGGGCCTGCTGATTGCGACAATCTGTGCTAATGGGTGCAGGACCATCTGCTTCAACCAACGTCCGCTCTGACAGAAAGTCTTCCTTGTTAATCTCACATATATTGTGCAGGACACAGCGAGCAAACACAACACCTGGGACTAAGGTGGTAGAGATATCCAGACGCTTGGACAGGCACCACCGGCAGCCATTTAGACGGCAATATGCATGTTCCACCACTATCCTTGCAGAATTAAGGGCCTTGTTAAATCTTTGCTGATCCAGATCCAGTCCTTGGTGCTGTGTGAACCCCTTCATCAGCCAATTTCGTAGTGGATATGCCAGATCACCCACAAGATGCGCTGGAACCTCTACGCTTTTGTCCATTAACATTCTTGGACACCTGCAGGCACAACAATGGAGAATGTTGTTAATTCATACACATGACCGTTGACACAATAAGCATACATAAGATTGACACATGGAGCTTTGTAGGGTGAACACTCACGTCAGGTGGGAAGTGGTATCCGCCCTGGTCCTCTTCCTTTCTATACAGAGGAGAGTTGGCAAGCACTGAGGCATCATGGGTACTGCCCTGCCAACAAAAACATCTGAGAAGCTGTAACGTGAATGGAAAGCACAGTGAAGTTATAGACATTGAGATGTGATGTGATAAAGACCAATAAAGGCTTAGCTCACCAGAATCTGTGGTCGACCACCGCTTGCAGAACCACCCAATGCCAGCCTTTGCGATTGTAGTAGGCTGCAACATGCAAGCTGGGGGCAATAATGGGAATATGTGATCCATCAATGGCACTGGCACACATTGGGTATCCCCTTTGCACCAAGCTGTCATTGGTCTCCTGGAGACGTGTTCCAATGGGCAGGGACATGAGACATTTACCGAGGAACTTCGTCAAGGCGGCCGTCACCTCCTGCACCACCATGCACACGGTGCTGATGCCTATTCCAAAGATGGAACTGATGGATCGATACTCACAAGGGGTGGCATACCAGCGCAGAGCCACAGCTAATCGAAATCCCGGCTCCATGGTTGCTGCGCCTGGTCTATGTGGCTTCAAGTGAGGTTCTTAGAGTTCCAGCATGAAGTGAAAGGTGCCATGCGACATACGAAAGTGTTTCCTCCATTCAGCAACATCAAATTTGGTGAGGTCATTACTCCAGAACTCAGCGCTCTGGGATCAGTTCAACCTCCAGAGAGACCCATGTGTCACTGACAAGCATCATTCACCTTCGTCTGTGAACAATGGTGGGCGAAACCTCTGGGCAGAAACAATTTCAAGCTGGCACTGGAAGGTGTTGTTAAGGTTACTGAACGCTTACTGTAGCTTTTGACAATTCACATCTGATAGGTAATAGACTCAATCAGCTGTGTTTGGACGGGAAACCAATATATGAATGGGCTGCCTTTTGGCAGCTCATTGACTCGATCGATATTCAGTTAGCGCTACTGTGTTAAAAATATTAAGGAAGACATCACAGATTTTGGAGGTTGGGACCCTGTTGGGAAGAATTGATCATTGATCCCTGTCTGGAAGATTTGCTGGCCTAAAGACTTGTATTTTCTCACCCACTCTGGAAGCCTGTGAGTGAGTAAAACCTATACTGGTTGTATTTTCATCGGAATTTATAGCTATCCTATAAACACAAACTTCTCCATGTCCGCCACAAGAGCGGGGATCTCCCAGTGGCCACCTGCTTCAATTCCCCATCCCATTCTCTTGCTGACAGCCTGTTCATGGTCTTGTCGTGGCTGCAAAAGGTGGTGCTACTGAAATGAAGCACCTCCACACAGCATGAAGTGAACCAGTAATTGCCTTTATATGAACCTCTCGTGCTGCTTTTAGGGGACGACCTCATTCCTCTCTGGGGTGCGCTGGTCTAGGGGAGTGATGTCAGTGCGTTGCGGAGTTGCTGCAACCAGGATGTGGCGACATCTCCCAGGCAACATGTGTCACCAAACGCATGCTTCTCGTGAGAAGGGAAGGGGCCAATGCCATCTTGTACCAACTGACTGGGACAGCGATTCGGCCCGCCTGACCACATGGTCGCTCGGCCTGCTATGAAAAACCTCATCCCTATCACATCCAATTAACACCTTTTGTTGGGCTGGATTTGTCCCCTAACCAGAATTCTGAGCCTTTCTGAGATTTCCTGCTTCTGGGTTATTCTGTTTATTCCTTGAAGAAGGGCTCAGGCCTGAATGCTGGAAAGAATAGCTGAGTTCCTTTAGCATGTCGGTGTGTTTGTAACTATAATCACAGCGTCTGCAGACTTCTGTGTTTCACTCATCTTTATTTGTAATACAAAGAACTGATGTTGGCAGTGGTGGTGGGGAGAGTGGGGGGTGGGGAACCACCTGATGGCATCCTCATTAGTACCGGGACCTACCACTTTGTGTCAGCCTATCCCAACAACTGGGAGCTGCAACCCTGCGACAGTTCCCATAGAATTAGAGGACTAACAGTAGATCTGTGTGGAAAGAAGAACCTTAGCTGCTTCTTGCCCTTTCGTGTAAGACTTTATTCGTAATAAATGATCGACCACAAAAAACCCTGTTCCAAGTCTCTTTCAGCCCTTAGTATCATGTCCATACATTCCCATCATTGAACATTTTACATGCGCTCTCTGTTTGCACTCGGATGGTGAGTGGGAGCAGTTCCTTTGGTGCTTCAACCTTCTCCCGACCCTTGCAGAGAAGCTTTTCTTCATCCTGCTGATGCTGGTTCTGATCCTCCTTTCTCTTCCTTGATGGGAGCAGCTGAGAGATGCTGTGGGCTGGGTCAAAGGGCTTCTCCAGGATTTGGCATGGCCTCTTCAGACAAGGATCCTGCTAGATCACACTGATGGGGAAGAGGGAGACTCCAGTGATCCTCTCTGTTGCTCTGAGGGTCCTGTGGATTGACTCCAATCCATTTCTCTGCAAGGACCCTCTCATCCAGTTTAGTTTGTACTTGCGTGATGTTTCAAGGTCCCTCGGCCTGACGGAGATTGCCGATTCTATCGCATCTGCTGATTCCAAACGACCTTAGTTCCTCCGTCCTGTCGGGTCAGTCCGATTTAATGTTTCTCATCTTTTGTTTGATTTTTTAAGACTGTGTAGTGGATGTGTGTGGGGTATAAGTGCATGGGTGCTTGTGGGTGGGTATATGTGTGAGCGTGTGTAAGAAGGGGTGTGAGGGACAGTGTGTGTGTGTGTGTGTGTGTGTGTGTGTGTGTGTGAGGGAGTGGGAGTGTCTGTTGGCATTTGGGTGTGTGTGGTAGTGTGTGTGTGCGTGCATGTATGTGGGGGTTTTATTTACAGTGAAAAAGTAAATACAGAATATTTACAATATATACAGAATATATACAGAAGAGTGAACAAATATATACAAATATATCAACGATCAAATATATACAGAACATATGTACAAAGCACAACATCGACGTCAAATGAAAAGAACTCGACAAAATTATCTCACTTATCGAACACGTCCCTGATATAAAAGCACATCTACCAATTTGCCCCGAAATAGTTGGGGTTGTGTGTGGGATTTGGGATGTGTGTGTGGAGTTGTGTGGAATTGGGTGTGTGTTTGTGGACTGCATGTTCGGGTATTGGGTGTTGGATGGAACGTGTGAGTGGATGTGTGTGGTGTGTGTGGGTGAGATTGTGCGGTGGATGTGTGTGGGTTATATGTGCATGGTTGCTTGTGGGTGGGAATGTGTGTGGGCGTGTGTAAGAAGGGGTGTGGGGGAGGGTGTGTGTGTGAGGGTGTGTGTGCAGATATGTGGGGCTTTTGTTTACAGTGAAAAAATATATACAGAATATATACAATATATACAGAATATATACAGAACAGTGAACAAATATATACAAATATATCAACGCTCAAATATATACAGAACATTTGCACAAAGCACAACATCGACGTCAAATGGAAGGAACTCGACAAAATTAACTTACTTATGGAACACATCCCTGATAGAAAAGCACATCTTCCAATTTGCCCCAAAATCATTGGGATGTGTGTCTGGAGTTTTGAGGGATTTGGGTGTGTGTTTGGGGTCTGCATGTGGGGTTATGGAGGGAATGGGTGAGGGGTTGTGTGTGGGGTGTGTGGGTAGGATTGTGTGGTGGATATGTGTGGAGTGTATGTGCTTGGGTCCTTTTGGGTAGGTATGTGTGTGGGCGTGTGTAAGAAGGGGTGTGAGGGAGGTTGTGTGTATGTATGTGTGCGTGTGGGAGGGTGTGGGAGTGGGTATGTGTGCGTGTATGCATTTCCTTCTTTCCATTTTCCATAAGGGAACAAATATATGCAGACATTTCTACAAAGCACAACATCGACGTCAAATGGAAGGAACTCGACAAAATTATCTCACTGATAGAACATGTCGCTGATATAAAAGAACATCTTCCAATTTTCCCCAAAATAATTGGGGGGACCTATCCTGAATGATTTTCAGAACCTTTCATTCTAAAACCCGACTTCCAGACCCATATTATATTCGTCTAGGAACAAAGTCTACTTTTAATACAAGAATCTGGTTCGGAGACGGGATTAAGGGGAGAGGGAGAAAAGAGATTCTATTGGAGTGTGGATGTGTGTGTGTGGGGTCACTGTGGGAGTTGTCTGAGTGTGTGGATTGAGTGTGTGAGAAGTGGATGTGAGAGGTTTGTGTGGGGTGAGTGTTTGATAAGTGTGGGGATGTGGGGTGTGTGTGTAAGTGGGAGTGTGTGTGGGAAGTGTGTGTAAGTATGTGGGTATGTGGAGTGTGTGTGGGAATTGTGTGTGGTCTGTGTGTTGTGTGGAGTCAGTGTGGAAGGTGTCTGAGTGTGTGGGAAGTGTGTTTGTGGGTGTGTGTGGTGTGTGTTTGTGAGGGATGTGTGTTTGTGGGGGGTGGATGTGTAGGGAGTGGGGTGTGTGGGGGTGGGTGTGTGTATGGTGTGTTAATGTGGTGTGTGTGTGAGGGATGGGTGGGGGAGGGGTGTGTGTGGGAAGTGTGTTTAGATGTGTGTTTGTGAGAATATGTGTAGGGGCAGTGTGGGGGTGTCTGAGTGTGTGGATGTGTGGGTGGTGGGTGAGAGTGTGTGGGATGGGTGGAGAGATGGTGTGGAGGGGTGTGTGTATGAGGGGTGTGGGTTACGTGTGGTGTGTGTGAGGGGTGTGTGTGTGGTTGTGAGGGGTGTGTGCTTGTGGGGGGTGGGTGTGTGGGGAGTGCATCATGGGTGTGTTAGTGTGTGTGTGAGGGGTGTGGGTTTGGGGTGTGTGTGGGGGTGTGTATGTGTGATTGGGTGTGTGTGGCAGGGTGAGTGTGTGTGTCAGTGTCTGTGTGGGGCACCAACGTATATAGGACATGGCAAGCATTGCATGCGCCCCCACCCCGCTTGTCAGCGCTGCTTCCATCCCCATACTTGTCAATGACGACGTCATCTTGCACCCCTTGACACATCAGCGATGGCACCAACCTCCCTCCCTCCATCAGCGATGGCACCAGCCCCCTCCCTCCATCAGCGATGGCACTAACCTCCCTCCCTCTATCAGCGATGGCACCACCCCCTCCTTCCATCAGCGATGGCACCAACCTCCCTCCCTCCATCAGCGATGGCACCACCCCCCCTCCCTCCATCAGCGATGGCACCAACCTCCCTCCCTCCATCAGCGATGGCACCAATCCCCCTCCCTCCATCAGCGACGGCACCAACCCCCCTCCCTCCATCAGTGAAGGCACCAACCCCCCTCCCTCCATCAGCGACGGCACCAACCCCCCTCCCTCCATCAGCGACGGCACCACCGCCCTCCCTCCATCAGTGATGGCACCAATGCCCTCACCCACACCTCCCCATGGGTCAGCGACTGCACCAATGCCCTCACTTCCACCATGGGCGCTATTTTGGCGTTTGTGTGTGTGGGGAATTTGGGTAAGTCTCTGATGTTTGGGGATGTGAGTATTGTATGTATGTGTGGTGGGTTAGTGTGTGTGGTGGGTTTGTGTGTGGGGTGGATTTGAGTGTGGGGGTTGTTTGTGTTTGTGTGGGGTTTTTGTGTGTGAGTTTGTCTGTGTTAGGGGTTTTGTGCTTGTGTGGTGTTTATGAGTGGGGTTTGTGTGTGTGTGGGATTTGAATATAGAAGGTGTGTGTGTGGGTATGGGATGTGTGGCTTGTGTGGGGTTTGCATATGGAGGGTTGGTGTGTGTGTGTGTGTGTGATATACGTGGAGGGAATGTGTGTGTGTGAGCGCATGAGTGTGGGGGAAATATGTGTGGGGTGGTGTGGGTGCGTGGATTTGCGGGTTTGTGTGTGTGGGGGTTGTATGAGGGAGTGTGTGTGTGGGCGTATTTATGGGGTGTGTGTGTGTAGGGGTATGTGGTTCGGGATGTGTGTGTAGGGCCATGTGAGTGGGAGTGCATGTGTGAGGGACTTGTGTGGGAGGGTGTTTGTGCAGGGTCGCATTAGTGCGTGTGCATGGTGGGATTTGTCTGGCAATGTTTGTGTCAAGGGTGTGAAGGGTGTGTGTGCGGAGAAATATGTGTGGCAGTGCATGCGAGGGAGGGAGTGTGTAGGGGGCATGATTGGGAATGGGTTTGTGTGTGGGTTGTGTGTGCAGGGGTGTGAGTGTAGGGGTTGCAAGTGTGGAGGGTGCGAGTGTGTGGATGTGAGTGCAGGGGTGTGTGCAGGGGTGAATATGGAGGGGCGTCCATGTGCTGGGTGTGTATGTGGGGTATGTGTTTGGGGGATGGGTGGAGGTCTATGAATGGGTGTGTGTGCGGTTTGTGTTGGGTTTGTGTGGGACGGGTATGTTATTGTATTTGTGGGGAAGTCTGTTGGGTTATGATTGTGTGGGATGTGTATGTGGGGGTGAGTGAGGGATGTGCATTGGGGCCATGTTTTTGGGGCAGATGTATGGGGTTGTGTGCATGGTGGGATGTGTGTGTGTGGTAAATATTTTGGAGTGGCTGTGTGTGCATGTATTTGTGGGAGTGTATGAATGTTAGGGTATGTTCTAAGGTATGTGTGGTGGTGCATATGGGGGGATGGGAAGTATGTATGTGGATATGGGGTGTGGGTGGGTGTGTGTGGGGGGGACTGTGTGTGTGAGAGGATGTGTATACTGGTATGTGTGTGGGAGGTTTATCTGTGTAGGGGTTGTATTGTGTGAGTGTGCATGTATGTGTGTGTGTAGCTGGGTGTTGATTTTGTGTTGGTTGTGTGTGGGAGGTGGTCAAGTGTGAAGGTGTGTATGTTTGGGGGTGTGTGTGAGAGGTATATGGGGTGTGGGTGGGTGTGTGTGGGGGGGATTGAGTGTGAGAGGATGTGTGTACGGGTATGTGTGTGGGAGGTTTATCTGTCTAGGGGTTGTATCGGGTGAGTGTGAGTGTGCGTTTATGTGTGGGATGTGTGGCTGGGAGTTGATTTTGTGAGTTGTGTGTGGGAGGTGCTCATGTGTGAAGGTGTGTGTGAGGGGTGTATGTGGGCGGTGTTTCTGGGTTGTGCGTTGGGGTATATGTGTAGGTGTGGTGTGTGGGAGAGGGACTGTGGGTGCATTGGGTGTTTGTGGAGTGAGGGTGTGGAAGGTGTGTATGAGTGTCGGAGGGTGTTTGTGTATATCTGTCAGAGGTTGTGTGTGGGGGAGTATGTGTATGGGGGATATGTGTGTGTGTGTGTGTGTGCGCAGAGTGTATGTGTGGGAGTTTATGAGCGTGAGGGTGTGTTCCTGGGATGTGTATGTGTGTGTAGGGTGTGCATGTGGGAGGTGTGTGATTGTGGGGGGTGTTAGTCGGGCCTTGTATGTGTGGAGTGTGTGTCTGGGGATGTGTGTTGGGGGTTGTGTGTAGGGTGTGTGTGTGGGAGGTGTGTGATTGTTGGGGTATGTGTCTGGGCTATGTGTCTCGAGTGTGTTGCAGTTTTTTCGGGGGGGGGGATTTAAGTGTTTTTTGTTGTTGTTTGAGGGTTTTTGTTTAAGTTAATTGTGAAAGATTGGGTGCCATTCTGAAAGTTGTAATAAGTAATTTAAGTTTTACAATTGTTAATGTTAAGGGTTTAAATCACCCAATAAAAAGGCAATGTGTGATAGATTATATTAAGAAGCTAAAAGTCGGGATCGTGGCAAGATAGCGTAGAGTCTAGACATGTAATCTCGACCTCTCTGGCCAGATTTTTAAATACCTGTTTTTAAACCTTTGTTTTCAAGTTTAAACGTTTTAAATTTTAGTTTAAAGTATCAAGGAATTATTATGGCCACTAATGGTAAAAAGATTAAACCTCAAGTTGATAAGAATATACATTTTCGAAGTGCTGAGGATCTGGGGCCTAGACGACCTGAAACAGCCCCTGGCTCAATTTCTTCATTGCCTAGACCCCAAAGATTTCCTGTGCGGGCTGAAAAAAAATCTATTGCTACCAAATGAAGGATGGCTGGAATTACCCATTCCCCGGAAGAAGGTGCGTGTTCCCAAGAAGTGGAAAGCCTTTTGATTTCAATGGAGGGAGCACACAGGAAAATGTCTCCATTGTTGGAAATGCATCAGGTCGACATCGATTCAATCCAGTTAAAGAAGTTTTGTGGCATAAAGGTTATAAGTCTACTTTTCGTTACCCTGCAGTGTTGAAGGTGTTTTACGGAGTCTGTCAATTTTGGTTTTTTGAAACTGATTGTGAAGCAATGATTTTTGCTGACTCATGGCCAGATATAAGAGGACAAAGACATAGTCCAGCATTATCTCCTAAAGAAAAATTTGGTAGCTCTGGAAAAGGAAGAAATGGCAAAAATGGGAAAAAAACAGGAATGGAAAGAGTCCAACTTCTGAAATGGGATTTTCGAGATTGGAGTCTTTTGGGTAAAAAGAATTTTCTTATTCTATTTTTTCTTTTGTTCTTATAATATTTTGATGTTACTGACTGTTTGGCTGGGCAAGGAGAGATTTGGACTTTCTTTACTAGTCATCAGCCACTGGTGGGTGACCCACACCCAATTTTTGTTTAGAGGATTACTACCTTTTGGTAGTTTTTTTGGGGGGGGGGATTTTCTTTTTTTTTCCTTTTTCTTTATTTTTTTATTTTTTTTTATTTTTTATTTTTTTTAGTTTTTAATTTGTGATTTTTTTATTGGAGGGCCTATATACATTAATTTGAGTTTTTATATAAAGATATTATTGGTATTTAGTAATAATAGTAGATATGTCAAAGTTGAGGTTTGCTACTTTTAATGTTCGAGGATTAAATAGTTAGATTAATATACGTGGGTCTTGGCGTATATTAAGAAAATGAAAATTGATATTGCTTTTTTACAAGAAACACATTTGAATGTGAATGAAAGCGTGAAATTAAAAAGGAACTGGGTTGGGCATGTATATTCTTCATTTAATTCTAAGGCTAAAGATGTAGCTATTTTGATACGTAAAAATGTATCTTTTGAATTACAATCAATGGAGAAAAAGGCAGAAAAAATAAAAATTTAAAGAAGCTAAAAGTAGATATTGTATTTTTGCAAAGGACTCATTTGACAGAAAAAGAACATGTGAAGTTGAAGAGAGATTGGTCAGGACATGTAATTTTGTCTACATTAAACTCTAAAACTAGAGGCGTGGTGATATTAGTTAATAAAAAAAAACTTTTTGCTGTGGATTTTTTTTTTGCTAATGTTGGAAGAGTACTGATTGTTAACTGGAAGATTTTTTTCTGAAAGTTGGACTTTAATGTATGTTTATGCACCAAATGAAGATGATCAGACATTTATTTCAGGGACATTTTTAAATTCGAATCAGGCATATGGGAATGTGTTAGTCGGAGTAGATTTTAACTGTTGTTTGGATCCCTTGTTGGACAAATCTCCAAAAATTGTTGAAAGAACTAAAATGGCAAAAAGACTGTTTAAGATGATGGAGGATTTAAATTTAGTGGAAATTTGGAGGAATTTAAACCCAACTGAGAAAGATTATTCACTTTATTCAGCTCGGCATAATTCTTTTTCTAGAATAAATGTATTTTTGATTTCTGTGCATTTACAAGGTAGATTTAATTTTGCAGAAGATAAAAGTAGGTTATTCTCATATCCTTCATTAAATGTTTACGGACTGAATTAACTGAGACAGCTTATCGTTGGAGGTTTAATGAAAAGTTATTGAAGAGACCAGATTTCATTTAGTAGATGAGAGATCAAATTATTTTTTATTTACAAATGAAAGAAAATTCAGTTCAAAGTAAATTTATTTTGTGGGATGCTTTAAAAGCATATTTGAGGGGACAAATTATTAGCTATACAACTAAGAGAGAAAAAAACTATTTATTCGTAAGTTTAAATTTGGAAAAGGAAATCGAAGGCTTGGAGAAAAAATTAAAAAAAAAATATACAGAGGATGAAAAGATAAATTTATCTAAAGTGAAATTACATTATAATTTACAAACGTATAAATGTGAGAAAATGATTTTGCAGTCTAAACAATGTTATTATCAATTGGGAGTAAGAGTGCATATGGTTTGGCATGGCAACATAAAACTGAGCAAGTATCAAGGACAATTAATGCTATTAGGAAGAATGGAGAAATTACATAAATGAATACTGATGAATTTTTAAAATTTTATGAAAATTTATATATGTCAGAGGGTTATAAAAAAATGGATCAAATTGATTTATTTTTATCTAGTTTAAATTTGCCAGTGTTGAATGAATTTGAGGTAAAGAATTTAGATATTTTATTTACCGAATTAGAATTGAGAGAAGCTTTGCAATCGATGCCTGATCGGAAATCTCCTGGAGAGGATGGATTTAAGGTGGAGTTTTATAAAAAATTTAATGATTTATTATTTCCATTATATAAAGATGCTTTGAAACAAGCAACTGAAATGGATGTATTTCCAGAATCTTTCTCAAAAGCATTGATTACAGTTATACCTAAAAAAAGAAAGGAACTCTTTAAAAGTGTCACCTTACAGACCGATATCATTATTAAATGTTGATTATAGATTGGTGTCAAAAGTTTCAGATAATAGGTTAGTGAATTATTTGCCAAATTTTTTTACGTAACAATCAGGTAGGGTTTGTCAAAGACAATATAGTTAAATTGTCATCAGATAATATAGTTAAATTGATTTCATTAATTAATGCTAAAAACAACAAGATAATCAACCAACGGATATATCTTTGGATGCTGAGAAGGCATTTGATCGAGTTGAGTGGAAGTTTTTGTTTAAAGTATTGGAAAAATTTAATTTTGTTCCATTTTTTAGGGGTTGGGTTAGGGCTTTATATGCAGAACTTATGACAAGGGTAATAACGAATGGTGAGATTTTAAAATCTTTTAATTTATCTTGTTTTACAAGACAGGGTTTTCCTCTTTCACCTGCTTTACTTGCTTTGGTGACAGAACCTTTAGCTCAGGCTGTTTGACATGATTTTGGTGTTAGAGGACTTAAAGTGAGAGAAAATGAAAATAAAATTAGCTTATTTACACATGATGTTTTTGTATATTTAACTAATCCAAAAACTTCACTAAAATTATCACAGGACTTGTTGAATAAGTATGGTAAATTATTGGGATATGAGATTAATTGGGAAAAGAGTGAGGTTTTACCAATAGCAGAAGAAGATTTTATGGATTGTAGACAAATTACTAAATTTAGATGGTCAAATAAAATTAAATATTTAGGAGTAGTTGTAAATAAAAATGATCATGAATTATTTATTTTGCATTATGTACCTTTATGAAATAAGGTTAAAATTGATTTAGATAAGTGGAAAGATTTATCACTGACCTTAATACGAAGAGTGAATTGCATAAAGATGAACATTTATGCTCGAGTACAATACTTTTTTCAATCTATTCCTTGCATAGTTGGGTTATTCTTATGGAAAGGTAAATTATCGAGGGTTTCTTTCCAAAAATGGACTTGGCATTATAAATTGGGTGGTTTGCAATTACATTGTTTTTATAATTATTATGAGGTGGCACCGATGAAGTTTATTAATTGGTTATTTGATAATCAACAATCTCCTAGGTGGGCAAAGATAAAGATGGCTCAGATTTTGGAAAATAATATTAATAATTTAATTTATAAATGGAATCCTTTATTGTTACAAGAATTTAAATTATCCGTTTTTCGACATATAATGAATATTTGGTAAAGTCGCAATTTAATTCTTGATTCTATCGGAATAGTTTCGATAAGATCACCATTATATCAGAATAAATTAATTCCCTTTTCATGATAGAATCCTTACTTAAAAGATTGGGAAATTAAAGGATTAGTGAATGTAATAGATTGTTTTGAAGCAGGGAGGTTTTGTTCATTTAAAAGGTTGCAGGAAAGATATGGTATTGCATCAAATTCTTTGTTTATTACCAACTTTGAGATTATTTAAAGAAGAATTATGGGAAGGAAATAAATTTACCAGGTCAAAAGAAATTTGAATTATTAATTGCAGATAAAGGTGAAAAATGCTTTATTTCTGATATGTATAGGTTGTTGCAGGAGAAAATGGAAAAAGACAAATGGGAAAGAATTAAATATTATTTTGACATGGGAGGAATGGTCAAAACTGTGTGTTGACGGTGTTACCAAGTTAATTAATGTGAGGTATACTATGGTCAATTAGAATTTTTTGCATCAATTATATTCAACCCCTGAGAAATTGAAGAGATATGGGTTCAGTTTAACAGATTTCTGTTTTAGATGTAGAGAGCAGAAAGTTACTTTTGTACATTCAGTTTGGTCGTGAAAGAAAATTAAGCATTTTTGGGAGGAAATTATAAAATTTTTGAGGGATTTGTTTCAAAGGGATATTTAATGGATCCAAAAATATGTTTGTTGGGTTATGTTAATGTTCCATTTGTTGATTCAAAATGCCTAAACCATATTTGGCTTTGTTAAGATTTGGGTTAGCAGTAGCGAGAAAATATATAGCTGTCACATGGAAGAATATAAACTTGCAAAGATGGCATAACGGATTGCACTCTTGTCTATATTTAGAAAAATTAACATATAATGTAAGTAATTACTCTTTTTTATTTATATGTGGTGTTTATATTTGAAACACATGGCTATAGAAATTAAATCAATGTTGTAATGTTGGCAGACCAATCAGGGAATATTTGATACATTTCTCTAAGGTTTTGGGGGAGGAGAGGTTGTTTTTTTTTTCTTTATTTTGGTTATTTTTTTCTTTTTTTGGTTTTTATTGTATTAGTAAGGGGGAGGGGATGTAGTTTACAGTTATTTTATGTGTATTTGATTTTCTTTATGTAATTTGAGAATATTAAATAAAATCTTTCAAAGAATCGAGTGTGTATGTGTGTGTGTGTGTGGGGCGTGTGCGTCAGGGTTTGTGTGTGTGGGGGTGTGGTAGGAACTGCCGCTGATCCCCGAGTCCTCCCCACTGCCGCCGCTGATCCCCGACCCCTCCCCACTGCTGCCTGACACATCGATTCCTCCAGACGCTCGAGATTCCAGCCGGCTTCTCTGAGCAGGGTGTCACGGTTGATGTAGTGGTTAGGGCAATGCCTTTACATGGCCAGTGGTCAGGACTGGACCTCAGTTTGAATTCTGCGCTGTCTGTCAGAAAGTTCTCCTCCTCGTTGCTATCAAGTGGCTTCTGTGTTCAATCTTGCCTTTGAAAGTTCTTCTGCATTCAGGACAGGTTGTTCCAGATGGCAGATCAGGCTTGGGTTGGTACGGCCTCTCCTCTCATCTTCTTCTATTTCTGCACATCTGCTGGCTTCAAAGGTTGCTGTTCCCTCTCAGATGATGGTTTGCCAGACCTTTCTGTCCATGGTTCATCCACCCTTTGACAGGTCTTGTTTTTCATCCTGCAGGGTGTCTAGCCACCCTCCTCACCAGGCAAGCCTGGTGGGGGAGCCGGTTTAGTCGCCGACCACTCGACCATGCGACAGGTAGTACTGGGTTACATGGTACCAGTAGCACTCAGGCGAGTGACCTGACACAGATCCTTGTTTACTCTTCACTTCATGCAAAAAGGCTCCCAAGTACTCATGTTGACCATGACTGTGGCCAATATGCCTTTGTTGAAGAGCCTCAGGATCCGTACTTCCATTTCAGTTAATCTAATACTAGAAGGGGTGTCCTATAGTTGTTTCCTTGATGCAGAGTTAAAGGCTTTGGTGTGGGTGATGAATGACGTGTACAAAAGTTGGATCTGTTCACTACATTTTTTTGGAGTTGTCGAATTTTTAGGTGTTGGCAGAAATCTCGCTTGAACTTTGTTGAGATCCTCCAGGACTGGATGTAGAAATACCTGAACATGTTGATTGTGTTTCCAAGTGTGGCTGCCTTATTGACTGTTGGTCCTGCTACCAGCTCGACTTCCAGCACAAGTTGTTGTCCTCCCTTCTGCGCTTCACGAATCTACAAGCAATGGAAACAAAAGTCATTCAAGGGAAGAGATGAACAGAGTTGAGGAAGATCACGCGAAGACGACCAATGGTCTTCAGCTCAAAATCATCTTCACTTTTTCGTAAAGATTCAGAGACAATAGAAACCCATTAATCCCCTATCCCTCTATCCCTCCCCCTTCGTCGACAACTCTTCCTCCCTCTCCCTCCCTCTCCTTCCCCTCTAACTCTCACTCTCTACGAATATCCCTCTCCATCCTCAAAAACTCTCCTTTCCTCTCCCTCTCCTTTTCCCCTCACCCTCTCCCTCTATCCCCTTTCCTCGACAACTCTCCCTCCCTCTACTTTCCTCTCCCTCTCCCCTCACCCTCTCCCAAATTCCCTCCCCTCAAAAAATTTCCCTCCCTTTCCTCCTCTTTCCCCTCTCCCTCTCCTTCCCCTCTCCCTCTCCTTCTCCTGCCCTCACTCTCTCCCTATATCCCTCCCATTCCTCAAAAACTCTCCTCTCCTTTCCTCTCCCTCTCCTCCTCTTCCCCTCACCCTCTCCCAAAATCCCTATCTCTTCCTCAACAACTCTCCCTCCCTCTCCCTTTCCCCCTCCTTCCCCTCCCCACCCTCACCCCATTACTCCCCCTTCCTCGAAAACTCTCCCTCACTCTCCTTTCCTCTCCCTCTCCTTTCCCTCTCCTCCTCTTCCCCTCACCCTCAGCCTATATCGCTCCCCCTTCCTCACCAACTCTCCCTCTCTCCTTTCCTCTCCCTCTCCATCTCTTATCGCTCTCCTTCTCCTCTTACCCTCACACTCTTCCCTATATCCTTCCCCATTCCTTGACAAGTCTCCCTCCCTCTCCATCTCCTTCCTCTCTCCCTCTCTTTCTTCTCACCCTCCCACTATCCCTCCCCTTCCTCGACAACTCTCCCTCCCTCTCCCATTCCTTCCACTTTCCATCCTCTTCTCCTCCCCCACTCTCTCCCTATATCCCTCCCCCTTCCTCGATAACTCTCCCTCCCTCCCTCTCCTTCCCTTCCCCTCACAATCTCCCTATAACCCTCTGCCTTCCTTGACAACTATCCCTCATCCTCTTTCCCTTCTCCTTCTCCTTCCCCTCACCCTCTCCCTATATTCCTTACCCTTCCTCGACAACTCTCCCTCCTTTCCTCTTCCTCTCTTTCCCCTATCCATCTACTTCTCCTCTTCCCCACACCCACTTCCCCTATCCCTTCCCTTCTTTGACAACTCTCCCTGCCTCTCCCTCTCCTCTTCCCCTCTAACCCACCCCCTTCTTCGACAAGTCTACCTCCCACTCCATTCTTCTCTCTCTCCTTCCCCTCTCTTATGCCCCTCACCCTCTCCCTATATTCCTCCCCCTTCCTTTACAACTCTCCCTCCCTATCCTTTTCTCTCCCTCTCCTTCTCCACTTCCTCTCCTTCTCCTCAAACTCTCCCTGTATCCTTCCCCCCTTCCTCGACATTTCTTCCTCTCTCTTCTTCCCCTTTCCCTCTCCTCCTCTTCCACTTACCCTCTCTCCCTCTATCCCACTGCCTTCCTTGACAACTCTCCCTCCCTCTCCTTCCCCACTCTCTCTTTTTCCTCTTCCCTTCACCCTCTCACTATATCCCTCCCCCTTCCTCGACAACACTCCCTCCCTCTCTTTTCCTCTCCATCTCCTTCCCCTCTCCCTCCTCTTCCCCTCTCCCTCCCCTGAGTGAGGTGCTGGATTTGGGAGGGGGGGAGGTCAAATGCATGGGAAAGACTACAATATATCTTTTCTAGCATTGATGAAGAGAAGGATTTTGAGCTGAGCGCTCTCTGCTCCCTGAAAGAGACAACATGGTGGAGAGGATGGTAAAGAAACATCCAGCCTGCTGGATTTCTTGATTTGGGGCACTGAGTGTAAAAGTTGGTGAGTCAAGTTACAGCTGTATAAAATTTTGGTTTGCCGCATTTGGAATATTACGTAGTGTTCTGGTCCCTGAATTCACGGAAGGATGTCGAAGATCTTGTAGACCTCTATCACGTCTCCTCTAATCCTTCTACACTCCAGCTCTGCGAACCTTGCCTCATGAGAATTGTTTCCCAATCCAGGCAGCATCCTGGTAAATCTCCTCTGTCCCCTCTCCTTCCTATAATGAGGTGACCAGAACTGAACATAATATTCTAAGTGAGTCATACCAAAGATTTATAGATTTGCAACATGACCACTCTACTCCTGAATTCAAACCCCCTATGAAGGAATCACAGCACACCATAATCCTTGTTCACTCTCCTATCAAACTGTGCGGCAACCTTGAGAAATGTGTAGATTTGCAACCTAAGGTTCCTCTGTTCATCCACACTCTTAAGTAACCGACCATTAACTCTGGACTCAGCCTTCTGGTTTGTCCTTCCAAAATGCATCAACTCTCACTTATCTGGATTGAAATCCATCTACCACTTTTCTGCCTAACTCTGCAACCCACCTTCATCATTTTGTAACCTTCAACAGCCTTCATCTCCATCCACAACTCCTCCAAACCAACCTCCGTGACTTCCGCAAACTTACTGACCTATCCATCCGCCTCTTCATCCAGGTGACATGAAAATCACAAAGACTAGGGGTCGCAGAACAGATCCCTGCAGCACCAACCTCCAGGCAGAATACTTTCTTTCCACTACGACTCTCTGCTTTCTTCCGACATGACAGCTTTTATTTCATGCAGGTAATTTTTCGCTCATCTCATGACTCATGACTTTCTGAAGGAGTCTCCTGTGACTGACCTTGTCAGATGCCTTGCTAAAATCCTCGTAGACCACATCTATTACCCTACCCTCATTAATTTCTTTTGTAACCTCCTCCAAAGACTGAGTTAGATTTGTGAGGCCCAAGCTTGCCTTCACAAAGACATGCTGACTATCCTTGAGTAGAGTGTATTTCTCCAGATCTTCATAGATCCCATCCTTAAGAATCCCTTCCATTAGTTTACTCACCAATAATGTAAGACTAACCCTAATTCCCAAGATTCTCCCTATTACCTTTTTTAAACAAGGGGACTCCATTTACCATTCTCCAATCCACCCGAGTCGCGCTGCTGTCTATCTCCCTCCTTGCCCACGTGAGTGGTGCTGCTGTCTCACCCCCCCCCCCACACATCTGGGTCACGCTGCTGCCTCTCCAACCCACCCCCCCCACCCCTTCACCAAGGGTCGATATCGACTACTTTGGAGACCCCTAATATGTTATTTAAAGTAACTTAATGTCACTTTATTCGATTCAGCAAAGAGTGGGGCAGGGAGGCAAGGTTAGGGGGGCTTTACTAAAGCTCTGCCTGGAGTGGTAGTTAATCCGCCACAGTTGACATGGCGTTGCAGTCGTGCTCCAATCTTCAAATATGCCTGGATGCAGCAGGCATGGATAATTGCCGATGATTTGCCACAACCCATTTTTTATACACTTGTGGATGCATGAAACTATGCACCAGCTTTGATCTTTTTCAAACTTCGAACATGCGAGGCAGGAGCTTTAATAGTAAGAACCCATTTACTTGTTTCAGATGGTGAAGAGAAGCAACATCCACGTCATTCTGTGCATTTCTAAATGGCACATTGGGGAAGTAGTGAAATCAAATTGCATGAGTGGATGCAATTGGTTTGGATGAGACCTTAAACCACATCCTATATGGTTTTTAAAGAACATACAAGATTCTATCGTACAATAGATACGATAGTCGGTTCGAGCAGCGAGTCGGAGGAGATGGAGACCAGAGTTTGGGCAGTGTTCGGAGGAGGAGCGAGTTGAGAGTGACAGGTTTAATTGGTCAAGGCCAATAAAAGGAGGGAAAGGCAAAGGAGAAACCAGAGAGGAGTGGCCCAATGAGAGAGTGGCCTGGTGAAAGAGTGGGGCTTCGAGGCTTTGGCTCGAGAGGCTTCACCGTGTAGGGGCTGAGGTCGAGTATCTAGATTAAGGTAAGACTATATTTTTTTGTTATTTTCTCTTTTTAAGGTGAGGGGGAGAGAGAAGGGTTGAGTGTGAGAGCAGTTTGCTCTTTTCAGTGTCAGATGTGAAAGGTCCTGGAGTCTTCGACCTCCTGGACATCCACAATTGCACTAGGTGTACTGAGCTGCAGTGTCTCAGGGACCGTGTTAGGGAATTGGAGCTGCAGCTCAATGACCTCGACCTGGTCAGTGAGAGTGAGGCCGTCATAGATAGGAGCTATAGCCAGGTGGTCTCAACAGGGCCACAGGAGGAGGATCAGTGGATTACAGTGAGGAGAGGGAAAAGGGAAGAGACAGATACAGGAGGGGGCCCCTGTGACTGAAGCACTCAACAAATGGTACTCCTCCTTGAGGAACATTCAGGCTGGGGAAGGAATCAGTGGCTGTATCTCTGGCATAAGGTCGGCCTCTGTTGCCCAAAAGGGTAGGGAAAGGAAGAGGAGGGTAATAGTTATAGGGGATTCGATGGTCAGGAGGACAATTTGTGGATTCTGTGGATACGATTAAGGAAACAGATTGGTAGTTTGTCTCCCTGGTGCCAGGGTCTGGGATGTAACTTCTTGTGTCATTTCAGAACAAGTTGGATAGCTGCATGGATGTGAGGGGATTGGAGGGATACGGACAGGGAGTGGGTAAGTGGGGCTAGAGGAGCTCACTTAAATCGGTTTGGACTCGAGGGGCCGAGAAGTCCTGTATCCGGACTGTAATTGTCCCAGCCAAGATTTATCTTGCAATCAACATCATTAGGGACCAGCATCATTGCTATTAGGGACCAGTTATGTGAGCAAAATAGCAATGTTTCTCAACTAGGTCTACGACCCTGCTTCATCAATCCAGAAATAAAACATTTCCAAAATCGCAGTGGTGAGAAGTGCCAGGTAAAAGTAAACCTTCGAGATCTTCCACTTGGACATTTGTCCGTTCCAATGTCCTCTTCTGCTCTGATGTTTCCTCACGCAAAAGCTGGAATCTCTGTTCGATGGTAGCTAAAATGAACACAAGGTTCTGTTACACATACATTTAAAAGTGTCTTCAAAGATTTACCACAAGGTTCCGGTGTTTTCATCCCAACAAACACATTTTTTGTTTTGGAGAAAGGAGAACTGTGGGTTTAGTAATATTTAAAGCAATGCAGAACAGAAGATGACGAGCAACAAGTAGGGGCAAAAATGTGAGCAAGGAATGAAAAAAGTTTGGAGGGAATCAGCGTGAAATAGCAGATGAGTGAAATGAGGAACAGTGAAAAGGAAGGGACATTTGCAAAAGGAAATGGAGAGAGAAAGAGAGGGACAGTTGTGCAACTCTTTGTTGAAAACATGTTGAATTCAAGGTCTTTTACTCATCGAGAGGAGCAGGTGAAGTGGGGGGGAGCTGGGGCCGTGGAGGAGCAGGAACAACAATCAAAGCTGAATAGAGAAGACTCTGAGAGCAGCTGCAACCGTTCTCACCAGAACTGTATCCCGCCCTTCGGGTGCTCAGATGCATGGATCTTCAGTGCCCTCCCAGCACAGCATGAGAAATCCCCTCTCATTGGGGAGTCTTTGAGACATCACAGCCCTAAACACTTCCTTGGCTGCATGTTTGCCAGATGTTCACACTTGGTAAATGGCCGCTGCTTAACCTTCTACCATTTCTACATACCCTCTATTTCTAGTAATAACTGATCAACAAGACAAACACACTCTTCAGAAAATATAGAATTTCTGAGATTTAGGAAAGAAAACAAAAATGTAGAAAAATAAATGAGCTGATAGAGCATCTGGAAAAAAGAAAAGCAACATTAACATTTCGATGGAGCTCGTGACTTCACCGTCATGCTGGCATATTGTAACATTTGTTTCCTATTTCCAGTCTTGTTTCTATGATTGGAAGATATCTGGTTTCCAATCATTCAATCTCCTCTTCAATTGATGAGCCACGGACAAGTATGCATGACTGGAGCCTGGCTGCTTTATTAAATAATCGCAGAGCATCACTTTCAACGAATTCACTGTAAGAATTCCCATTTGCCGTCATTTTCATTTCCAAGGCTCCAAATATGGTTCTTAATTCAGTACCTTTAATGCAACAATTTTATAAGACCCAACACTTCTAAGATGCACCACTTGAGCAGAAATTTCATTCAATAAACACACATTTTGCAATACTATTGTGATTCTGGCCTACGAGTCTGAATCACTGACCACAATTCACTGGAGAAAGTTCTATTGAACTTTCTTAAATACTGCATTTTATTCAAACATTTATTGAAGTGTGCACAGTTCTTTAGTAAATGGTCTTTCCATTAATTTTAGAGTTTTCAGAGCTTTTTATGAAATGATAGCCTATTTATGACGTGCTAGGTAAAGATGATTCAACATTTGAAATCCAATCAATTGCAAGAAATATTTTAGAATAGTTCAAAGAGGTTGGTGGGTCCCCACTGGTAATTTGCACATTTTGAAAATGTCTAATTTTCCAGCTGGAAGCATCACTTGTATTTGTTGGAATTAGAGAACCATTTTTTGATCTAAGCAGCAAATGTTGAAATGGTACCTGTGGTCTTTCGAAGCTGGAGTACATTTGGAACAACGTCAATGCTCAAGGACAGCAGGCACTTTGCTGCCTCCTGTAACTTTTCGACACCATCTTCATGTTCAGAAATTTCTCCCTGAAGGACCTGTGATTTCAAAATGACACAATGACTCATTCACAATAAAATTAATATTTCTTTCTGTATATCTTAGATTCGCCGATACTTTGGTTAATTTCGATATTGTCTTGGGGTCAATGAGATAAACAGCCTGTGAAGACGATTCTATAAATTATCATAAATACCAACAACTCTCTGCCCTGCTTTGGGGTGAGGAGGCGAACATTTTCAAGGACCCAATAACCACAGGATATTGGAATTTTCTCAAACAACCAGCTCAAACTTTCTATTGATCATTACTCATTACTCATTAATGCTTCGAGGTATTTAATACGCCTGATGTTTGAGCATTTTCTGATTCTGTTGAGCTCATCATCTTTATCTTGTCTACATCTCTTGACCGGCCCTGAAGTCCCCTTGCAAACCATCAAGGTCACAAGAAAATATTTAAAAATGTTCTGATGCTTAGATATACATCAGCATTGATAAAATAATGCTGAAGAACTCATTTGGCTTTTCACCACTAATGGACATAGATTTGGCTGCAGAGGGTTATTCTGCATTATCGCTTTTCGGCCTGTCCGTCTACTTTTACTCCGGATGACCCCTCTCCCCAATCCATCATCCTTCAAAAGTAAATATGTGTTCTCCCTCAGCAATCTGACCCATTTGCAACTCCTATTCCCACGAGCACTTAATGGACCACAGCTTTTCTCTTTTATTTTTTAATTTTTTTTATTTTTCACACCCTAAATCACATTAGCCATGATATACACTATTTCTTTTTCACACATATACAGTGACTTTTTCTCCCCCCCCCTCCTCCCAAGCCACCCCCCCACCCCCCCCCTCATCCATTTTAGGTATACAATCTAGGTTGCATTAAGCCAGTCAGACAATGTTGTCATTCAACAAAAATACACCAGAAATTCTACTGAGTCCATTCTTTTCTTTCCTTCTCCTTCCATCAACTTAGGTAATGTTTGTCCCCGGTAGGTTCTCACTATTGTATTTAATGTAAGGCTCCTATACTTGTTCGAATATTTCAATATTATTTCTTAACCTATATGTTATTTTTTCTAATGGAATACATTTATTCAT
Source organism: Narcine bancroftii (assembly GCF_036971445.1). Classification (NCBI taxonomy): domain Eukaryota; kingdom Metazoa; phylum Chordata; class Chondrichthyes; order Torpediniformes; family Narcinidae; genus Narcine; species Narcine bancroftii. The sequence goes on along the minus strand of NW_027211900.1, from coordinate 2,023,063 downwards.
TTAAATTTAGTAGTTTCTTCCTTTTAATTTGGTTATGTATTCCATTAATATTTAAAGTCATATAGTTCAGCGTAGCCCTTTTATATTTTGTTTATCTTCTCTTTCCGTTTTTCCATCATTACCTTTCCTCCTTTTCCATTTCTGTTTTCTTATTTTCAACTCTTTATAAGACAACATTCCTACAACATCCAACATTTTCCTTATTCTCCTATTTCTATCTTATTTATCCCCAATCTCCCCTTCCCCTCCTGAGTTGTCCTTTATCCCTTGTCGGACAACCACATCTCCCCTCTCCATTTGGATTTGCGAATCCACTCGCAAGCGTCAACTGATTTTGCAGTGACCGCTATTTCCCCCCACCCCGCCCCCCCCAGAAAAGATTTCACTTTTCATATGTCACAAAGGTCACTCTTTTAATTCCCTCCTTATTCTCTCTATTCCATTACCTTCCCTTATTAATTCTTGTCTATACTATCTATATTTTCCTCTAAGTACAGATACATTCACGTATGCACATTGTCTCTATTCACTCTTATACCTCTTTACCCGCATACATATCAATCGTGATCATTTTTACTCTCATTACCCGTCTTCATCCCTCAGTCTATTTTTGTCTTTACCCACATACATATCAATCGTGATCATTTTTACTCTCATTACCCGTCTTCCTCCCTCAGTCTATTTTTGTAATTGTTCTGCAAATTTTCGTGCTTCTTCTGGATCCGAGAATAGTCTGTTTTGTTGTCCTGGAATAAATATTTTCAATACCTCTGGATGCTTTAGTATAAATTTATACCCTTTCTTCCATAAAATCGTCTTTGCTGTATTGAACTCTTTTCTCTTCTTTAGGAGTTCAAAACTTATATCTGGATAAATGAAGATTTTTTGCCCTTTATACTCCAGTGGTTTGTTGCCCTCTCTTACTTTTTCCATTGTCTTCTCCAGTACCTTTTCTCTTGTAGTATATCTTAGGAATTTTACTACAATAGATCTTGGTTTTTGTTGTGGTTGTGGTTTAGAGGCCAATACTCTATGTGCCCTTTCTATTTCCATTTCTTGCTGTAGTTCTGGACATCCTAGGGTCTTAGGGATCCACTCTTTTATAAACTCCCTCATATTCTTGCCTTCTTCATCTTCCTTAAGGCCCACTATCTTTATGTTATTTCTTCTGTTATAATTTTCCATTGTATCTATTTTTTGAGCTAGTAGTTCTTGTGTCTCTTTAGTTTTTTTATTAGATTCCTCCAATTTCTTTTTTAAGTCTTCTACCTCCATTTCTGCTGCTACTGCCCGCTCTTCCATCTTGTCCATTTTCTTTCCCATTTCTGTTAAGGTCATCTCTATTTTATTCATTTTCTCTTCTGTGTTGTTTATTCTTTTTCTTAAATCATTAAATTCCTGTGTTTGCCATTCTTTAAATGACTCCATGTATCCTTTAATAAGAGAAAGTACCTTCTTTATCTTGCCTTTCTTTTCTTCTTCTATTTCACTGTACTCTCCCTCTTCCTCTTCTTCTTCCTCTGGGTTGGCCATCTGTTGTTTCTTTTTTGCCCTTTCCTTTTCTTTCTTGTTTCTATTGTCTTCTGTGGTCTCTTCTTGCTGCAGGTGTTCTGCAGCTGTCGTTGCCGGCTGTGGAGATCGACACCCCAGCTGGTCCCCCCTCCCGTCGGTGTGTTTTTTTCATTCGCATCGCGCATGCGCACTTTTACTCGGCTCAGCGAGCCATTTTTGTAGTCCATTATTTACCGACCTGAGGGAGCGAGTTTCTCTCTCCGCAGCGGGCCTCTTCGGACAGGTAAGGCCTTCACCTTTTTCCTCCTTTGTCTTCTCTTCCTCTCTTCTTACCGTTGCTTTCAATTTTTCTTTTTTAGTCGCCATCTTCTTTCCACCTTTATACTCACTTTTCTGTAACTTTTATTTCTGTTCCTTTGTGTTTTCCTTTGTTTTTCCCGACTTTTCTGGAGAGGGCTGGAGTTCACCGTCCGGCTACTACTCCATCACGTGACTCCTCTCGACCACAGCTTTTCTCCATGACCATCAATCCCAGGCCATTTACTGCAATAAATGGTCCGACTTTTCTCTGACTGCATGAGCAGAAAAGCCCTCCACTTCAAAAAAGCAAAACTGGAACTAGTGATTTGTCTTTCTGATTCAAATTCCAATTCCTCAAACATCAACTCCAGTCAACATGATGCCATTAGTTTAGTTAATGATGGAGAAGGATAGGTCTGGGACTCGGATTGAGGTTCTAAATTGCAGAAAGGCCAATTTTGAGGAAATGAGAAAGGATTGAGAAGGTGTTGACCTGGAAAAGTATATGCGGGGTCAGTGGAAGACCTACAAAGGTGAAATTTGGAAAGTACAGACTTTGCATGTTCCTGTCAAGATTAACAGGCTTAGGAATCATTTGGAAGTAGAGAGGTGTGCAGCAGGTATAGACATCACAGAGCAAATGAGGTGCTTGAAGAGTATAGAAAATGCAAGAAAAATCCTCAATGAAGTTATCCTCAATGAAGATAGAAAGGCTATCTGGTTGATAATGCGGTAAATTGGATCAGCAAGTTTGCAGGTGACACTAGGATTGGAGGTGTTGTGGACAGCAAAGAAGGTTTTCAAAGCTTGCAGAGGGATCTGGACCTGTTGGAAACATGGGCTGAAAAATGGAAGATAGAATTTAATGCAGATGAGTGTGAGGTGTTGCATTTTGGAAGGACAAGCCAAGAAAGGACATACATGGTAACCAGTCGGGCAGTGAGGAGTACGATAGAACAGAGGGATCTGGGAATACAGACACCTCATTCTCTGAAAATGGTGTCACATGTGGATAGGGTTGCAAAGAGAACTTTTGGCACATTGTCCTTGATCAATCAAAGGATAAAGTCTAATTTTCATTGGTGAGACCCAATTTGGATTATTGTGTGCAGTTTGGATCACCTAACTGCAGGAAGGATGGCAATTGTGCAGAGATTGACTTGGATGTGGCCTGGACGTCAGGAGCAGAGTTGTAGGAAAAGGTTAAACAGGTTATGATTTTATTCCCTGGAGTGTAGAATGAGGGAAGAATTGAGAGAGAGATTTAAAATGATGTGGAGGACAGAGTAAATATAGGTAGGCTTGTTCCACTGAGAGCAAGTGAAATACAAACCAGAGGACATGGGGTAAGGGTGAAGGGGATAAATTTAGGGGGAACATGAGGGAGAACGTCTTCACACAGAGTGAAGAGGTGGGAGAGTGGAACAAGCTGTCCGTTGAAGTGGTGACTGTGGGCTCAATTTTTAATTTGAAAAGAATTTGGACTGGTACATGGATGGGAGAGGTATGGAGGGCTATGGACTGGGTGTGTCAGAGGGCCTCGGCAGAAAAAGGGTTCGGAACAGACAAGAAAGGCCAAAGGGGCCTGTTTCTGTTCTGTAATATTGTAAGGTTCTATGGTTCGAATACTTCTTTGGAATAAATCAATCTCTGCCACTTTGCAAACAAATCTTACCTCCAAATGTGCTCCAAATCACCACTTTCCTCCCACCTCCCTTCCCCTGTTCCTGAAACCCCCATCTATGGAGTTATCGTCTCTGCACCTGATGATCCCATTAATGATTTGCTGAGATTTTTTGCTCTGCTGTTATAATCTTGGAGGTCATCCAAAATTCTGCCACCATATCCTTAGTCACCAGGCCCCCATTAAACATGGATAAGGTCTGAGGAAACCCATACTGAAAATAGACACACAATGAGAGCAGAACTGTTTGGCTTCTTTGTTACAGTTTCCAATCTTGCCCCCACCATCTGGAAGCAAATTGGCTGTTGGATCTTCATCAGGCTCCCATTAAAACCTGATCAAGGTGGAATGAATGGAGCTCAACTTCCTATTTCAGGTGCCAAACTTACAACCTCCCATGTGGCCTTCACCACTGTTATTGGATGTGCACATTAACATTATTTCAAAGCATTAATTATTCTACTCGTAAATTAGATTAAGCAACATTACACAGTGATTTATGAAATAACAACTTTAATTTACCATGATATTTTCAAGTTCTTGCTGCAAGATTTCTGGATTAGAGATGGCCTCCAGCTGAACCATTCGTCTTTCTGTTTCAATTCTCTCTAGCCACAAACGCAGCTCATCTGCCTTCTCTTGCCATTGTTCAAACAACTTTTTGCCAAGACGGGATCCAAGTCCAATGCACTATAGAGTGAAAGAAATGAATGAGTATGTGGATTTTTAAAATGTACGATTTTGTGATGCTATCAAATATCGAGTGTCCAATCGATCCAAAATGAGTCAAGCGATACATTACTGGTCCATCACTTATGCCAACTATCATTTTTTTGTTCCCTGCATCAAGTTTTTTGAGGGTCACAGACAAAAAGGCAATGTTCACTTCTCACCAAAGGTGAAATGCCTGTTACCCTGCCGTACTGTTCCATTTTCTTATTATGTCAATAAATCTTTTAATTAATATTTTGAGTTTGCTTTCAAAATAAACTGATAGTCAGGAATATATCAGAAGCATTGAAAACCTTCACAAATTTAGTGTGTCAGTGAAGATTAGACAGAAATTCTTTTGGGGCTGGGCTTGTTCCAGCCGAACACGCTGCATTTCTGTTATGCCATTCAAGCCTCACCGTTGAGTTTAGGAATATTGAACCAGCGATGTGACCTTTGTGGATTGGACACATTACACCTTGTTCAGTGACAAATACACGTGGGAGGCCAGTCTGGAAAATCTTCGCCAATTATGATCTGTTCGACATTTGATTTTATTAAAAGGAAATGAGATCACGACTTATTTTCTGCAATGGTCTCTGTCCAACTTGAGTGAGTACGGCCACCAAGAGAGCTCCACAATACTGGAAAGATTTAATCATTGTTCCTGTTCTTCATGGGTATTATTAATAACAGCCGCAAACCTTTTCCAGAGCCACTCTTCTAAGACTAAAACTTACACAAGTTGCTCAGTCTATCAAAATGCTCTCAAGTTACTGATCTTAAGTAAAATTGGAGTTTAAATGCTATTAATCTAAAAAAAAAATGAAGATATGTCATACTTCTGATCGAAGTGTGTTTAAGCGAGCATCGGCGCTCTCAACCGTCTCCTCCACATGTTGGCTTATGGCATCAGGATCAATTTGGATCTTGTAGCTTTCAATTGCATTCCTGATTTCAAAGTGAAAGGCAGCATCGATGACACTTTTCCAAGATCGTCTGAGGTGTCTTAGATCCCCTTTGTGAAATTGAAGATCTTTGAAGAGGAATTGCTGCTTCTTAAGTTTGAATGTCAATGACGTGGAGTCAAATTCCCCAGCTTTAATCTTTGTTAGTTCCTTCTCCAAATGACTCATGAATGTTTCAAATTCATCGTGATCTGTTTAAAGGAATATAATGGTCAAATAGTTAAATGTTTTAAAGCATTCAAAATGGTCAAAAAATACCAGATTATATAGACTTTGATACATTGACAGGATCCTGTAATAATTACAAGTTGGGGTTATTCCAAACCACATGTAGCTTTCTGTTGTCTTACTTAGAATTCTTTTCAACTCTCAGTAAATAGTATTTTATAGTAATCTGGAAAATAAATGAATACTTTCTCTCACCTTTTCGGAACTTCTGCAATTCTAGATGCAGATCCTCAATCACGTTTAATTGAGAATCTGCACTTGATAAAGCGGATTCGTACTCCTCCATCAAGACATTCAAGATCTCCTGCAGTGCAACTTCCTCGTCTCGCAAAGGGTCCTGGACATTTTGTTCCAGGAAAGTCTGAGCTGCCTCTGTGGCCAAAACCAACTCTTGCTCTTTCCGGGACAACTTTTGGTGATGTTCCTAGAAAAGAAACAATCCTAGGTTCATTTTTATTGCTCCAAGTTGTCTTGGGGGAGGTAAGGTTTCTATTTATTGCATTTGCAATTGAAATAAAATATTCAGGTTTCCCAATTTATTAAAAATCAGGGTACCAAAACACCCTTAAATACACACAGGAAACGTATTTCAAGTCAAGAAACCTAAACGGTTTTATCCTTTCGGAGGTTTAATCAACTACCGTGATCTACAATTCTTTGCTTGTGTCAAAGGATGAATCCTGCTGAGATGGAATAGAATATATTCCATATTTAATTTGACTGACAAGAAAATAAATCCTCTCCTTCAGTATTTGTACACAGTCCCTTCCCCGTCAAACAGACTTACTTTAAACTTAAGCACATTAAACTTTTGTCATTTGAATGATCTCATCCTTATCTTTCCATTCAGGGATTTAATATTCTTTCATGATTTAAAAGAGAACACGTGAAATCTAACTAGAGTTGACTGTGATCTAGTCAGGAGAATGTGAACTAATTTGTAACTGTGTAAGAATACACCCTTCTCACTGTAGTAACTGTCGTGCACCACTGTGGGGTGGATGTCTATGTATATGAGTGTGTGAACAGTTTCAAGAGATGGTGGATCTTCTTGTCTTTTTTTCTTCACTGGTATCACTGTTTCCTTCACCCCAGACTTGCACATCTTCGCCCAGTGGTTTGCTATGCCGTAGGCTCCACATTCAGAACCATATGCGGGGCAATCATTTTGGTCACGGAGGGGTGTTGTCTGCTGCCCTTCCTACAGGTCCTGGGGGTGGCACTTTTCTGATTGTATTTTTTATAGCATCAACCCTTCCTTCACTTTGCTGTGGGTGGGTCTGCATTGATAGGGATTTCATTTGTGACCTCGTGGATTCGAAGACTCTGCCTGTTTCTATATCTTTGGCCAGTTTCAAGCTATCCTTCCCTATAAGAGACTTTTGCATTCAGGATGGGCATATTAGTGGATCAGCTAATCTTTCCTCTATATCCTTCCATCTGCATTTTGCAGCATTAGTTTTTGGTGTAGTAAGGAAGTTAGTAACAGTCTCATCAGTCTCTTACACAAAACCTTGAAATTCATTGCATTCAAGTCTAGGATTAGAGCTGAGTTCAAGGTGAGAAACAACCTTTGCAAATATCTGCTCTGGATCATTTTTCTCCACCCCGTAAGCTCTCAGCTATTAAATAAGTCACGGCCTGGCTCCCCTATCCAGACATGTATAGCACTAACCTTCTCCTCGCTGTTGCATTTTTAAAATAGCTTTTCACTGCTAAATTGTACATCTGCTGAAACGTTTTCAACGATTCAACAATATCTTCAGCCTCCCGTCCATCACTGGGTGAACTGCTGTTGCACCAGCCATTCATTTTCAGGTGTACTTTTTCTCTTCTTCCCCTTCAGATTTCAGTCACTTCCAATCCATTTTATAGTTTTATTCTTGTTCTCTCAGACCGACCACTGCCAACATGTTCTGTCTCCGTGTTACCTGGGAGGATTCTTAAATAACTTAGAGATGCAAGATTCAAATAACAGAAGGGAGTTTACTTACTGATGCCTTCTACCATCTCAGGAAACTGTTCACACTCATACTCATGTATAGGTGCCCCCCAGTAGTGCACGACGGTTACCACAGTGAGAAGGGTGTATTCCTAGGAAGTTACAAAAGAGTTCACATGATCCTAACGAGATAACACACCCGTCTCACTGTCGTAAATGTCGTGCACCAATGTGGGGTGCATGTCTATGTGAGTATGAACATTTCCTGGCATGGTGGAAGGCATCAATAAGTAAAATCTCTTCTGCTATTTGAATCTTGCATCTCTAAGAAGATGCAAGATTCAAATAGCAGAAGAGATTTTACTTCTGCTATTTAAGAAGCCTCCCACACAGAGACATAACAGTGACTTTATTGTATTTATCTTTACCATTTTGTTCAACATCCTTTGGACTTGACAAGACTTTATTCAAGTCGCCTTATTCCAAAACAAACCAGGTTGTCAAGCACACACAGGGCAATAATTTGCATACATGTTAAGCAATGCTTTACGAAAAGAAGATAACACCAATTGGTAAATGTTTAAAGATCTTTGCACTTTTTTAACGATGAAAATCTGACTTGAGCACTGCATATTAAGGAATGACAAACATGAAAATCTATCCCCATTTTAGTGAAAACATTCTGGGTAATTATCATTTTCACATTAGTACTTCAAGATGCAGGTGTCCCTGCCAGGGCCCAAACTGATTAGTTCTGCCTCACTGCCGGCAATGTCATCATGGACCACCTTCTTGAATAGCTGTCATGCTACTTGTCAAGGTCTTTCTACAAAGTTGTAAGGTTGGGAGTTCTGAATTTAGCCCCTGAGAAGGGATAGGAGTGTGGAGGGGAATCAGCAGGTAGTAATGTTCCTACAGACCTACCGCACGTCCCTGTCCATGTCAGGTGGCACCTCTTTGGACATATTCTTGGAGTCGAGTAGATGTCGTTCACTCCGTTGATAGGATACAGGACCACCTCAGTGGAGAGAATGAATGGAGGGCCAATCAAGCCAACTGCTTTGCTCTGCTGTTAGGGTCCTTGGGCCCTTTGGGAATTGTGCTCATCCAGTCAAGTGCGGAGCAAAGGTTCGCCACCTACTGCTTGACAGGTAGCCTCTGATCTGCTTTGGTAATTACAGTACTCAAAATGGCTGGTCTATGTTAGGACCACAGTGAGAAGGAGACCTGGAGTCATGTGACAACACCCAAATGAAGTACCATTATGCAGGTTATTGGTGAACAATGCCACTTTATGTCACAGTGTGTGGGCCACACTTTCCATCGGGCAGCTGATTATTAAAGTATGGCTCTGTCCTGCTTTTGGTAGATGGACCAGATACCAGAAGAATTTGCCACTTTGTCAGAAGGATGTCAGTGCATCAACTGTGACAAGAGGTGCAAAAAAATCTAGACTGAACTTCTTCAGTACTTCGAATGTGATGGAGTCTGGTCCTATTTGCACTTGGTGTTCCAAAGTAAAATAAATGGGGTGAAAGTGATTTCTGTGATGGTGTCGGAAGAACCTGATGGAACATGCTAGAAAGTGTCTTAACCCCAACTTTGTTATTCAGAAGCTGAGGACTACCTCCACTGAGAATGAGGAGACCCTTGGTCCCTCTTTTCCTGTTTACTGTTCATGATCCAGCCGGAAGGATGACAGAGCTCAAATTTCATCAGCGGTTAATTCTGTCTTTGGAATGTTATTTTTTTTTCTGCATTGCCTGCCCACTGTCCAATGTTGTAAGATTATCAGTCTGGCACTTCATGTGCATCTGCATTCCCTATTAAACCATGGTGATGACTTGTCTTGGTTGTAATGGGAGAACTAACGATGGTAAGTAACACTTTCCTGCTGCAAATGTTAAAGGCCCATCGTACCTTTTGGCCACTGTGATTCCAGCTGTCAATTTATTCTGAATCTATCCCATTTAGCACAATGGTGCTACCACACATCAGAATTGAGGGAGCCCCTGGAGAAACATGGGATGGATCTTTCTGCTCCTGCTGTCACCAACAGTTGCTTCAACAACAGGAAAATTGTGGTAGTGAGGGGTTGTAGCCTTACTCACTCTCTTTTCCAAACCAATCCCTAGATCTGCACAAGGATCTGGCCTGGTTGAGTGGACGAACAGTGACGTTGCTACGCCAGAATTCATTCCGGTGGTGTATGCTTCCTCAACCCTTTTTGGTTGTGAATAGCTTGCATGGCCCATTCAATGGGTTATAAAGAGTTAATCACATGAGTGGGTGCTGGAGTTACCAAAATAGGGGAGGAGGTTCTTCCCTTTACAACATCAATATCCACATTATATTAGAAAACTGCATTACTGAGGTGAAGAGATTTTGTTAAGAAGCTGCCATGGTGAGATTGTTAGTGAAGGGCCTCTGTGACCATCGTCAATCACTGCCCCTTCACTAGTAAGATAATCATATTCCCGTCATCTCTCATCACTTGCGTGACTGGGCCAGAGCAAAGAACAGAAAGTATGACTGAGTTAGAAAGAGGATCTGCTAGATCTTTGAATAGGATTGGGAGAAGATCGTCAAAATTCAATTCAACCTCATTTGGAAATTGTGTTAGTCATTATTTAAGTGAAATTTAGTCAGTCGCCTTTCATCAAATCTGTACTGATCAGAGGTTCTGATGAAAAGTCCAATCCAAAATATTTTTACAATTATTCGAATATACATTTATCCAAAACACCTGGAAGTGTTCATACCTTCAGGCCTTGCTGGTGGTCATTCAGTCTTTCGCCCATCTCAGCAAATGACCCCATCGCATCGTCCTCTTCCTCCATCTGGAAACCATCACCTAATGCGTAGAATTCGTCTTCGGTGATATGAACTCCATAGTGACCCTCGACTGCCAACCATTTCAGAAGATCACCTACTGTCTTCTTATGTTTTTGTAGGTGATCTTCTGTTGTTTCCTACAAATTGCAAAATCCTGTTAGTTTGAAGACGTGTTGTACTTTCCTGGCAGCAATTCCATATTCCCTCATCTATTTGCAAACCCTTGGGATTGAGGAGGATGTGAAACCACTTGAGTGGAAGATGCCTGTTTATAAACAGGGGCCATTCCACACCATTTCATCGGAATATGCACATGGGCAACACGTGGTCTTGCCCAGTCTTCGATCAATACGAAAAGGATGGAAAATACTAAAGACCAGCCTCCTATACACACACACGGGCATCGACGGAATTCCGCTTCATCATTTCCCTGCTCATGTCTCCCTAACACTGCCTTCATTTCTCGGGCCCCTTCGTCTAATCCCTCCCCTTTCATTTCAAAGGCCTTCTCTGCGTCTAAAGCAACTGCTACTGTTGGCGCTTTACTCCCTTCTACTGCATGAATTAAGTTAATAAATTTACAAATATTGTCTGTTGTGCGTCTTTTTTTAATAAATCCAGTTTGGTCTAGATTTACCATTTTAGGTACATATTCTGCTAATCTGTTTGCTAATAGTTTAGCTATTATCTTATAATCTGTGTTAAGTAATGATATTGGTCTATATGATGCTGGTGCGAGTGGATCTTTCCCTGCCTTTGGTATTACTGTAATTATTGCTGTTTTACATGAATCTGGTAAGCTTTGTGTTTTGTCAATCTGGTTGATTACTTCCAGGAGGGGAGGAATTAATAAATCTTTAAATGTTTTATAGAATTCTATTGGGAATTCATCCTCTCCTGGTGTTTTATTATTTGGTAGTTTTTTTTAATTATCTCTTGTATTTCTACTATTTCAAATGGTTCTGTTAATTTATTTTATTCCTCTATTTGTGATTTTGGTAGTTCAATTTTAGTTAAAAATTCATCTATTTTGCCTTCTTTCCCTTCGTTTTTAGTTTGGTATAATTGTTCATAGAATTCTCTAAAGTTTTCATTGATCTCCGTTGGATTATATGTGATTTGTTTGTCTTTTTTCCTTGATGCCAATACAATTTTCTTAGCTTGTTCTGTCTTAAGCTGCTATGCTAGGATTTTGTGCGTTTTTTCCCTTAGTTCATAATATTTCTGTTTTGTCTTCATTATGTTCTTCTCCACCTTATATGTTTGTAGTGTTTCATATTTTATTTTTTGATCTGCCAATTCTCTTCTTTTAGTTGTATCTTCCTTCATTGCTAATTCTTTTTCTATATATACTATTTCCCTTTCCAACTGCTCTGTTTCCTGATTATAGTCCTTCTTCATCTTGGCTACATAACTTATTATTTGCCCTCTAATGAACGCTTTCATTGCATCCCATAGTATAAACTTATCTTTCACTGATTCCGTATTTATTTCAAAGTACATTTTAATTTGTCTTTCAATGAATTCTCTAAAATCCTGCCTTTTAAGTAGCATGGAGTTTAATTTCCATCTATACATTCTTGGAGGGATGTCCTCTAACTCTCTTGTCAATATCAAGGGTGAATGGTCCGATAATATTCTAGCTTTATATTCTGTTTTTCTTACTCTATCTTGCTTACGAGCTGATAACAGAAATAGGTCTATTCTTGAGTATGTTTTATGTCTACCCGAATAATATGAATATTCCTTTTCCTTTGGGTGTTGTATCCTCCATATATCCAAAAGTTGCATTTCTTGCATCGATTTAATTATAAATTTGGTTACTTTGTTCTTTCTGTTAATTTTTTTCCCAGTTTTATCCATATTTGAATCCAAATTAAGGTTGAAATCCCCTCCTATTAATATGTTCCCTTGCGTATTTGCTATCTTCAAAAAAATATCTTGCATAAACTTTTGATCTTCTTCGTTAGGGGAATATACATTGAGTAGATTCCAAAACTCCAAATATATCTGACATTTTATCATTACATATCTCCCTGCTGGATCTATTATTTCCTCTTCTATTTTAATTGGTACATTTTTACTGATTAATATAGCTACTCCTCTTGCTTTTGAATTGTACGACGCTGCTGTTACATGTCCTACCCAATCTCTCTTTAATTTCTTGTGCTCCAATTCAGTTAAATGTGTTTCTTGCACAAATGTTATATCAATTTTTTCTTTTTTCAGTAAATTTAGCAGTTTCTTCCTTTTGATTTGGTTATGTATTCCGTTAATATTTAAAGTCATATAGTTCAACATAGCCATTTCATACTTTGTTTATCTTCCCTTTCCGTTTCTCCATCATCACCTTTCCTTCTTAACCATTTCTGTTTTCTTGTTTTGAACACTTTATAAAACAACATTTCTAAAACATCAAAAATTTTCCTTATTCTCCTATTTAAAACTTCTTTAACCCCATTCTCCCCTCCCCCTCCTGAGTTGCCCTTTATCTCTTGTTGGGCAAACACATCTCCCCTCTCCATTTGGATTTGCGAATTCACTCGCAAATGTCAACTGATTTTGCAGTGACCATAACTCATCCCCACCCAGCCCCCCACCGGAAAAGATTTCAATTTTCATATGTAACAAAGGTCACTCTTTTAATTCCCTCCTTATTCCCTCTATTCCCTTTCATTCCCTTATTAATTCTTATCTATACCCTATATATTTTCCTCTAAATACGTATACATTCATGTATACACACACATACATACACATCTACATATATATATATATATATGTATATATTATATATATATATATATATATATATATATATAATATATACATACATATACCCATATACACACATACATATAGTTCGTGGTCATTTTTACTCTCATTACATGTCTTCATCTCTCTGCTTGTTTTGTAGTTGTTCTGCAAATTTTCGTGCTTCCTCTGGATCCGAGAATAGTCTGTTTTGTTGCCCTGGAATAACTATTTTAAGTACCGCTGGGTACTTTAACTTAAATTTATATCCTTTTTTCCATAAGATCGTTTTTGCTGTATTGAACTCCTTCCTCTTCTTCAGGAGATCAAAACTTATGTCTGGATAGAAAAAAAATTTTTGACCTTTGTATTCCAGTGGCTTTTTGTCTTCTCTTATTTTCTTCATTGCTTTCTCCAATATATTTTCTCTTGTTGTATATCTTAAAAATTTTACTAAAATGGATCTTGGTTTTTGCTGCGGTTGTGGTTTCGGGGCTAATGTTCTATGTGCCCTCTCTATTTCCATTTCTTCCTGTAATTCTGGTCTTCCTAGGACCCTGTTTATATTATTTCTTCTAATGTAGTTTTCCATTATATCTGTCTTCTGAGCTTACAGCTCATGTGCCTCTTTAACTTTTTTATTAGATTCTTCTAATTTCTCTTTTGTCCTCTACTTCCATTTCTACGATTATTTCTCGTTCTTCCACATTCTCCACTCTTTTTCCTATCTCTGATATGACCATTTCTATTTTATTCATTTTTTCTTCTGCATTCTTAATTCTTCTTTTTATCTCATTAAATTCTTGTAATTGCCATTCTTTCACTGATTCCATATATTCTTTGAAAAAAGATACATCCATTGTCTTGCCTTTCTCTTCTTCTTCCACTTCTTTCTGTTCTTCTTCTTCTTCTTCCTCTGGATTGACCATCTGTTGTTTCCTTCTTTTCTTTTTACCTTCTTCTTTCTTGTTGTCGTTATTGTCTCTGTTCTGCACCAGCTGCTGTGCTGCAGGTGTCTCTCTCAGCTGTGGAGATCGACTCCGCAGCTGTTTCCCCCTCCCGTCAGTGTGTTTTTTTTCTTGCGCGGTTGCGCACTTTTACTCGGATCTGCGAGCCATTTTTGTAGTCCCGAGCCCGGGACTTCCACTGACCTGAGGGAGCGGGCTTCTCTCTCCGCGGCGGGCCTCCTCGGACAGGTAAGGCCTTCACCTTCTTCTTCCGACGTTCTTTCTTCTTCTCTTCTTCCCGTTGTTTTCGACATTTCTCTCTTCGCTGCCATTTTCTTCTCACCTTTATTTTTACTTTGTTTTAAATTTTAATCTTGTACCTTTGTGTTTTGTGCGTTTTTTTTTAACTTTTCCGGAGAGGGCTGGAATTCCCTGACCGGCCACTACTCCATCACGTGACTCCCCCAACTGGATCATCTTCAGCTGTCATGATTTTCTTAGTCACAGACCTAGTTACCGCACATGCAGGATATATCTCACCATCCTCTCTAACCACATCCTTACTAGGCCAATTTGTCAATCTTAAAACTGACCCAACTTTATTCTCTGACAAATCATTCCCCAGCAAAAACGAGACACCTTGCATGGGTAACTCCTACTACAACAGTTCCTTTGACTAATTCTGAATTTAGCACAACCTTGTGAAGCAATATTGACCCTACCTCATCTCCAACACCTTTAATCAAAGTTGTCTCCTCTGTGTCTGTCCTTTGATCCACAGTTAAAACGGTTTCTAACAACAATGACTGAGCAGCCTCAGTATCTCTAAGAATGTTAACTGGAACCTGTGGTTCTCCCTCCTTTATTGAGACAAAGCCCTCTGACACAAAAGGCTTGAAAACATCCATGACCTACTGATCAGCTTATGCACCTCTGCTCTCCTTAAATTCCACTGTTTCTGTATACATGGTTCTGGTTAAACCTGTTTTTACCTTTTCTGTTTCAAGACTAGACAGTCACACGACCAGCTTTCTTACACAAATGGCATATAAATACAGAAGTTCTGTCCTTTCCTACCTTTCCTTCATCTTTTTACTGAACATTTTCTCCAGACTTTATTTCAGCCCTACTATCCTGCTCCATCCTAACCTTATGAACAGGTTTATTAATCTGGTCCACATGAGCTCTCTGAAAATGCCTATTATTCTGGAATGTCCTTTTGTGAGTCTTCCTCAACAAATTTTCCTTCACATGTAATATTTCACTATTATAATCCTCTACGTTTGTACTTTTCTCATCCAATGTTTAACTTCAACAATTTTCAATGCCTCAGAAATAGCCATCAGTTCCTATTTTCTCACCTTCTGCAGTTCTGCAGGTGATGGTTGTAACAAAAATGTATCAACATCCATTGCTGCAGTTTTTCCAGACACAAGCTTTCTGTTAGCTTGTAAAAATAGCCTGCAAAAACATCCCAATCAACTAATAAATCATGAAACTGCAATGTTCAAATCCTAAAGGGACCCGCACATTAACAAAAATGACCCCAAAAACCAGTAGCAATAGATATGCACGACAACACAGGGTTATTTAAACAAAAGTAGTTTAGAATTTTATTTGAACATGAAAACAGAATTGAACTTTAACTTATTACTTAACCTACCTAACCCACTTAATCCGCCCTCAAATACTAAGTGCAGGTGAGTGTAATGTGTATTGAAGATTAGAAAAGTTCTTTGGATCACAGTCCTGGTTGCAGGCAATTCTTGCAACAGTGCTCATACATTAGCATTAACAAAGTTCACCAAGCTTTGGTGTTTAACAGACAAATGGTTACCACTCAGAAGGGCTCTTGCTGGTTTTCAGAGAGAGAGATTCCATTTCCAGAGCATCTGCAACTGATTTCTTCTTAATTAGTCTTTCTGACAGAACTTTCCCCCTTCAGGGTTCTCCGGATGATCCTTTTTCTTTCAGGTCATCTTTCAGACCACCAGTCTTCTCCTTTGACCAGGCAGCCTTCCAAAGTTTGGCAGCTTGTCCCTCTGGAACAGATTTCTCTGACTCCTTCTCTCTCACTCCCTCCCTCTCTGAGAGCAAAGCTGTTCTAACTCTGCCTGCTAACGCCACATGCTCTCCTAGGCAAGCTGTATGTGGATACTTTGTTGCTCCTTTGCAAAAAGCAGGATGCAATAATCCTGCTAAAATTCTGGCTTTTCAAATGTGTGTGTGTGGAAGCTGCTCGAGTAATTCATTCCAAGCTACCTCTAAAACTCTTGTCACACTGCACATTCAGAGATCTGAGAAGAACCCTTGGCCGAGCCAACTTTGCTTGAAAGTAAACAACAATCACTAGCGATCTGTGGTCGTCTCAGCCTTCCTTAAGATAGGTTGCAGACACCACCTTATCAATTAGTGCATTGGATCAGGTAGTGCCGGAAATGCACAGAGAAGCCGCTGTGTGGAGATTTCACAGAAATACAGTTTAGAAGCAGGAAAGGATCAGATGTTATTGAACAACAATGAAAGGAACTATTAGCATGTGGTCTACAAAGTAACCTTCTTTTTGTATACTTTATTTAAAATCAAATTCAAAATCCACAATAAAATACATCATATTAACATACAAAAATTTCCCCCATATATACCCCCCTCCCACCCCCTCTCTTAGCTCCCTCCCATCCTCTACAACCTCAAACTAAAGAAACAAACCATCATAGTCGGGTTTGATGTCACCAATCAACCATGACATATTTAGACCCATACACTTCACAGAGGGACCCGCACATTAACAAAAATGGTAGACGGATGGCGTAAATTGTAAGTTATCTTTTCCAATGGAATACATGATTGCAAGTCCATGTGCCATCTCTGAATACTTAATTCAATTTCATCTTTCCAGGTTATAGCTTTACATTTTCTCGCTACTGCCTATTCCAACTGAATAAATGCAATTTGAAATGTATCCAATTTCATTTCCAAACTCCATTTTACTTCATATGTCCCAATAAAAATTCCATAATTCCATTCAGAAAGGGTTTCACCTGATCACCTCACCATACTGAATGTAAAAAAGACCCTATCTATTCCCCACATTGAAAACACATATCCAAAGAGATAAATCTATACCTCTTCAACTTCTCAGGTGTTAAGTAAAGTTGATGAATAAAATTATAATGAACGAATCTTTATCTTACGTTTACTGGCTTAGTCACACTGTCCTCACATAATGTCATCCAATCATCCTGAGAAATTAAAACCGACAGATCCTTCTTCCTTTTACTTCTCACTTTATAAATATCCGACTTAGGCATCTTATTTTGTAATAAAGCATACATTTGTGTAATCAATCCCCTTTCCCCTCCTTCAATAATTGAACATTCAAATCTCTTCCTTCGAGGTAATCTCAAACTGTGTCCAAAATTATCTAGTAACAAAGTTACTAAGCATGGACCTGATCCATTTTTTCATTCTATCACTGATATGAAACAAAATTTCCAGCTTCATAACAATCTTCGGCCAAGATAATACCTTTCTTTTCCCAAATATTCAGGAATACGTGATTTATTTTTATACAAAGCTTATTTTAATACAAAGGGTTTTAGCCGAAATTTTGCCCTCAGCACCAATAGCAACGTTGGTCCGATACCATATTTCCATGAAATGTTTTAACACCGGTAAAGGATAATTTTGGAAAAGTTGAGCATTCCATTTATAAATAAACTGTTGCATTCTTTGTTCATGAAGCTGAGCCATTTGGATTTTAGCCCAACGTAAAGATTGTTGTGATCCAACCATTCTATTAATAAACTTGAATTGTGCCGCTTCATAATAATCCTGAAAATGTGGTAATTATAAAACTCCAAGTCAATTTTTGTATAGATACTCTTGCCTATTTACCTTTTCATAATAAAGATCTTCCCAGCACATGGAAATCCTTAAAACCTTTTAGGAATCCCACATGTAATTGATTGACAAAAATACTGAATACGGGGGAAAAAATTCATTTTAAAACACTGTCGTGCTGGACACAACCAAGAAAGACTCAGCCACCACATTGAAAGCCATTAATGATGTTTTTATTCAAATTCAGCCCGCGCCCTCTTAAGGGCAGCCTAAGCTCAGTCACCTCGTGCATTGTGATATCAGAATCGCTGCCCCAGGCGTGCGCTGGGCAGGTGAATTGAGGCAGGGAGAAAACCTTGACAGCGCCATCTTCCCATGGCTGCTCCGCCATGTGGCGTTATACACCATGAGAGACTGTGCCAACACAGCGCCCTATTAAAGTTATCGGTAAATCTTTCCACCTATTTAAATCTTATTTAATTTAATGTAATAATGGTCTATAATTCAACTCATATAAATGATTATAATTATCATCTACATTTATCCCGAAATACTTAATTTTATCCAACCACTTAAATGTAACAATATCTCTGCAGTTTGCATAATCCATTCTTGTCAAAAGCATCATTTCACTCTTATCCCAATTAACCTTATATCCTGATAATGCACCACACTGTTCCAACCTTCCAACTCAATAAAAACATTTTACCAAGAACAAGCATGTGGTCTTGAAGGTAAAAATCACAGTTAAAACTTAATGACTATTTTCAAATCCACTGCGTCATGTGAACCATGGCAGTGAACAGAACAAAAGTATCTGGAAAAAGCAAGGCAAAACACCTTTCAGGATTGGCCCAAGGCATTGCAAATGAACACATGGCACAGGGTCAATCCCCAGAGACATTCAGATTTCACACCTATACACTCAAGGCTGAGGTTTCTGACTTGAATTTGATGAAAGGCAAACCACAGATTCTTGGTGCATCTTTACGAAGAACACTCTTGTTTTGATTTCAGCCACAAAACCAGGACTCCAGTCTCTCATCTCATCTCATTCCAGGGCAGAAACCAAAGGAAAGGGCACATTCTTCTGGGGGTCCTTGGTTAATATTTACTCTTAAATCACCACGGCAGAAACACAGAACATAGAACACTGCAGCATAGTACAGGCCCTTCAGCCCTTGATGTTGTGCCAACCCATATATTCCTTCCTAAAAAAAGCACTAAACTCTCCCTACCCCAAAACAATAAAGAGTATTTAATTCCTGCCTTTGACAGCCAATTGTTCCCAGAAGAAATATTAAAAATAATTATACTTCAAATGTAACAACAGAAAATGTTGGAAATAGTCAGCAGGTTGGTCACCTCCTGACTTGCTGGGAGTTTCCAGCCTTTTCTGTTCTTATTGAAATATCCAGTAATTCCAGTTTTATCATTTACACTTTAAACCTTGGGGATCCTTTGTCCTGTGAAAGGAAAGAGAATGTTTTTCATTTTAATTTACAAAAATAAGACTATCTGGACCCATTTATTAAGTAGGAATGTATAAATTCCAAGTAGGATTCACTTGTTGAAGACCTTGTTTAAGTTTCAGAATAAATGAAGCACCCAATCTGTAGATGCTTTGGAAAAAGATAAGACAAAGCATAAATGATTTACTAACACTGAATTGGAGATAATTAGCTGCGAAACACCAAACTCTCCTTATAGGATGAGTGTCTGATGTTTACGTGAGTAATGAACCTTGTGCACACAGTACAACTTATGTTCATTTCGACATTGCCTCATAGAAGGTTTCACACGTGACCGAGAGTACCTGCTGCGTGTTTTCTTCCCTGCGGTCGACATTGAAGTCTGACGATTCCTCCGCAGCAACTCGGGAATGAAACCACCTGCCTCTGATCTTCTTGCAGCAGTTGCACGTCATTCTTTTCCGAGGAGTGAGGGATCTCCTACTCTGCTCCTCTTCCCCAGCCACTCGTGCCACTTGTAGACAGCACAAGGCATTGCCCATTCTCCTGCAAGTCACACGCGAGGTGTTTCCAGTGACGTGTGATGTAGTAATTCAAATACGTCACCACCGTGAGCCTCACTTGGCCAAAAAGCCCTGGTATTCGGCAAATACTGTGCCAAGCGCTCGCACCACGTTCAACCCTCACAATGAACACGACTGCAGTCTCAGCAACTGGGTTTGCTGGCTGTGTGATGTCATCAATGGGTTTATTGTTACACAATAATACAGAAAGACAAGTGAAACCATGGTAATCTCCCAATATTTACTCTCTCGCTATGATGTCACAATGAGACCCCAACCCCCCCCACATTCTCGGAATGAATGTACTCAAGGGGCAGTTTATATTTGAGGGTCTCCCGCCAACCATTGTTGTCGGGGCAGCCAGGTGGACTCCTCTTGTCATTGCCCCTCCCTCCCAGGTAGTCTGCACCCACCTGGATCGGGTGCCAGGGGGCTATAAGGAGATCGGGGAAGTGATTGATACCCTCCTCTATGAGGGACTGTGATAAGACCCGCCGTGCCCCCCAAAAACACCCCATTCTGGCCTGTCTGTAAGAAAAATGACACGTGGTGAATGTTATTGCAAATTGGACAAATTCACTCCCCTCCTCAACTCACTCTTGCTGTGGTCGTTTCCGATGTGGTTGAACCACTTCATTGGATTCCAGATGATGGAATGTTTATTTGACACCATTACATCTCCCAAAATCATTAAACTGCTCTGGGAGGGGAAAAAAAGTTTGGTATCAGAGATGATTTTTCTGGGAAAACATGGCACCATAAGAGTGACCCAACTTATCAAAGGCTTGTTTCATGGAGCTAGGATCGCAGATGTTTAATTCACATTAGTTAGATCAACAGGGGTTAGGAAATGGCCTTGTCTTTGTCACATTATGAAAGCTCCAAATCCCAGAATATTCCCTAACTAAAGTCACTTTTGGCAACAGTGCATTGAAAAGGTTTCTTTTGCCATGTCCAGACGTGTAAAACATCTGACATTTCCAATTTCGGATTTCAGATTTTTTGTCAGAGTTCATACATGACGTCACATCCATCCCTGAAATTATTTTTGCTGTGGGCCATGCAGAATTAACCCTTCTTGGCAATGCCATATAAAGCTGACTCAACACTGAGATGTAAACAAATAAAGAAATTTAAACAAACCGACTGTACGATACAGAGAGAAAAACATCAATAAAGTGTAAAAGTACCCTCCTTACATAAGTCCCTGAACTGAGTTTGTTGTTGAGGAGTCTGATGGTAGCAGCTGTTCCTGAACCTTGTGGCACCGATATCTCTTTCCTGAGTGTGTGCTGCGTGGTGTGGATTCTTGAACATTGATGCTGCCTTCCGATGGCAGAGTTCCAGATGTTTTCGTTGGTGAGGAGGGTTTTGCCTGTGATGTCTTGGGCTGTGTCCACTTCCTTTCAGAGGGCTTTTCAGTCAAGGGTATTGATGTGCCTATACCCAACTGGGATGGAGCCGATCAGCACACTTTCTACCACACCTCCGTAGAAACTTGCCAGGGTTTCCGATGTCGTACCAAAGCTCCGCAAATCCCTGAGGAAGTACAGGTGTCGACGTCTTTTTTTCACAATGCCATTTGTGTGTTGGGTCCAAGATAATGACTTTCAAGATCTGAAATTTGCTCACCCTCTTCACCACTAATCCCCTGATGATCACTGAACCATACAACTCTGGATTTCCCTTCCTGACATCCACAATCAGCTCCTTGGTTTTGGTGGCATTGAGTGGGAGTTGGTTGTTCATGCACCATTCAGCCAAGTTTTCATTCTCCCTTCTGTATGCTGTCTCATCGCCCCATTATATACAATCCACTACCATGGTAGCATCAGTTGCATTGGCTTTGTTGTACTGAGCCACGCAGTCATAAGTTTATAGAGAGAAAGCAGGGACTAAGAACACAGCCCTCTGGTACTGGTGGAGATTGTAGAGGAGATGTTCTTACTGATCCTCACTGATTGTGGACAGGAGGAGAGGGAAATTCAGCATCCAATTACACAGTGGGGTGTTGAGTCCCAAGGTCTTGGAGTTTGATGATCAATTTTGAGGGAATGATGGTGTTAAATGGCAAACTGTTGTCGATAAAAAGCATCCTGAAGTATGCATCTTTGCTGTCCAAGAGTTCCAGGGCTTTGTGTAGTGCCAGTGAGATGGCATCCACCATAGACCTACTGCTACGATTGCAAATTGGAACCGATCCATTTCACCGCTCAGAGAGGAGCTGATAGGCTTCAGCACCCAGCCTTTCCAAACAGCTCCTCACTTCTGACTGAGGTTCAAGGTTCAAGACTCCTTTTATTTTAGGCAGACGGAGAGTCACCACTTTGTCCAGCTCCCCTTGCAGAAATGAGGCCCCAGCAAGGAATGGTTGACAAGGCCAGTGCTCTAAGCACTGAGCTATTGGAGTAGAAAGGGAATCAAAACAACCTCTGTTCAGAGCCACGGTCTGTGAATTCTCCTCCTATGCTCCCTCAGCCTCTGCGGCTGCACAGTCTCCTGTTTAATTCATTGACAACATCGTGGCCCATCCCTTCGCAAGTGAACATGAACACAGTGTCTTGTTGCTCTTCTGCCCTCACGGAACTTTTTGTAGTCGTTGGCACATTGTGATGTTCCACTGCGAATCGCAGACGCCATGCAGTGCGATTTTTTTGGTGAGGTCCCCCCAGTCAGTATGGTTGACATGGAATGACTGGAGATTGCACTTGATTACGTCTTTGTAGTGAAAACGTGGGCGGCCAACATTGCGGGGAGCATCTGGTAGCCCACCGTAGAGGACATCTTTGGGCAATCGGCCATCCTGCATACAGACAATGTGGCTAGCCCACCGCAGGCAGTGAGCGCGAATGATTGAGTAGAGGTCCGTACCTCCAGTCTTCTCCAGGACTTGGACGTTTGTGACTCTGTCGTGCCATGAGTAGCCTAGGATGGATCTGAGGCAGCAGAAATGGAATGCGTTAGGCAGTGTTCATGCTTTATGTATGTGACCCAGGGTTCAAGGCTGTAGAGAAGCATACTCAGCACGCAGGCCTCGTAGACTCGGATTTTCAACTTGGTGGAGAGGTGGCAGTTTTCCCACACATGGGCATGGAGACAATGGATGCTTTTCCCAGGCTTGTGTCCAGTTCTGCATCAAGTGAGTTCGTTGTTGTCACAGTGAAGCCTCAGTAGCAGAATTTGTCTATGTTGGCGAGCACTGACCCATTGATCGTAACTGATGGAGTGTCGTGGGTTTGTTGGCTAAAGATGCCCGTCTTGCCCAGGCTCATTTTCCGACCAAATTCAGTGCAGGCAGATGCAAATGCATCACACAATACTTGCAGCTCTGGCTGGGAGTGAACCATGAAGGCAGCATCATCTGCATAGAGCAGTTCTCAAATCATAACTCTTCTGATTTATGTCCTGGCCCGGAGCCGTGACAGATTAAAAAGTTTTCTGGAGCTCCTTGTGTGCAGCGCTGTGCCTGAAGCTTCTGGAAAGGCATGGCGCAGAAGAGCAGAGATGAAAATGCCAAACAGAACTGGAGCGAGTACGCAACCCTGTTTTATGCTGCATTGGATTGGGAACTCTTCTGATCTCAAGCCATCGAATTGGGCAGTGGCCTCTATGATGTTGTGAAACTGGACGATGATGGACAGTAGTGTGTCAGGGCAGCCAAGATGTTTTAAGACATGGAATAGATGTGAGTCAAAGGCCTTGGTCAGGTCGATGAAGCACATATAGAGAGGTTTGCGTTGTTTAATGCATCTCTCTTGCAGTTGTTGGAAGTCGAAGGCCAAATCGACGTGGGGGTGGGGGGGGGGGTTGAATGGGATTGCACAACAGAGTATGTTGTCTACAAGGCTGAGCAGTGAGATGCCATGGTAGTTACTGCAGTCTTGGTGGTCACCTTTGTTCTTGGAAAGGGTCACAATATTTGCGTCCCGCAGATCTTTGGGGATGTAACGGTGGAGCCAACATGTTTTGAATAGTATTGTGAGCTCGGAGGTAAGTGCTTCGCCACCAATCTTCAAGATCTCAGAAGAGATACCATTGATTCCAGGTGATTTGTTATTTTTCATGCAATGGACTGCTTTTATGACATCGGTGATGGTAAATTCAGCATCTAGCTCCGCTAGGACAGGTAGTTGCGGCAGTGTGTTGTTGATGATGTCAGGGTCCACAACGATTGGTGTTGTGTAACACAAGCTCCAGATCCAAACCTCCGACATGATCAGGAAGCCTTCAGCATCCGAGACCCTTCAGAAGCCCTTTTTGCCCTCAGCACCCTCTCGTATCCCATTTCCTACGGGGATTCCCATGAGCCAGTCTCCAGCAGCCCGCAGCCTGAGCGGTTCCCATGAACATAACTCATGTGCAGCCTGTGTGGCTCCTTTAGCCGCTGAACCCATTTCTGATCCACTGTTATGGTCACTGGCCGGTGGAATCATATCCCAAGCTTCACCTTCTTAACAGGGATGTTCTCTTCATTTCTGGTGCCCTGCTCCCCAGAGTATGCTGAGGGGGTGTAGGGCTTCCCATCGGTTGCAGGGTGGGAATATGATGATTGGGTGTAGGGCTTCCCGTCAGTTGCAGGGTGGGAGTATGCTCAGAGGGTGTAGGGCTTCCCATTGGTTGCAGGGTGGGAGTATGCTGAGGGGGTGTAGGGCTTCCCGTCAGTTGCAGGGTGGGAGTATGCTGAGGGGGTGTAGGGCTTCCCATTGGTTGCAGGGTGGGAGTATGCTGAAGGAGTGTAGGGCTTCCCGTCAGTTGCAGGGTGGGAGTATGCTGAGGGGGTGTTCCCATCGGTTGCAGGGTGGGAGCATGATGAGGGGGTGTGTAATGGAAGATTTAAACCATGTTTCTTACTTTTGCAGCCTTTGCTCCTGCAAGGCTGAGAACCTGCTTGTTGCATATGAATTAGTAGACATTATCTAAATTTACACTATGGGGCCCAGGGATGCATATGAATCAGTAGACATTATCCAACTTCCCTCATGAGGCCCAGAGATGCAGTTGTCTTTTGTTGGTCGCAGACTGTCAGGAGACCTTGAAGATAATTAAATCATTTATTCAAAGAGATAAGATCTGAAGTAAACAACTTTTGGGGTAATATAAGCCATGGTCCCACTGCTGAAGTTTGAGACTCTCCAAGAGGTGGCAACATCTCTCAGCAAGAAGAAGAACTTCAAGAATCCAGCTAACGTCCCGGTCAAGGGAGGTGGAGAAGCTGCTACCAGCGCCCCGACAACCTTCTACAAATGTGCAGTCGTTGCCTTGCTTCAGCAGTTGGGACCAGTCCAGGTGTTGATGTATAATTGGGAAGGGCTTGCATATTGTAGTGTGAATTCAGATTTAAATTTAGTAATAAAGCCTTGTATAAACTGAACTGCTCTCGGTGTGTGTGTGTCTATTTTCTTTTGGTAGCTCAAACACTGTGACCAATCTAAAACGAACAAAATGAGAGGTATAAGTTTACCCAAGACGGTGTAGGGCTTTCCGTCGGTTGCAGGGCGGAAGTATGCTGAGGGGGTGTAGGGCTTCCCGTCGGTTGCAGGGTGGGAGTATACTGAGGGGGTGTAGGGCTTCATGTCAGTTGCAGGGTGGGAGTATGCCGAGGGGGTGTAGGGCTTCCCGTCAGTTGCAGGGTGGATGTATGCTGAGGGGGTGTAGGGCTTCCCATCGGTTGCAGGGTGGGAGTATGCTGAGGGGATGTAGGGCTTCCTGTCGGTTGCAAGGTGGGAGTATGCTGAGGGGGTGTAGGGATTCCTGTCGGTTGCAGGGTGGGAGGGGGTGTATGGTTTTCTGTACGAGTACTGGTTGTTGGGAGTGTATTGTTTGGCGGGGCCCTTTGGGGTGATGTGATGGTTGGCTGTCCTAGTGTCTGTTGCCTTCATGCTGATCCATAGGGGACTGTGAGTCTCCCACATTGTCCACGATTGCAACCGGTGCAAAGTCCCTGGTGGCCACCGAGTCTTCCCGTCCGTCCCTGAATGTGACAAATGCATAGTGGGGATTCGCCTGGCTCAACTCCACTGGGTCCACCCGTGGGTCCATTTTGTGGGGCTGGGCAGTGCTTCCAGAGGAGTGTTGGTCCCAGTGTCATCAACCATCTAGGCAGCACTGTGCCTGTCGCGGCTTTCCTCGTAAAGGAAAACATATGGTCATGTGGTGTTGTGTTAGTGGTGGTACACAATAACGAGCGTATAGAATGTAAAGCCTCTGGTAACACATCTTGCCATCTTGTCACGAGTAGGTCTTTTGCCTTTCAGATCAACAGGATGGTTTTCCAGAGAGAGGCATTTTCCCTTTCTACTTGCCCATTTCCCCTGGAACTGTAGCTTGCGGTGCAGTTGGTGGCAAAACCTCTGTCCTGTAGGTACTGGGTCGACTTCGGCATTCATAAAGCGGAACCCCTCTTTGTGTACATAGCTGGAGTACTCACACATGCTGAAAATGGATTGCAGGCACTTTACTACTGTGGCTGCCGATACGTGGGGACATGGGATTCCAAAAGATCAGTGGGAGTATTCGTCTATGGCATTAAGGAAATAGACATTCCTGTCGTAGGAAGGGTGCGGGCCTTTAAAGACAAGGCTGAGGTGCTCAAAAGATCTAGTAGCTTTCATAAGTGTAGCTTTATCCGGCCAGTACAATTGTAGTTTGCATTCCGCACAGATGGGACAGCCCTTGTTTACTGTCCTTACTTCCTCTCCCGAGAATGGGAGATTTTGGGTCCTTTTGAAGTGAAACAGTCTAGTGACTCCCGGGTGGCCCAGCTCATTGTGCAAGCTCTGCAGTTGGGACATGTGGTTGAGGGCCTCACAGTTGTCCCTGGACAGTGTATCTGAGGGCTCATTGAGCCTCCCTGGATGGTAAAGAATGTCGTAATTATATGTAGTCAATTCTATCCTCCAGCACAAGATTTTATTGTTTTTTTATCTTCTCCTGTTCTGGTTGGCGAACGTAAAAGCCATAGATCATTGGTCCTGACAAGGTTTCCATGCCAGATAATCTCTCCAGTGCCTTACTGCTTCCACAATGGCTTGAGCCTCCTTTTCCACTGCTGAGTCTCTCACCTCTGACCACTGTAGGGTCCATGAGAAAAAGGCTACCGGTCGCCCCTCCTGGTTCAGTGTAGGAGCTAGCGCTACATCTGATACATCGGTCTCCTCTTGGAATGGGATCGTCTCATCTATGGATGGCAGGATTGCTTTTGCAGTCAGGTCCTTAATATCTGTGAAGGCTTTGACAGCTGCTGGGCAGGTTGGGAACCGGAGGCTTTTATCAGTGGGCAAGCCCTGTCCTCATAGTTGGGGACCCACTGTGCATAATATGCAAAATGTCCCAAATATCTCTTTAAGGTTTTCTGTTAGTGTGGGACTGGGAGGTCTGGGAGCAGGTGCATGCGGACAGGGTCTGGGCTGATTTTCCCCGTTCTGTACCACATATCCCAGGATGGCCAGTTACCTAGTGCTAAAGACACACTTGTCCCTATTATACATTAGATTGAGTTCCTCTGCTGCCTGAAAACAAATGGAAGGTTAATGTCATGGTCAGATTGTGAGTGGACACCTACCAACTGATCCCTTCGCCATGCGGACACTCGGTCCTGGGCAAGCGTGTGCACCCTGTGGGACATTGGGGTTGGCTAGGGGTGTCTCAGAGTTAGCAACCCATCCAGGAGATCCTGGTAGTAGATCATGATCAGGAGGGCGACTTGTCGTACGCCTTCTGCCCGTGCTTGTCGCGATCCTTAATTGTAAGTCAGAAACCCAGGTGGTTGCACGGCCAATCCCGGTTCCGTTGAATTAACTAACAGGCGGAGCTGTATATATATATGTATATATATATAAAATATATATATATATTAGTCTATTAAATTGTGACTAACATCAACCACATTAGACAGAGTCCAAGTTAAATGCTAGTTTTAATAGACAAGTATATAAAGCAAGTTCTTGCCTCTGTGCAAGCCCAGGTCAGAATGGAGGAGCCTAGGATTGGTCGGCTTTATATATGAGGTTGTCAGGTGGTGGTGCTGGTGACCTAGAGGAGTAATAGCATATCACCACAGTATATTCTCCACTTATATAAATGCAGAACATTTATAAAGAAGGGCAAGACAGGTCAGGTGCCTATTCTTTGAAGGTGAAAAGAATGATGTCATTAGAACATAGAACACTACAGCACAGTAGAGGCCCTTATGCCCTTAATGTTGTGCAGACCCATATATTCGTTCCAAACTAAAATACTAAAGTCTTCCTGCCTTGTGACCCTCTATTATTCGCTAATCTAGGTGCCAGTCTAAGGGTCTCTTAAATGCCCATAGAGGGGAGGCAGCACCCACTTTGGGAATCACTATGCGATGTTAACTTTTGGTTTACGGTATCTTGACCTTTTCTCCAGCACGGTGAAGGATGTGAATGTGTCGTAACGGCTCTTTGTCACAGAATTTACTATCTTCCATTCATCTTCACGTCCAACCAAAACTGTACTCTCCGAATGTGATCTTCCCAGCAAGAAGCCAGTGCAATCCTCTGGTGTTCCATAAATGGAAGAGAGGTATTTCAGCCCCTGAATGCTGCTGTCCTGGTCAACCTGCCCGAAGGGCAGTGCCCACAGAACACCTGTGTAGGATTCCACTATTGTCCTGGGAGTTGGGGCTTAATGGGTTAGAGAAGAACACATTGTCGATGTTGACCACGGCATACCAGGGTTTGTCGCCCCTGCCCGTGATATCCTCCACCAATTTAACCACATCGAAAACGACCGCAGCAAGAGTGAGTAGGGGGGGGGTGGGGGTGGGGGGGTGGGGAGTGAATTTGTCCAATTTACAGTATCATACACCACGTGCCATTTTTATTACAGACAGGCCAGATTGGGCTGTCTTATCACACCCCCTCATAGAGGAGGGTATCAATCACTTCCCCGATCTCCTTATAGCCCCCTGGCACCCGATCCAGGTGGGTGCAGACTACCTGGGAGGGAGGGGCAATGACAAGAGGAGTCCACCTGGCTGCCCCGACAACAATGGTTGGCGGGAGACCCTCAAATATAAACTGCCCCTTGAGTACATTCATTCCGAGAATGTGGGGGGGTTGGGGTCTCATTGTGACATCATAGCGAGAGAGTAAATATTGGGAGATTGCCATGGTTTCACTTGTCTTTCTGTATTATTGTGTAACAATAAACCCATTGATGACATCACACAGCCAGCAAACCCAGTTGCTGAGACTGCAGTCGTGTTCATTGTGAGGGTTGAACGTGGTGCGAGCGCGTGGCACAGTGTTTGCCGAATACCAGGGCTTTTTGGCCAAGTGAGGCTCACGGTGGTGACGTATTTGAATTACTACATCACACGTCACTGGAAACACCTCGCGTGTGACTTGCAGGAGAATGGGCAATGCCTTGTGCTGTCTACGAGTGGCACGAGTGGCTGGGGAAGAGGAGCAGAGTAGGAGATCCCTCACTCCTCGGAAAAGAATGATGTGCAACTGCTGCAAGAAGATCAGAGGCAGGTGGTTTCATTCCCGAGTTGCTGCGGAGGAATCGTCAGACTTCAATGTCGACCGCAGGGAAGAAAACACGCAGCAGGTACTCTCGGTCACGTGTGAAACCTTCTATGAGGCAATGTCGAAATGAACATAAGTTGTACTGTGTGCACAAGGTTCATTACTCACGTAAACATCAGACACTCATCCTATAAGGAGAGTTTGGTGTTTCGCAGCTAATTACCTCCAATTCAGTGTTGGTAAATCAGTTATGCTTTGTCTTATCTTTTTCCAAAGCATCTACAGATTGGGTGCTTCATTTATTCTGAAACTTAAACAAGGTCATCAACAAGTGAATCCTACTTGGAATTTATACATTCCTACTTAATAAATGGGTCCAGATAGTCTTATTTTTGTAAATTAAAATGAAAAACATTCTCTTTCCTTTCACAGCACAAAGGATCCCCAAGGTTTAAAGTGTAAATGATAAAACTGGAATTACTGGATATTTCAATAAGAACAGAAAAGGCTGGAAACTCCCAGCAAGTCAGGAGGTGACCAACCTGCTGACTATTTCCAACATTTTCTGTTGTTACATTTGAAGTATAATTATTTTTAATATTTCTTCTGGGAACAATTGGCTGTCAAAGGCAGGAATTAAATTCTCTTTATTGTTTTGGAGTAGGGAGAGTTTAGTGCTTTTTTTAGGAAGGAATATATGGGTTGGCACAACATCAAGGGCTGAAGGGCCTGTACTATGCTGCAGTGTTCTATGTTCTGTGTTTCTGCCATGGTGATTTAAGAGTAAATATTAACCAAGGACCCCCAGAAGAATGTGCCCTTTCCTTTGGTTTCTGCCCTGGAAGAAAGACTGATGAAAGACTGGAGTCCTGGTTTTCTAGCTGAAATCAAAACAAGAGTGTTCTTCGTAAAGATGCACCAAGAATCTGTGGTTTGCCTTTCATCAAATTCAAGTCAGAAACCTCAGCCTTGAGTGTATAGGTGTGAAATCTGAATGTCTCTGGGGATTGACCCTGTGCCATGTGTTCAGTTGCAATGCCTTCAGCAACCCTTGAACCAATGTTCATTGGGCCAATCCTGAAAGGTGTTTTGCCTTGCTTTTTCCAGATACTTTTGTTCTGTTCACTGCCATGGTTCACATGATGAAGATAATGCTTTGCAGTGGATTTGAAAATAGTCATTAAGTTTTAACTGTGACTTTTACCTTCAAGACCACATGCTTGTTCTTGGTAAAATGTTTTTATTGAGTTTAACATATAAGCATACATACAGAAATCTGAAAACCACGTGACAATTCATTCCATTACGAGTAAGGACACGCGAAGAAAACAAAGTTAATGAAACTACATTCAGGATGACTTGTTAACCTCCAAAACAATTACACTCCAACTCCAATCATCCAAAATCAGATTCGCTGAAATCCTCATTTATCCAAAAGTTTACAAAAATTCAAATAAATGAAGATATCCAAAACAAATCAGGAATCTGCATTTATCTGAAATATTTTTCAGAGACAAACTAACCTCTCAGGTTGAAAAAAAAATTATTGCACGTGAAATTAGAACATCGATTGTTCTCGTTTCAGGTAACTCCCTCCCCTCTCTTTTTCTATTCCTTCTTTACCTTCCCCTATTGACTTTTCTCTCCAACTCTCCCATCAAACTGCATACCACTCACTCCCAGCAAGTGGTTGGAAGAATCCCTTGTCCTGCCGTCATCCAGGAGAGCGGCCTCTCGGCAGCAGCCGGTTGGTCACAGCCCTTTCAGATAATCGAAGTTGTAATGTAATAAGAAATAATCTATATGGTGAACCCATTTATTGAAATAAATTGTACAAAATAAAAGAATAAAAAGAAAAAGAAAACAACTCGAAAAATTAAATCTAAAAAATACATCTAATCTAATGCCTCTCTCTAATCAAGGTTACCTTGCAGACAGAGTAAAATGGGGATTTTTGTTTAAGGTATTGGAAAAATTTAAATTTGGGCCACTCTTTATTGGTTGGGTGAAGGCCTTATATAAAAATCCATTGGCTAGAGTGGTGACAAATGGACAAGTATCTTCTTCGTTTATATTATCTAGATCAACTTGACAGGGTGTCCTTTGTCACCGGCTTTATTTGCTTTGGTTATTGAACCGTTAGCGCGAATGATTAGACAAGATGGTGATATTAAAGATATTAAGGCAAATGAGGAAGAGTATAAAATGAATTTATTTGCCGATGATGCTTTGATATATTTAACAAATCCTACGCAGTCGTTAGGAAGGTTACATGCAAGGTTGGAACAGTGTGGTGCATTATCAGGATATAAGGTTAATTGGGATAAGAGTGAAATGATGCCTTTGACAAGAATGGATTATGCAAACTGCAGATATTGTTACATTTAAGCGGTTGGATAAAATTAAGTATTTTGGGATAAATGTAGATCATTTATATGAGTTGAATTATAGACTATTATAGCATAAAATTAAATTAGATTTAAATAGGTGGAAAGATTTACTGATAACTTTAATAGGGCGATGTGGCGGCGCAGTCTCCCATGGTGTATAACGCCACATGGCGGAGCAGCCATGGGAAGATGGCGCTGTCAAGGTTTTCTCCCTGCCTCAAGTCACCTGCCCAGCGCACGCCTGGGGCAGCGATTCTGATATCACAATGCACGAGGTGACTGAGCTTAGGCTGCCCTTAAGCGGGCGCGGGCTGAATTTGAATAAAAACGTCATTAATGGCTTTCAATGTGGTGGCTGAGTCTTTCTTGGTTGTGTCCATCACGACAGTGTTTTAAAATGAATGTTTTCCCCCGTATTCAGTATTTTTGTCAATCAATTACATGTGGGATTCCTAAAAGGTTTTAAGGATTTCCATGTGCTGGGAAGATCTTTATTATGAAAAGGTAAATTGGCAAGAGTATCTATACAAAAATAGACTTGGAGTTTTATAATTACCACATTTTCAGGATTATTATGAAGCGGCACAATTCAAGTTTATTAATAGAATGGTTGGATCACAACAATCTTTACGTTGGGCTAAAATCCAAATGGCTCAGCTTCATGAACAAAGAATGCAACAGTTTATTTATAAATGGAATGCTCAACTTTTCCAAAATTATCCTTTACCGGTGTTAAAACATTTCATGGAAATATGGTATCGGACCAACGTTGCTATTGGTGCTGAGGGCAAAATTTCGGCTAAAACCCTTTGTATTAAAATAAGCTTTGTATAAAAATAAATCACGTATTCCTGAATATTTGGGAAAAGAAAGGTATTATCTTGGCCGAAGATTGTTATGAAGCTGGAAATTTTGTTTCATATCAGTGATAGAATGAAAAAATGGATCAGGTCCATGCTTAGTAACTTTGTTACTAGATAATTTTGGACACAGTTTGAGATTACCTCGAAGGAAGAGATTTGAATGTTCAATTATTGAAGGAGGGGAAAGGGGATTGATTACACAAATGTATGCTTTATTACAAAATAAGATGCCTAAGTCGGATATTTATAAAGTGAGAAGTAAAAGGAAGAAGGATCTGTCGGTTTTAATTTCTCAGGATGATTGGATGACATTATGTGAGGACAGTGTGACTAAGCCAGTAAACGTAAGATAAAGATTCGTTCATTATAATTTTATTCATCAACTTTACTTAACACCTGAGAAGTTGAAGAGGTATAGATTTATCTCTTTGGATATGTGTTTTCAATGTGGGGAATAGATAGGGTCTTTTTTACATTCAGTATGGTTAGGTGATCAGGTGAAACCCTTTCTGAATGGAATTATGGAATTTTTATTGGGACATATGAAGTAAAATGGAGTTTGGAAATGAAATTGGATACATTTCAAATTGCATTTATTCAGTTGGAATAGGCAGTAGCGAGAAAATGTAAAGCTATAACCTGGAAAGATTAAATTGAATTAAGTATTCAGAGATGGCACATGTGTCAGAAATAAAACTTCTCACACATGAGTCTCTTTAAAACTGATGACACGACAAGCTTTATTTACAAGTCTGCAGAGTTGGACTCAACTGGTTTCTCACCAGTTAAGCCCCGATACATACAGTGCATTGATTTTTATACCTTTATTATTTGCCCTTCCCCTTCTTATTAATACTGTTTTAATTGGTTAGTATTACAAAAACATTCTGAGTATAACTGCATTATTAATTATCACGTTCGTTACGTACGCTGTGAACTCTACATTCACTGAATTCTGTTTCTCACACTTCTTATCAATCCTTTGTCTCCTGCATGTCTCTCATTATGACCATGAAAAGATAGGTTTAAAAAAACATATTCAGCAGCTCCTTCTGTCCTTGACTGCTAGTAAACTCTCTGTCCGTTCTGGCTTCCCTGTTTATGATTAATCATCACATTTTAACTTAAGTCTTTTTAACCTAAATTCTCTATATCACAATCCACCCCTTTCTCTCTTTAAAATGTGTTGAATATATGTATAGATATGAATGGGGATTCTAAGCTAGGGAAGATAAATGTTTTATGATACATTAATCTCACGCTGAAATAAAAGTCTTACAGGGTCTCCCATCCCCCCTGGTTGCATAGCTTGTTCGACCATGGAAATCACCAGGCTGCGTAGACAGGGAATAATACAGGGCAAAATAAGTAGGAGGAATAAAATACCTCCGATGACCCACAAGAAGGTACGCCACCAGGTTCCTCCAAACCATTTGTCCATCCAATTAAATTGTGGGAAAGGATGCCAGGTTTGAACCGGTACATGGGACAATGTACGAATATTATCAGCGATTTTACGAACAGCTTTTCCATTATCATCAATCTGTAAGCAGCAGTTAGTCAAATTAAGTTTGCCACATACACCTCCTTCCGTGGCTAGGAGATAGTCTAGGGCTAGACGGTTCTGATATATAGCAGAGCGCATCTGACCTT
The DNA here is from genome assembly GCF_036971445.1 of Narcine bancroftii. Classification (NCBI taxonomy): domain Eukaryota; kingdom Metazoa; phylum Chordata; class Chondrichthyes; order Torpediniformes; family Narcinidae; genus Narcine; species Narcine bancroftii. The sequence goes on along the minus strand of NW_027211900.1, from coordinate 1,988,901 downwards.
GCTGGGATGCAAGTAATTGCAGGGCTATAGCTGTTTGATTTGTAACAATTTCAAGCACTGCTTGTAAGCGAATTATGCGATTTAACATATATATAGGAGTACGATAACCCCAAGATCCATCTTGAGCCCATGTAGCGGGACCATAATATTGAATTATGCGCTCTGGAGGCCAATCATCTCTCCATTCTCCCAAATGTACCGTGGTAGAGCGGGGTTCACGATGTAATGTATCAAAGACCTTCACGCCTAATTTATGACCGTGATCATGGGGTAGAAGGAAAAATTCTGGGCGGATTATTCCTAGGAAACAAGTTCCACTCCACTGTGAGGGAAGACGAGTATAAGCTTTATTACCACATACCCAGAATAATCCATTTGGGGATACTCCATACCCCCTTTCCCAAACTCTTTTAAGAACAGGATTTGATTGGTATGGTCCTGTGATGGTGGAAGTGGTACAATTCCAAAACTGAATACTGCTATTAGACAGGGGTAGGCAATTAGTTTTAAAAACAGTGGATAAGAACCAAGTCTGAGGTTTAGGAAACCAAGTGAAAACACCAGGTGAAATGCGAATCCATACAGCCTTGCAGGGACTTTCTCCTACTGGGTATTTGCCGGCTCGTGAGAGACAATAAAAACCAGAGGGGACGTTAGAGAGAGACCAGGTTTCTCTTGATCTCGTTCGGTTAGTTGTCCAAATGCGGGAAATCATGGTCAATGAATTGAGAGGTTCTCCCCACCAAGGCCATTGTTCTGACATCCGTGGACCCCCGCAGACCCAACAATTAGTTACATTAAAAGTTCCTGCAATTTTAGTTGCCAGATCTACAAAAAGGTTATCTCCTCCAATTGCATTACCGAAACTTACATGGTTATTTGGATGGACTCTAACTAAGTCCGGCTGTCTTAAAGGGACAGGCAATTTCAAGTGTGGAGTGTAACTTTTCATTGGAACAGTACGTTGGTGTATGCAAAACCAGAGTCCATCAGGGCATGGTGGGCTTGAGTCACATTTCCAACCGTTAAGAGGGAAAGGAGTGGTATTAGGAATCTGTATATAATGACCCATATTATTTCCTTCTTTTTCCACACAAGGGGTATATGGATGTTGGGTGGTATTTTCTGCCCAGCATTTCTCAGGAACTGAGGTATGGGAAATGAAATTACCTTCCTTTCTTCCCCAAATGTGGTCCTGAAATAGGACCACTGTATCTCTGCATTTCTTACATTTCACACCTGATAAAGACATAGGCAAACTAAGAAAAATCAAAGAACATAACAATAACATTGTGAATTAAGTCTTTTTGCGAAATCGTAAGGTAAGAGGTTTTTCTCCAGGAATACAAGTCCAATCTGAGTTCGTATCAGGGTCCTGTGGCGCCTCTACAGGTCCCTTAAATCTGGATGCGTGTGTCCACCCCTTCTCTCTTGTTTGTGCTGCAGCTTCTGTAGTTAAGAGAACTTGGTATGGACCTTCCCACTGGGGCTGGAGCTTTTCAGTCTTCCAGGTCTTGATAAGAATCCAGTCTCCTGGTTCCACTTTGTGTAAAGAAAAGTCTAGAGGCGGTGTTTGTGCCAATAGTCCTCTCTTTCGTAAATCTGTAAGAGAGCGTGACAGTGCCTGTAAATAGTTCCTAACAAATATATCCCCTTCCCCCAAGGTGGGACACCCCTCAACTGTACTCCAGAAGGGAAGCCCAAACATCATTTCATAAGGGGACAGCCCTACATCTTTTCGTGGGGCAGTACGAATTCTTAATAAGGCTAGGGGCAGACACTTTATCCAAGGCATTTTAGTTTCCACCATTAACTTTGTCAATTGGATTTTTAGTGTTCCATTCATACGTTCGACCTTCCCTGAGCTTTGTGGATGCCAAGGGGTATGTAATTTCCAAGAGACCTGTAATGCATCACAAATCAATTGCTGGATTTTTGAAGAAAAATGTGGACCCCTGTCTGAGTCTATAGAATCCATTATACCATATCTGGGGATTATCTGCTCTAGGAGGAGACGAGCTACTGTAGAGGCTGTAGTATTTATTGTTGGGAAGGCTTCTACCCATCGGGTAAAGTGATCTATTATCACCAACAGATATTTCCATCTTTGAACGAGGTAACTCTGTGAAGTCGATCTGGATACGTTGAAAAGGGCGTATGGCTAATGGTTGACCTCCCATGGTCCCTGTCCTCATTATCTTTTTATTAATTTTTGTGCATAGGTAACAATTTTGCACCTCTTGTTGGGCCAAGGTGTAGATTCCCTTACACACATATTCTCGAAGCGCTGTGTCACATAAGGCTTGGGTGCCCCAGTGGCTCTGTTGATGCAGGTGTTTTAAAATATTGCGAGTTATTTCTTTATTTAGAACAATTCTTCCATCTGGTGTTTTCCATGTTCCATCAGGTAACTGGCTTGCGCCCAGCTGATCCATGTTCTTTTCTTCCTTAGCAGTGAAAATGGGAGCTGTCTTTATGCCTTGTCTTATTGGGATTAAAGTCAGCAAACGGACTTCTTGTTGCATGGCTGCTCTTTTGGCTTCTTCATCAGCCAGTCTGTTTCCAATTGCTGTCGGGTTATCTCCCCTTTGATGGCTTGGTATGTAGACTACTGCTATTTCTTGGGGTAATGTTAAGGCTTCTAAAGTCAGAGTAATCATCTGTTCGTGTGCCAATTCCTTTCCTCTTGATGTAATTAGACCACGCTCCTTCCAGATCTTACCAAAGGTATGCACTACCCCGTATGCGTATTTGGAATCTGTGTAAATCGTTCCAATTTTCTTTGCCAGTATTCTGAGGGCTCTCTGCAAGGCATATAGTTCACAGGATTGTGCTGACCAGCTTCCGGGTAGTCTCGTGGATTCTACTACTTTCCAAGTATTTCCTTCTATTATAGCATACCCATTTCTTCTCATTCCGTCAACACATCTGGCGGAGCCGTCAATGTAGAATTCATATCCTTCTCCCAGCGGAGTATCGCAAAGGTCTTCTCGGGTCTTGGTCTGAAGATCTGTCAACTCGACACAGTCATGCTCCACCTCTTTCTCTGTTTCACTGCCGTATAAAAATTGAGCTGGGTTGCAGCTATTAATTTTTGCAAACTGTAAATCTTCTCCAACCATTAAAATGGTTTCATACTTTAATATGCGAGAATCAGTCAGCCATCGATGGGCAGTTTGTGTTAATAAAACACTCACAGAATGGGAGGTGTACACAGTCATCTTTCCTCCAAAAGTAAGTTTACGTGCTTCCTCTACCAACAGAGCAGCAGCCGCTACTCCCTGGATACACGTCGGCCATCCGCGAGACACTGGGTCCATCATTTTGGAAAGGAAAGCTACTGGGTGTCGCTGACCGCCTTTTTCCTGTGTTAAAACTCCCACAGCTGTTCCTTGGTTATGAGTGACAAATAGCTGGAAGGGCTGTTTTAAAGAGGGCAGAGTGAGCACTGGGGCTCGTGTTAGGCGATGTTTCAAGTCCTCGAACCATCCCTCCTCCTCCTGGGTCCATTTCAATGGATAGTCATTTTCATTTGTCAGTTTATCATACATAAACTTCACCAAAGCTGAGTAGTCCTCTATCCATAACCTACAGTATCCTAAGAGTCCCAGGAATTGTCTTATTTCCTTCTTATTACGGGGTAAAGGCATTCTAGTGATTCCCGCAATTCGTTCAGGGGTAATTCGTTTCTGTCCTTTATTTATCTGGTGTCCCAGATATATCACAGTTTTCTCAACAAACTGTAACTTGTTTCTGGACACCCGTAGACCCTTTTTCCCCAGATAATTCAAGAGTCTAATGGTCTCTCCCCTCATTTCTTGTTCCTTGGGTCCTGATAATAGTAAATCATCCACATACTGCATTAGTTGGGAATCATCAGATTGTGGATAGTCCATCAGGATTTGTTCTAGCATTTGTCCAAACAGGTTTGGAGATTCAGTGAACCCTTGGGGCAATACAGTCCACCGAAACTGTCTCCGTCTACCTGTCCATGGATTTTCCCATTCAAACGCAAACATATCTCTACTTTCTTCTTCTAACGGACAAGTCCAGAAGGCATCCTTCAAGTCGATAACACTAAACCACTCATGGTCTGGGGGAATCCGACTCATAATAGTATAGGGATTAGGCACCACTGGGTGGCGGGTCTGAACAATAGCATTCAAACTTAGATCCTGAACTAGGCGATAGGATCCATCTGACTTTTTTACTGGGAGTATAGGGGTGTTATAAGGTGACATGCATTCTTCTAATAGTCCGTCTCGTATTAAAGTCTCAATTACCGGCTGTAGCCCTTTTCTCCCTTCCAAAGAAATAGGATACTGACGTTTCCTTACCGGCTGATGACCTGGTATTAATGTGACATGTAAAGGTGGGATGTCCAGACCTCCTCGATTTCCCTCCTTATACCAGACTCTCTCGTCAATCTGCCGTTCATCCTCTTCCTTTAAAGCGCAGAGGTGGACTCGCACTTCTCCGTCCACAGGGAGAGCACCCAAACCTAGGAGAGTCTGTAAGTCCCTTCCTAGGAGGTTAAATCCAGCCGAAGGTAATAACAAGAGGTCTTGTACCCCTTCTCTTTCTTCCAGTTTCACTGTTACTTGGGGAATTATTGATACCATTCTGGGAGCCCCTTCTATCCCAGAAATTGTCAAATTACTTTTTATAGGCTCAGTTCCGATTGGCACAGTTATTACACTACTTCGTTCCGCTCCTGTGTCCACCATAAACACCACCTCTTCTCCCTTGGGACCAATTTTTAGTTTTACCAGGGGTTCCCTCTTATATTTGGTCCCTAACATTTGGAACCCCTGACACCCCTAATCTTCTTCCATAAGTTCGAGGGCACGCAATTCCCTCTTGTATCGGGGGCATTCCCTCTTAAAGTGTCCTTCCTCATTGCAGTAATAGCACTTAACGAACCTCCGGGGTCTTCCCTCTCTTGGATATTTTGGATTGTTTAGAGGAAGGTTTTGTTTTCTTTCCCCTCTGGATTCAGCATTCATCTGTCGGATAGTCTGTACCATAACCTTTGTCGCCTTCTTTTGATCTTCTTCTTCTCTCTGCACATATACTTTTTGTGCCTTTTTTAACAGTTCACTTAGGGGTTTTTCACTCCAGTCCTCCTCCTTTTCTAGTTTCTTTCTAATGTCTTGCCATGATTTGGAAACAAATTCAATTCGAATAAGCTGTTCACCCATTGGTGTACTAGGGTCCACACCAGCATACTGTTGGACATTCTTTCTCACCTTCTCCAAAAAATCAGTAGGGGATTCATCTTTCCCCTGGTGGTTCCCAAATGCCTTGGTAAAATTGTGACCCTTTGGCACAGCCTCCCGTATCCCTTTAATTGTCCACTCTCTATATTGTCTCATACTTGCCAATCCCTCGGGTGTTCGTTTGTCCCACCTGGGTTCATTTAAGGGATATTTTTGTTCATGGGGTCTAGGGTCCCCAGGTTGTTCATATTCCCACATGAGGAGGGCAGCCTGTCGAATCATCTGCCTCTCCTGGGGTGAAAATAATGTTCCCATTATTGCCTGCATCTCTTCCCACGTATATGTGTTTGGTCCCAAGAATTGGTCAAGCTGTTCAGCCAGTCCTATAGGATCTTCCAATAACTTTTTCATTTCTTTCTTAAATCCCCGCACCTCTGTACTAGTTAGGGGAACATTCACATATCCCGTTCCCCCTCCCGGTCCTCCCATAGGAACTTCTCTCAGGGGATTTAGGTTTATTGAAAACTTTGATGGTCCTGGACCAGTCTGGGATCTTGTCCAGGGTCGGTTTACCGGTGGAAGTTTAGGGTCCGACTCCCTTAATTCATCCTTTTTATCCCGGCCCCCTTCGGGGCAATCAGATTCATCACCTTTCCCCTCCGGTAATAAGCTTTCCTCGGGCGCAGTAGGCACCGGGGGAATATAAGGAGGGGGAAGGTTGTCCAGAGGTTCCCATTTCTTTTCTCCTGCCACTCTCAATTTAAAACATTCTGTTAAGGATCCTGGCCAGGGAACCCAACAAAATGCATATGCTGACTCTTCTTGATTCACCTTTGGTCTCGAATTTACATATATGTTTAATGCTTGTCTAACCCAATCCTCATCAGATCCAAATTTCGGCCACCAGACCGAGGAACCTTTAATAGGTTGTTTTGACCAAAGGAGACAATATTGGACCATCTTTTTCTTGTTTTTGTCCCGATATCTTTTACTATCCCAATTTTCAAACATTCTCCCCAAAGGGCTGTCAAGGGGTACTCCCAGGAATTGTCCTGAATTTTCAGACGAGCCCTTAGATTTTGATCCTCCCATTTTCCCACCTAGATCTGTTTATCGTTGCTGAGGACCCTCTCGCTCTGGACCCTACTCCCTTCCTCTCAGACGCCTCGTCGGAGGTGCTGTCCCTCCTTCGGTTACCGCTGAGGTTTTCCTGGGGTTGACCCCTCTCTTCTCGGCACTTCGTCGGAGGTGCTGTCCCTCCTTCGGTTACCGCCGAGGTTTCCCTGGGGTCTATCCTAGAGTCCCGCGACAGGGTCCTCACACAACGACAAAAGATCTATACTTAATCTATTCCGTTAGGTTTTTATCCAAACAGGTGTATCCCGTTACACCTGTTACCCAATCCCCACACCACAATCGTAAGTCGTCACTTACCGGTGTCTTCCCGGGGATTGAACCGTCACCCTTCTCCTCTCCGTCTTGTCGTGTCACCCTGTCCGGATACCACTCGCTCAAGCCGCCCGAAGCGACGAGCAAGGGACTAGGAGCCGCTGAACTCAGCGGGGTGCACCGCCTCCGATGTCCCTCTTCTCGCCTCCCCTCACGGCCGGAGTGTGGATCCCGGACGAGCCCCCATTTGTCAGAAATAAAACTTCTCACACATGAGTCTCTTTAAAACTGATGACACGACAAGCTTTATTTACAAGTCTGCAGAGTTGGACTCAACTGGTTTCTCACCAGTTAAGCCCCGATACATACAGTGCATTGATTTTTATACCTTTATTATTTGCCCTTCCCCTTCTTATTAATACTGTTTTAATTGGTTAGTATTACAAAAACATTCTGAGTATAACTGCATTATTAATTATCACGTTCGTTACGTACGCTGTGAACTCTACATTCACTGAATTCTGTTTCTCACACTTCTTATCAATCCTTTGTCTCCTGCATGTCTCTCACTATGACCATGAAAAGATAGGTTTAAAAAAACATATTCAGCAGCTCCTTCTGTCCTTGACTGCTAGTAAACTCTCTGTCCGTTCTGGCTTCCCTGTTTATGATTAATCATCACATTTTAACTTAAGTCTTTTTAACCTAAATTCTCTATATCACACATGGACTTGCAATCATGTATTCCATTGGAAAAGATAACTTACAATTTACGCCATGCGTCTACCATTTTTGTTAATGTGCGGGTCCCTCTGTGAAATGTATGGGTCTAAATATGTCATGGTTGATTGGTGACATCAAACCCGACTATGATGGTTTGTTTCTTTAGTTTGAGGTTGTAGAGGATGGGAGGGAGCTAAGAGAGGGGGTGGGAGGGGGGTATATATGGGGGAAATTTTTGTATGTTAATATGATGTGTTTTATTATGGATTTTGAATTTGATTTTAAATAAAGTATACAAAAAGAAGGTTACTTTGTAGACCACATGCTAATAGTTCCTTTCATTGTTGTTCAATAACATCTGATCCTTTCCTGCTTCTAAACTGTATTTCTGTGAAATCTCCACACAGCGGCTTCTCTGTGTATTTCCGGCACTACCTGATCCAATGCACTAATTGATAAGGTGGTGTCTGCAACCTATCTTAAGGAAGGCTGAGACGACCACAGATCGCTAGTGATTGTTGTTTACTTTCAAGCAAAGTTGGCTCGGCCAAGGGTTCTTCTCAGATCTCTGAATGTGCAGTGTGACAAGAGTTTTAGAGGTAGCTTGGAATGAATTACTCGAGCAGCTTCCACACACACACATTTGAAAAGCCAGAATTTTAGCAGGATTATTGCATCCTGCTTTTTGCAAAGGAGCAACAAAGTATCCACATACAGCTTGCCTAGGAGAGCATGTGGCGTTAGCAGGCAGAGTTAGAACAGCTTTGCTCTCAGAGAGGGAGGGAGTGAGAGAGAAGGAGTCAGAGAAATCTGTTCCAGAGGGACAAGCTGCCAAACTTTGGAAGGCTGCCTGGTCAAAGGAGAAGACTGATGGTCTGAAAGATGACCTGAAAGAAAAAGGATCATCCGGAGAACCCTGAAGGGGGCAAGTTCTGTCAGAAAGACAGAATTAAGAAGAAATCAGTTGCAGATGCTCTGGAAATGGAATCTCTCTCTCTGAAAACCAGCAAGAGCCCTTCTGAGTGGTAACCATATGTCTGTTAAACACCAAAGCTTGGTGAACTTTGTTAATGCTAATGTATGAGCACTGTTGCAAGAATTGCCTGCAACCAGTGAGATTGGACTGTGATCCAAAGAACTTTTCTAATCTTCAATACACATAACACTCACCTGCACTTAGTATTTGAGGGCGGATTAAGTGGGTTAGGTAGGTTAAGTAATAAGTTAAAGTTCAATTCTGTTTTCATGTTCAAATAAAATTCTAAACTACTTTTGTTTAAATAACCCTGTGTTGTCGTGCATATCTATTGCTACTGGTTTTTGGGGTCATCTGGACTCCGTAACATTTTATGGGGGCTCATCCTTTAGGATTTGAACATTGCAGTTTCATGATTTATTAGTTGATTGGGATGTTTTTGCAGGCTATTTTTACAAGCTTACAGAAAGCTTGTGTCTGGAAAAACTGCAGCAATGGATGTTGATACATTTTTGTTACAACCATCACCTGCAGAACTGCAGAAGGTGAGAAAATAGGAAGTGATGGCTATTTCTGAGGCATTGAAAATTGTTGAAGTTAAACATTGGATGAGAAAAGTACAAACGTAGAGGATTATAATAGTGAAATATTACATGTGAAGGAAAATTTGTTGAGGAAGACTCACAAAAGGACATTCCAGAATAATAGGCATTTTCAGAGAGCTCATGTGCACCAGATTAATAAACCTGTTCATAAGGTTAGGATGGAGCAGGATAGTAGGGCTGAAATAAAGTCTGGAGTAAATGTTCAGAAAAAAGATGAAGGAAAGGTAGGAAAGGACAGAACTTCTGTATTTATATGCCATTTGTGTAAGAAAGCTGGTCGTGTGACTGTCTAGTCTTGAAACAGAAAAGGTAAAAACAGGTTTAACCAGAACCATGTATACAGAAACAGTGGAATTTAAGGAGAGCAGAGGTGCATAACCTGATCAGTAGGTCATGGATGTTTTCAAGCCTTTTGTGTCAGAGGGCTTTGTCTCAATAAAGGAGGGAGAACCACAGGTTCCAGTTAACATTCTTAGAGATACTGAGGCTGCTCAGTCATTGTTGTTAGAAACCGTTTTAACTGTGGATCAAAGGACAGACACAGAGGAGACAACTTTGATTAAAGGTGTTGGAGATGAGGTAGGGTCAATATTGCTTCACAAGGTTGTGCTAAATTCAGAATTAGTCAAAGGAACTGTTGTAGTAGGAGTTACCCATGCAAGGTGTCTCGTTTTTGCTGGGGAATGATTTGTCAGAGAATAAAGTTGGGTCAGTTTTAAGATTGACAAATTGGCCTAGTAAGGATGTGGTTAGAGAGGATGGTGAGATATATCCTGCATGTGCGGTAACTAGGTCTGTGACTAAGAAAATGATGACAGCTGAAGATGATCCAGATGGGGGGAGTCACGTGATGGAGTAGTGGCCGGTCAGGGAATTCCAGCCCTCTCCGGAAAAGTTAAAAAACGCACAAAACACAAAGGTACAAGATTAAAATTTAAAACAAAGTAAAAATAAAGGTGAGAAGAAAATGGCAGCGAAGAGAGAAAAGTCGAAAACAACGGGAAGAAGAGAAGAAGAAAAAACGTCGGAAGAAGAAGGTGAAGGCCTTACCTGTCCGAGGAGGCCCGCCGCGGAGAGAGAAGCCCGCTCCCTCAGGTCAGTGGAAGTCCCGGGCTCGGGACAATAATGACAACAAGAAAGAAGAAGGTAAAAAGAAAAGAAGGAAACAACAGATGGTCAATCCAGAGGAAGAAGAAGAAGAAGAACAGAAAGAAGTGGAAGAAGAAGAGAAAGGCAAGACAATGGATGTATCTTTTTTCAAAGAATATATGGAATCAGTGAAAGAATGGCAATTACAAGAATTTAATGAGATAAAAAGAAGAATTAAGAATGCAGAAGAAAAAATGAATAAAATAGAAATGGTCATATCAGAGATAGGAAAAAGAGTGGAGAATGTGGAAGAACGAGAAATAATCGTAGAAATGGAAGTAGAGGACAAACGAGAAATTAGAAGAATCTAATAAAAAAGTTAAAGAGGCACATGAGCTGTAAGCTCAGAAGACAGATATAATGGAAAACTACATTAGAAGAAATAATATAAAGATAGTGGGCCTTAAGGAAGATGAAGAAGGCAAGAATATGAGAGAATTTATAAAAGATTGGATCCCCAGGGTCCTAGGAAGACCAGAATTACAGGAAGAAATGGAAATAGAGAGGGCACATAGAACATTAGCCCCGAAACCACAACCGCAGCAAAAACCAAGATCCATTTTAGTAAAATTTTTAAGATATACAACAAGAGAAAATATATTGGAGAAAGCAATGAAGAAAATAAGAGAAGACAAAAAGCCACTGGAATACAAAGGTCAAAAATTTTTTTTCTATCCAGACATAAGTTTTGATCTCCTGAAGAAGAGGAAGGAGTTCAATACAGCAAAAACGATCTTATGGAAAAAAGGATATAAATTTAAGTTAAAGTACCCAGCGGTACTTAAAATAGTTATTCCAGGGCAACAAAACAGACTATTCTCGGATCCAGAGGAAGCACGAAAATTTGCAGAACAACTACAAAACAAGCAGAGAGATGAAGACATGTAATGAGAGTAAAAATGACCACGAACTATATGTATGTGTGTATATGGGTATATGTATGTATATATTATATATATAAATATATATATATATATATATATATATATATATATGTAGATGTGTATGTATGTGTGTGTATACATGAATGTATACGTATTTAGAGGAAAATATATAGAGTATAGATAAGAATTAATAAGGGAATGAAAGGGAATAGAGGGAATAAGGAGGGAATTAAAAGAGTGACCTTTGTTACATATGAAAATTGAAATCTTTTCCGGTGGGGGGCTGGGTGGGGATGAGTTACGGTCACTGCAAAATCAGTTGACATTTGCGAGTGAATTCGCAAATCCAAATGGAGAGGGGAGATGTGTTTGCCCAACAAGAGATAAAGGGCAACTCAGGAGGGGGAGGGGAGAATGGGGTTAAAGAAGTTTTAAATAGGAGAATAAGGAAAATGTTTGATGTTTTAGAAATGTTGTCTTATAAAGTGTTCAAAACAAGAAAACAGAAATGGATAAGAAGGAAAGGTGATGATGGAGAAATGGAAAGGGAAGATACACAAAGTTTGAAATGGCTACGTTGAACTATATGACTTTAAATATTAACGGAATACATAACCAAATCAAAAGGAAGAAACTGCTAAATTTACTGAAAAAAGAAAAAATTGATATAACATTTGTGCAAGAAACACATTTAACTGAATTGGAGCACAAGAAATTAAAGAGAGATTGGGTAGGACATGTAACAGCAGCGTCGTATAATTTAAAAGCAAGAGGAGTAGCTATATTAATCAGTAAAAATGTACCAATTAAAATAGAAGAGGAAATAATAGATCCAGCAGGGAGATATGTAATGATAAAATGTCAGATATATTTGGAGTTTTGGTATCTACTCAATGTATATTCACCTAACGAAGAAGATCAAAAGTTTATGCAAGATATTTTTTTGAAGATAGCAGATACGCAAGGGAACATATTAATAGGAGGGGATTTCAACCTTAATTTGGATTCAAATATGGATAAAACTGGGAAAAAAATTAACAGAAAGAACAAAGTAACCAAATTTATAATTAAATCGATGCAAGAAATGCAACTTTTGGATATATGGAGGAAACAACACCCAAAGGAAAAGGAATATTCATATTATTCGGGTAGACATAAAACATACTCAAGAATAGACCTATTTCTGTTATCAGCTCGTAAGCAAGATAGAGTAAGAAAAACAGAATATAAAGCTAGAATATTATCGGACCATTCACCCTTGATATTGACAACAGAGTTAGAGGACATCCCTCCAAGAATGTATAGATGGAAATTAAACTCCATGCTACTTAAAAGGCAGGATTTTAGAGAATTCATTGAAAGACAAATTAAAATGTACTTTGAAATAAATACGGAATCAGTGAAAGATAAGTTTATACTATGGGATGCAATGAAAGCATTCATTAGAGGGCAAATAATAAGTTATGTAGCCAAGATGAAGAAGGACTATAATCAGGAAACAGAGCAGTTGGAAAGGGAAATAGTAAATATAGAAAAAGAATTAGCAATGAAGGAAGATACAACTAAAAGAAGAGAATTGGCAGATCAAAAAATAAAATATGAAACACTACAAACATATAAGGTGGAGAAGAACATAATGAAGACAAAACAGAAATATTATGAACTAAGGGAAAAAACGCACAAAATCCTAGCATAGCAGCTTAAGACAGAACAAGCTAAGAAAATTGTATTGGCATCAAGGAAAAAAGACAAACAAATCACATATAATCCAACGGAGATCAATGAAAACTTTAGAGAATTCTATGAACAATTATACCAAACTAAAAACGAAGGGAAAGAAGGCAAAATAGATGAATTTTTAACTAAAATTGAACTACCAAAATCACAAATAGAGGAATAAAATAAATTAACAGAACCATTTGAAATAGTAGAAATACAAGAGATAATAAAAAAAAAACTACCAAATAATAAAACACCAGGAGAGGATGAATTCCCAATAGAATTCTATAAAACATTTAAAGATTTATTAATTCCTCCCCTCCTGGAAGTAATCAACCAGATTGACAAAACACAAAGCTTACCAGATTCATGTAAAACAGCAATAATTACAGTAATACCAAAGCAAGGGAAAGATCCACTCGCACCAGCATCATATCGACCAATATCATTACTTAACACAGATTATAAGATAATAGCTAAACTATTAGCAAACAGATTAGCAGATTATGTACCTAAAATGGTAAATCTAGACCAAACTGGATTTATTAAAAAAAGACGCACAACAGACAATATTTGTAAATTTATTAACTTAATTCATGCAGTAGAAGGGAGTAAAGCGCCAACAGTAGCAGTTGCTTTAGACGCAGAGAAGGCCTTTGAAATGAAAGGGGAGGGATTAGACGAAGGGGCCCGAGAAATGAAGGCAGTGTTAGGGAGACATGAGCAGGGAAATGATGAAGCGGAATTCCGTCGATGCCCGTGTGTGTGTATAGGAGGCTGGTCTTTAGTATTTTCCATCCTTTTCGTATTGATCCAAGACTGGGCAAGACCACGTGTTGCCCATGTGCATATTCCGATGAAATGGTGTGGAATGGCCCCTGTTTATAAACAGGCATCTTCCACTCAAGTGGTTTCACATCCTCCTCAATCCCAAGGGTTTGCAAATAGATGAGGGAATATGGAATTGCTGCCAGGAAAGTACAACACGTCTTCAAACTAACAGGATTTTGCAATTTGTAGGAAACAACAGAAGATCACCTACAAAAACATAAGAAGACAGTAGGTGATCTTCTGAAATGGTTGGCAGTCGAGGGTCACTATGGAGTTCATATCACCGAAGACGAATTCTACGCATTAGGTGATGGTTTCCAGATGGAGGAAGAGGACGATGCGATGGGGTCATTTGCTGAGATGGGCGAAAGACTGAATGACCACCAGCAAGGCCTGAAGGTATGAACACTTCCAGGTGTTTTGGATAAGTGTATATTCGAACAATTGTAAAAATATTTTGGATTGGACTTTTCATCAGAACCTCTGATCAGTACAGATTTGATGAAAGGCGACTGACTAAATTTCACTTAAATAATGACTAACACAATTTCCAAATAATGTTGAATTGAATTTTGACGATCTTCTCCCAATCCTATTCAAAGATCTAGCAGATCCTCTTTCTAACTCAGTCCTACTTTCTGTTCTTTGCTCTGGCCCAGTCACGCAAGTGATGAGAGATGACGGGAATATGATTAACTCACTAATGAAGGGGCAGTGATTGACGATGGTCACAGAGGCCCTTCACTAACAATCTCACCATGGCAGCTTCTTAACAAAAACTCTTCACCTCAGTAATGCTGTATTCTCAGATAATGTGGATCTTGATGTTGTAAAGGGAAGAACCTCCTCCCCTATTTTGATAACTCCAGCACCCACTCATGTGATTAACTCTTTATAACCCATTGAATGGGCCATGCAAGCTATTCACAACCAAAAAGGGTTGAGGAAGCATACACCACCGGAATGAATTCTGGCGTAGCAACGTCACTGTTCGTCCACTCAACCAGGCCAGATCCTTGTGCAGATCTAGGGATTGGTTTGGAAAAGAGAGTGAGTAAGGCTACACCCCCTCACTACCACAATTTTCCTGTTGTTGAGGCAACTGTTGGTGACAGCAGGAGCAGAAAGACTCATCCCATGTTTCTCCAGGGGCTCCCTCAATTCTGATGTGTGGTAGCACCATTGTGCTAAATGGGATAGATTCAGAATAAATTGACAGCTGGAATCACAGTGGCCAAAAGGTACGATGGGCCTTTAACATTTGCAGCAGGAAAGTGTTACTTACCATCGTTAGTTCTCCCATTACAACCAAGACAAGTCATCACCATGGTTTAATAGGGAATGCAGATGCACATGAGGTGCCAGACTGATAATCTTACAACACTGGACAGTGGGCAGGCAATGCAGAAAAAAAAATAACATTCCAAAGACAGAATTAACCGCTGATGAAATTTGAGCTCTGTCGTCCTTCCGGCTGGGTCATGAACAGTAAACAGGAAAAGAGGGACCAACGGTCTCCTCATTCTCAGTGGTGGTAGGCCTCAGCTTCTGAATAACAATGTTGGGGTTAAGACACTTTCTAGCATGTTCCATCAGGTTCTTCCGACACCATCACAGAAATCACTTTCACCCTATTTGATTTACTTAGGAACACCAAGTGCAGCAGACAAATAGGACCAGACTCCATCACATTCGAAGTACTGGAGAAGTTCAGTCTAGATTTTTTTGCACCTCTTGTCACAGTTGATCCACTGACATCCTTCTGACAAAGTGACAAATTCTTCAGGTATCTGGTCCATCTACCAAAAGCAGGACAAAGCCATACTTTATTTAATCAGCTGCCCGATGGAAAGTGTGTCGCACACACTGTGACATAAAGTGGCATTGTTCACCAATAACCTGCATAATGGTACTTCAATTGGGTTTTGTCACATGACTCCAGGTCTCCTTCTCACTGTGGTCCTAACATGGACCAGCCACTTTGAGTACTGTGATAACTAAAACAGATCAGAGGCTACCTGTCAAGCAGTAGGTGGCGAACCTTTGCTCCGCACTTGACTGGATGAGCACAATTCCCAAAGGGCCCAAGGACCTCAACAGCAGAGCAAAGCAGTTGGCTTGATTAGCCCTCCATTCATTCTCTCCACTGAGGTAGTCCTGTATTCTATCAACGGAGTGAACGACATCTACTCGACTCCAAGAATATGTCCAAAGAGGAGCCTTCTGACATGGAGAGGGACGTGCATTAGGTCCGTAGGAACATTACTACCTGCTGATTCCCCTCCACACTCCCCTCCCTTCTAACTGGGAAAGATATTGCCGTTCGTTCAGTTTGGGCCCTGGCAGGGACACCTGCATCTTGAAGCACTAATGTGAAAATGATAATTACCCAGAATGTTTTCACTCAAATGGGGATAGATTTTCACGTTTGTCATTCCTTAATATGCAGTGCTCAAGTCAGATTTTCATCGTTAAAAAAGAGCAAAGATCTTTAAACATTTACCAATTGATGTTATCTTCTTTTCGTAAAGCATTGCTTAACATGTATGCAAATTATTGCCCTGTGTGTGCTTGACAGCCTGGTTTGTTTTGGAATAATGCGACTTGAATAAAGTCTTGTCAAGTCCAAAGGATGTTGAACCAAATGGTAAAGATAAATACAATAAAGTCACCGTTATGTCTCTGTGTGGGAGGCTTCTTAAATAGCAGAAGAGATTTTACTTATTGATGCCTTCCACCATGCCAGGAAATGTTCATACTCACATAGACATGCACCCCACATTGGTGCACGACATTTACGACAGTGAGACGGGTGTGTTATCTCGTCAGGATCATGTGAACTCTTTTGTAACTTCCTAGGAATACACCCTTCTCACTGTGGTAACCGTCGTGCACTACTGGGGGGCACCTATACATGAGTATGAGTGTGAACAGTTTCCTGAGATGGTGGAAGGCATCAGTAAGTAAACTCCCTTCTGTTATTTGAATCTTGCATCTTTAAGTTATTTAAGAATCCTCCCAGGTAACACGGAGACAGAACATGTTGGCAGTGGTCGGTCTGAGAGAACAAGAATAAAACTATAAAATGGATTGGAAGTGACTGAAATCTGAAGGGGAAGAAGAGAAAAAGTACACCTGGAAATGAATGGCTGGTGCAACAGCAGTTCACCCAGTGATGGACAGGAGGCTGAAGACATGGTTGAATCGTTTAAAACGTTTCAGCAGATGTACAATTTAGCAGTGAAAAGCTATTTTAAAAATGCAACAGCGAGGAGAAGGTTAGTTCTATACATGTCTGGACAGGGGAGCCAGGCCGTGACTTATTTAATAGCTGAGAGCTTACGGGGTGGAGAAAAATGATCCAGAGCAGATATTTGCAAAGGTTGTTTCTCACCTTGAACTCAGCTCTAATCCTAGACTTGAATGCAATGAATTTCAAGGTTTTGTGTAAGAGACTGATGAGACTGTTACTAACTTCCTTACTACACCAAAAATTAATGCTGCAAAATGCAGATGGAAGGATATAGAGGAAAGATTAGCTGATCCACTAATATGCCCATCCTGAAGTGCAAAAGTCTCTTCTAGGGAAGGATAGCTTGAAATTGGCCAAAGACTCTGACACAGCCAGAGTCTTCAAAGCCACGAGGACGCAAATGAAATCCCTATCAATGCAGACCCACCCACAGCAAAGAGAAGGAAGGGTTGATGCTATAAAAAATACAATCAGAAAAGTGCCACCCCCAGGACCTGTAGGAAGGGCAGCGGACAACACCCCTCCGTGACCAAAATGATTGCCCCGCATACGGTTCATAATGTGGAGCCTACGGCATAGCAAACCACTGGGCGAAGATGTGCAAGTCTGGCGTGAAGGAAACAGTGATACCAGTGAAGAAAAAAGACAAGAAGATCCACCATCTCTTAAAAATGTTGACACACTCATATACATAGACATCCACCCCACAGTTACTTCAGTGAGAAGGGTGCATTCTTACACAGTTACAAACTAGTTCACATTCTCCTGACTAGATCACAGTCACCTCTCGTTAGATTTCACGTGTTCTCTTTTACATCATGAAAGAATATTAAATCCCTGAATTGAAAGTTAAGGATGAGATCATTCAAATGACAAAAGTTTAATGTGCTTAAGTTTAAATAAAAGTAAGTCTGTTTGACAGGGAAGGGACTGTGTACAAATACTGAAGGAGAGGATTTATTTTCTTGTCAGTCAAATTAAATATGGAATATATTCTACTCCATCTCAGCAGGATTCATCCTTTGACACAAGCAAAGAATTGTAGATCAAGGTAGTTGATTAAACCTCCGAAAGCATAAAACCATTTAGATTTCTGGACTTGAAGTATGTTTCCTGTGTGTATTTAAGGGTGTTTTGGTACCCTGATTTTTAATAAATTGGGAAACTTGAATATTTTATTTCAATTGCAAATGCAATAAATAGAAACCTTACCTCCCCCAAGACAACTTGGAGCAATAAAAATGAACCTAGGATTGTTTCTTTTCTAGGAACATCGCCAAAAGTTGTCCCAGAAAGAGCAAGAGTTGGTTTTGGCCATAGAGGCAGCTCAGACTTTCCTGGAACAAAATGTCCAGGACCCTTTGCGAGACGAGGAAGTTGCACTGCAGGAGAACTTGAATGTCTTGATGGAGGAGTACGAATCCGCTTTATCAAGTGCAGATTCTCAATTAAACGTGATTGAGGATCTGCATCTAGAACTGCAGAAGTTCCGAAAAGGTGAGGGAAAGTATTCATTTATTTTCCAGATTACTATAAAATACTATTTACTGAGAGTTAAAAAGAATTCTAAGTAAGACAACTGAAAGCTACATGTGGTTTGGAATAACCCCAACTTGTAATTATTACAGGATCCTGTCAATGTGTCAAAGTCTATATAATCTGGTATTATTTGATCATTTTGATTATTTCACCATTATATTCCTTTAAACAGATAATGATGAATTTGAAACATTAATGATTCATTCAGAAAAGGAACTACAAAAAATAAAAGCTGAGGAATTTGACTCCACGTCATTGACATTCAAACTTAAGAAGCAGAAATTCCTCTTCAATGATCTTCAGTTTCTCAAAGGGGATCTAAGATACCTCAGACGATCTTGGAAAAGTCTCTTCGATGCTGCCTTTCTCTTTGAAATCAGGAATGCAATTGAAAGCTACAAGATCCCAATTGATCCTGATGCCATAAGCCAACGTGTGGAGGAGACGGTTGAAAGCGCCGATGCTCGCTTCAACGCACTTCGATCAGAAGTATGACATATCTCCTTTTTTTTGACTAATAGCATTTAAACTCCAATTTTACTTTAGATCAGTAACATGAGAGCATTTTGATAGACTGAGCAACTTGTGTAAGTTTTAGTCTTATAAGAGTGGCTCTGGAAAAGGTTTGCGGCTGTGATTAATAATACCCATGAAGAACAGGAACAATGATCAAATATTTCCAGTATTGTGGAGCTTTCTTGGTGGCCAAACTCACTCGAGTTGGACAGAGACCACTGCAGAAAATAAGTCATGAACTCATTTCCTTTTAATAAAATCAAATGTCGAACAGATCATAATTGGTGAAGATTTTCCAGACTGGCCTCCCACGTGCATTTGTCACTGAACACGGTGTAATGTGTCCAATCCACAAAGGTCACCTCGCTGGCTCAGTATGTCCTAAACCCAAGGGTTAGGCTTGAATGGCATAACAGAAATGCAGAGTGTTCGGCTGGAACAAGCCCAGCCCCAAAAGAATTTCTGTCTAATCTTCACTGACACACTAAATTTGTGAAGGTTTTCAATGCTTCTGATATATTCCTGACCATCAGTTTATTTTGAAAGCAAACTCAAAATATTAATTAAAAGATTTATTGACATAACAAGAAAATGGAACAGTACGGCAGGGTAACAGGCATTTCACCTTTGGTGAGGAGTGAACATTGCCTTTTTGTCTGTGACCCTCAAAAAACTTGATGCAGGGAACAAAAAAATGATAGTTGGCATAAGTAATGGACCAGTAATGTATCGCTTGACCCATTTTGGATCGATTGGACACTCGATATTTGATCGCATCACAAAATCGTACATTTTAAAAATCCACATACTCATTCATTTCTTTCACTCTATAGTGCATTGGACTTGGAATCCGTCTTAGCACCAAGGTATTTGAACAATGGCAAGAGAAGGCAGATGAGCTGCGTTTGTGGCTAGAGAGAGTAGAAAGAGAAAGACGAATGGTTCAGCTGGAGGCCATCCCTAATCCAGAAATCTTGCAGCAAGAACTTGAAAATATCATGGTAAATTAAAGTTGTTATTTCATAAATCACTGTGTAATGTTGCTTATTCTAATTTACGAGTAGAATGATGAATGCTTTGAAATAATGATAATGTGCACATCCAATAACAGTGGTTAAGGCCACATGGGAGGTTGTAAGTTTGGCACCTGAAATAGGAAGTTGAGCTCCATTCATTCCAACTTGATCAGGTTTTAATGGGAGCCTGATGAAGATCCAACAGCCAATTTGTTTCCAGATGGTGGGGGCGAGATTGGAAACTGTAACAAAGAAGCCAAACAGTTCTGCTCTCATTGTGTGTCTATTTTCAGTATGGGTTTCCTCAGACCTTATCCATGTTTAATGGGGGCCTAAGAAAATGGTGGCAGAATTTTGGACGACCTCCAAGATTATAACAGCAGAGCAAAAAATCTCAGCAAATCATTAATGGGATCATCAGGTGCAGAGACGATAACTCCATAGATGGGGGTTTCAGGAACAGGTGAAGGGGGGTGGGAGGAAAGTGGTGATTTGGAGCACATTTGGAGGTAAGATTTGTTTGCAAAGTGGCAGAGATTGATTTATTCCAAAGAAGTATTCGAACCATAGAACCTTACAATATTACAGAACAGAAACAGGCCCCTTTGGCCCTTCTTGTCTGTTCCGAACCCTTTTTCTGCCGAGGCCCTCTGACGCACCTAGTCCATAGCCCTCCATACCTCTCCCATCCATGTACCAGTCCAAATTCTTTTCAAATTAAAAATTGAGCCCACAGTCACCACTTCAACGGACAGCTTGTTCCACTCTCCCACCTCTTCACTCTGTGTGAAGACGTTCTCCCTCATGTTCCCCCTAAATTTATCCCCTTCACCCTTATCCCATGTCCTCTGGTTTGTATTTCACTTGCTCTCAGTGGAACAAGCCTACCTATATTTACTCTGTCCTCCACATCATTTTAAATCTCTCTCTCAATTCTTCCCTCATTCTACACTCCAGGGAATAAAATCATAACCTGTTTAACCTTTTCCTACAACTCTGCTCCTGACGTCCAGGCCACATCCAAGTCAATCTCTGCACAATTGCCATCCTTCCTGCAGTTAGGTGATCCAAACTGCACACAATAATCCAAATTGTGTCTCACCAATGAAAATTATACTTTATCCTTTGATTGATCAAGGTCAATGTGCCAAAAGTTCTCTTTGCAACCCTATCCACATGTGACACCATTTTCAGAGAATGAGGTGTCTGTATTCCCAGATCCGTCTGTTCTATCATACTCCTCACTGCCCGACTGGTTACCATGTATGTCCTTTCTTGGCTTGTCCTTCCAAAATGCAACACCTCACACTCATCTGCATTAAATTCCATTTGTCAGCCCATGTTTCCAGCTGGTCCTGATCCCTCTTCAAGCTTTGAAAACCTTCTTTAGTGTCCACAACACCTGCAAGCTTACTCATCCAATTTACCCCATTATCATCCACATAGCCTTCCTGGTTTCTTTCTTGAGGTTTTTTCTTGCATTTTCTATACTCTTCAAGCACCTCATTTGCTCTGTGATGTCTATACCTGCTGCACACCTCTCTTCTTCCAAACCAGATTCCTAAGCCTGCTAATCTTGACAGGAACATGCAAAGTCTGTACTCTCCAAATTTCACCTTTGTAGGTCTTCCACTCACCCCGCACATACTTCTCCAGGTCAACACCTTCTCATTCCTTTCTAATTTCCTCAAATTGGCCTTTCTCCAATTTAAAATCTCAACCCGAGTCCCAGACCTATCCTTTTCTATCATTAACAAAACTAATGGCATCATGTTGACTGGAGTTGATGTTTGAGGAATTGGAATTTTCATCAGAAAGACAAATCAGAAAGTTTTGCTTTATTGAGGTGGAGGGCATTTCTGGTCTTGCAGTCAGAGAAAAATCGGACCATTTATTGCAATAATGGCCTGGGATTGATGGTCATGGAGAAAAGCTGTGGGCCATTAAGTGCTCGAGAGAATAGGAGTTGCAAACGGGTCAGATTGCTGAGGGAGAACACATATTTACCTTTGAAGGATGATGGATTGGGGAGAGGGGTCATCTGGAGTAAAAGTAGACAGGGAGAAAAACGCTAATGCAGAATAACCCTCTGCAGCCAAATCTATGTCCATTAGTGGTGAAAAGCCAAATGAGTTCTTCAGCATTATTTTATCAATGCTGATGTAAATCTAAGCATCAGAACATTTTTAAATATTTTCTTGTGACCTTGATGGTTTGCAAGGGGACTTCAGGGCCGGTCAAGAGATGTAAACAAGATAAAGATGATGAGCTCAACAGCATCAGAAAATGCTCAAACATCAGGCGTATTAAATACCTCGAAGCATTAATGAGTAATGAGTAATGATCAATAGAAAGTTTGATCTGGTTGTTTGAGAAAATTCCAATATCCTGTGGTTATTGGGTCCTTGAAAATGTTCGCCTCCTCACCCCAAAGCAGGCCAGAGAGTTGTTGGTATTTATGATAATTTATAGAATCGCCTTCACAGGCTGTTTATCTCCTTGACCCAAAGACAATATCGAAATTAACCAAGGCATCGGCAAATCTAAGATATACAGAAATAAATATTAATTTTATTGTGAATGAGTCATTGTGTCATTTTGAAATCACAGGTTCTTCAGGGAGAAATTTCTGAACATGAAGATGGTGTCGAAAAGTTACAGGAGGCAGCAAAGTGCCTGCTGAATTTGAGCAATGACGTTGTTCCAAATATAGTCCAGCTTCGAAAGACCACAGGTACCATTTCAACATTTGATGTTTAGATCAAAAGGTGGTTCTCTAATTCCAACAAATACAAGTGATGCTTCCAGCTGGTAAATTAGACATTTTCAAATTGTGCAAATTACCAGTGGGGACCCACCAACCTCTTTGAACCATTCTAAAATATTTCTTGCAATTGATTGGATTTCAAATGTTGAATCATCTTTACCTAGCACGTCATAAATAGGCTATCATTTCATAAACAGCTCTGAAAATGACCATTTACTAAAGAACTGTGCACACTTCAATGTTTGAATAAAATGCAGTATTTAAGAAAGTTCAATCGAACTTTCTCCACTGAATTGTGGTCAGTGATTCAGACTCGTAGGCCAGAATCGCAATAGTATTGCAAAATGTGTGTTTATTGAATGAAATTTCTGCTCGAGTGGTGCATCTTAGAAGTGTTGGGTCTTATAAAATTGTTGCATTAAAGGTACTGAATTGAGAACCATATTTGGAGCGTTGGAAATGAAAATGGCGGCAAATGGGAATTCTTGCAGTGAATTCGTTGAAAGTGATGCTCTGCGATTATTTAATAAAGCAGCCAGGCTCCAGTCATGCATACTTGTCCGTGGCTCATCAATTAAAGAGAAGATTGAATGATTGGAAACCAGACAACTTCCAATCATAGAAACAAGACTGGAAATAGGAAACATATGTTAAAATATGCCAGCAAGGCGGTGAAGTCACGAGCTCCATCGAAATGTTAATGTTGCTTTTCTTTTTTCCAGATGCTCTATCAGCTCATTTATTTTTATACATTTTTGTTTCCTTTCCTAAACCTCAGAAATTCTATATTTTCCGTTTGTCTTGTTGATCAGTTATTAATAGAAATAGAGGGTATGTAGAAATGGTAGAAGGTTAAGCAGCGGCCATTTACCAAGTGTGAACATCTGGCAAACATGCAGCCAAGGAAGTGTTTAGGGCTGTGATGTCTCAAAGACCCCCCAATGAGAGGGGATTTCTCATGCTGTGCTGGGAGGGCACTGAAGATCCATGCATCTGAGCACCTGAAGGGCGGGATACAGTTCTGGTGAGAACGGTTGCAGCTGCTCTCAGAGTCTTCTCTATTCAGCAGGGTATTCTTTGTTGTTCCTGCTCCTCCCCGGCCCCAGCTCCCCCCCACTTCACCTGCTCCTCTCGATGAGTAAAAGGCCTTGAAGTCAACATGTTTTCAACAGAGTTGCACAACTGTCCCTCTCTTTCTCTCTCCATTTTCTTTTGCAAATGTCCCTTCCTTTTCACTGTTCTTCATTTCACTTGTCTGCTATTTCACGTTGATTCCCTCCAAACTTTTTTCATTCCTTGCTCACCTTTTCTCTCGTCATCTTCTGTTCTGCATTGCTTTAAATATTACTAAACCCACAGTTCTCTCTCCAAACCAAAAAAATGTGTTTGTTGGGAAGAAAACACCGGAAACATGGTAAATCTTTGAAGACATTTTTAAATGTATGTGTAACAGAACCTTGTGTTCATTTTAGCTACCATCGAACAGAGATTCCAGCGTTTGCGTCAGGAAACATCAGAGCAGAAGAGGACGTTGGAACGGACAAATGTCCAAGTGGAAGATCTTGAAGGTTTACTTTTACCTGGCACTTCTCACCACTGCGATTTTGGAAATGTTTTATTTCTGGATTGATGAAGCAGGATCGTTGACCTAGTTGAGAAACATTGCTATTTTGCACACATAACTGGTCCCTAATAGCAATGCAGGATTGACCAGATGATGTTGATTGCAAGATAAATCTTGGCTGAGACAATTACAGTCCAGATACAGGACATCTCGGCCCCTCGAGTCCACACCGATTTAAGTGGGCTACTCTAGCCCCACTTACCCACTCCCTGTCCATAACCCTCCAATCCCCTCACATCCAGGCAGCTATCCAACTTGTTCTGAAATGACACAGGAAGTTACATCCCAGACCCTGGCACCAATCTGTTTCCTTAATCGTATCCACAGAATCCACAATTTGTCATCCTGACCATCGAATCCCCTATAACTATTACCCTCCTCTTCCTTTCCCTACCCTTTTGGGCAACAGAGGTTGACCTTGTGCCAGAGATACAGCCACTGATTCCTTCCCCAGCCTGAATGCTCCTCAAGGAGGTGTACCATTTGTTGAGTGCTTCAGTCACAGGTGCCCCCTCCTGTATCTGTCTCTTCCCTTTCCCCTCTCCTAACTGGAACCCACTGATCCTCCTCCTGTGGCCCTGTTGAGACCACCTGGCTATAGCTCCTATCTATGATGGCCTCACTCTCACTGACCAGGTCGAGGTCATTGAGCTGCAGCTCCAATTCCCTAACACGGTCCCTGAGATGCTGCAGCTCAGTACACCTAGTGCAATCGTGGATGTCCAGGAGGTCGAAGACTCCAGGACCTTTCACATCTGACACTGAAAAGAGCAAACTGCTCTCACACTCAACCCTTCTCTCTTCCCCCTCACCTTAGAAAGAGAAAATAACAAAAAAAATATAGTCTTACCTTAATCTAGATACACTCGACCTCAGCCTCTACTCGCTGAACCCTCTCGAGCCAAAGCCTCGAAACCCCACTCTTTCACCAGGCCACTACTCACTGGGCCACTCCTCGCTGGCCTCTCCTTTGCGTTTCCCTCCTTTTATCGGCCTTGACCAATTAAACCTGTCACTCTCAACTCGCTCCACCTCCGAACACTGTCCAAACTCTGGTCTCCGCCTCCTCCGACTCACTGCTCGAACCGACTAGGCCCGAGGCCGGGTAAAGAACAGAATTTATTGTACGATAGAATCTTGTATGTTCTTTAAAAACCATATAGGATGTGGTTTAAGGTCTCATCCAAAGCAATTGCATCCACTCATGCAATTTGATTTCACTACTTCCCCAATGTGCCATTTAGAAATGCACAGAATGACGTGGATGTTGCTTCTCTTCACCATCTGAAACAAGTAAATGGGTTCTTACTATTAAAGCTTCTGCCTCGCATGTTCGAAGTTTGAAAAAGATCAAAGCTGGTGCATAGTTTCATGCATCCACAAGTGTATAAAAAATGGGTTGTGGCAAATCATCGGCAATTATCCATGCCTGCTGCATCCAGGCATATTTGAAGATTGGAGCACGACTGCAACGCCATGTCAACTGTGGCGGATTAACTACCACTCCAGGCTGAGCTTTAGTAAAGCCCCCCTAACCTTGCCTCCCTGCCCCACTCTTTGCTGAATCGAATAAAGTGACATTAAGTTACTTTAAATAACATATTAGGGGTCTCCAAAGTGGTCGATATCGACCCTTGGTGAAGGGGTGGGGGGGTGGGTTGGAGAGGCAGCAGCGTGACCCAGATGTGTGGGGGGGGGGTGAGACAGCAGCACCACTCACGTGGGCAAGGAGGGAGATAGACGGCAGCGCGACTCGGGTGGATTGGAGAATGGTAAATAGAGACCCCTTGTTTAAAAAAGGTAATAGGGAGAATCTTGGGAATTAGGGTTAGTCTTACATTATTGGTGAGTAAACTAATGGAAGGGATTCTTAAGGATGGGATCTATGAAGATCTGGAGAAATACACTCTACTCAAGGATAGTCAGCATGTCTTTGTGAAGGCAAGCTTGGGCCTCACAAATCTAACTCAGTCTTTGGAGGAGGTTACAAAAGAAATTAATGAGGGTACGGTGATAGATGAGGTCTACGAGGATTTTAGCAAGGCGTCTGAGAAGGTCGGTCACAGGAGACTCCTTCGGAAAGTCCTGAGTCATGGGATGAGCGAAAAATTACCTGCATGAAATAAAAGCTGTCATGTCGGAAGAAAGCAGAGTGTCGTAGTGGAATGAAAGTATTCTGCCTGGAGGTTGGTGCCGCAGGGATCTGTTCTGCGACCCGTGCTCTTTGTGATTTTCATGTCACCTGGATGAAGAGGCGGATGGATAGGTCAGTAAGTTTGCGGATGTCACGGAGGTTGGTTTGGAGGAGTTGTGGATGGAGATGAAGGCTGTTAAAGGTTACAAAATGATGAAGGTGGGATGCAGAGTTAGGCAGAAAAGTGGTGGATGGATTTCAATCCAGATAACTGAGAGTTGATGCATTTTGGAAGGACAAACCAGAAGGCTGAGTCCAGAGTTAATGGTCAGTTACTTAAGAGTGTGGATGAACAGAGGAACCTTGGGTTGCAAATCTACACATTTCTCAAGGTTGCCGCACAGTTTGATAGGAGAGTGAAGAAGGATTATGGTGTGCTGAGATTCCTTCATAGGTGGTTTGAATTCAGGAGTAGAGTTGTCATGTTGCAAATCTATAAATCTTTGGTATGACTCACTTAGAATATTATGTTCAGTTCTGGTCACCTCATTATAGGAAGGAGAGGGGACAGAGGAGATTTACCAGGATGCTGCCTGGATTGGGAAACAATTCTCATGAGGCAAGGTTCACAGAGCTGGAGTGTAGAAGGATTAGAGGAGACTTGATAGAGGTCTACAAGATCTTCGACATCCTCCCGTGAATTCAGGGACCAGAACACTACGTAATATTCCAAATGCGGCGAACCAAAATTTTATACAGCTGTAACTTGACTCACCAACTTTTACACTCAGTTCCCCAAATCATGAAGTCCAGCAGGCTGGATGTTTTTTTACCATCCTCTCCACCATGTTGTCTCTTTCAGGGTGCAGAGAGCTTTCAGCTCAAAATCCTTCTCTCCATCAATGCTAGAAAGGATATATTGTAGACTTTCCCTTGCATTTGACCTCCCCCCCTCCCAAATCCAGCACCTCACTCAGGGGAGGGAGAGGGGAAGAGGAGGGAGAGGGGAAGGAGAGGGAGAGGAAAAGAGAGGGAGGGAGTGTTGTCGAGGAAGGGGGAGGGATATAGTGAGAGGGTGAAGGGAAGAGGAAAAAGAGAGAGAGTGGGGAAGGAGAGGGAGGGAGAGTTGTCAAGGAAGGCGGTGGGATAGAGGGAGAGAGGGTGAGTGGAAGAGGAGGAGAGGGAAAGGGGAAGGAGAGAGGAAGAAATGTCGAGGAAGGGGGGAAGGATACAGGGAGAGTTTGAGGAGAAGGAGAGGAAGTGGAGAAGGAGAGGGAGAGAAAAGGATAGGGAGGAAGAGTTGTAAAGGAAGGGGGAGGAATATAGGGAGAGGGTGAGGGGCATAAGAGAGGGGAAGGAGAGAGAGAAGAATGGAGTGGGAGGTAGACTTGTCGAAGAAGGGGGTGGGTTAGAGGGGAAGAGGAGAGGGAGAGGCAGGGAGAGTTGTCAAAGAAGGGAAGGGATAGGGGAAGTGGAAGAGGAGAAGTCGATGGATAGGGGAAAGAGAGGAAGAGGAAAGAAGAGGGAGGGAGAGTTGTCGAGGAAGGGTAAGGAATATAGGGAGAGGGTGAGGGGAAGGAGAAGGAGAAGGGAAAGAGGATGAGGGATAGTTGTCAAGGAAGGCAGAGGGTTATAGGGAGATTGTGAGGGGAAGGGAAGGAGAGGGAGGGAGGGAGAGTTATCGAGGAAGGGGGAGGGATATAGGGAGAGAGTGGGGGAGGAGAAGAAGATGGAAAGTGGAAGGAATGGGAGAGGGAGGGAGAGTTGTCGAGGAAGGGGAGGGATAGTGGGAGGGTGAGAAGAAAGAGAGGGAGAGAGGAAGGAGATGGAGAGGGAGGGAAACTTGTCGAGGAATGGGGAAGGATATAGGGAAGAGTGTGAGGGTAAGAGGAGAAGGAGAGCGATAAGAGATGGAGAGGGAGAGGAAAGGAGAGAGGGAGAGTTGGTGAGGAAGGGGGAGCGATATAGGCTGAGGGTGAGGGGAAGAGGAGGAGAGGGAAAGGAGAGGGAGAGGAAAGGAGAGTGAGGGAGAGTTTTCGAGGAAGGGGGAGTAATGGGGTGAGGGTGAGGAGGGGAAGGAGAGGGAGGGGAAGGAGGGGGAAAGGGAGAGGGAGGGAGAGTTGTTGAGGAAGGGATAGGGATTTTGGGAGAGGGTGAGGGGAAGAGGAGGAGAGGGAGAGGAAAGGAGAGGAGAGTTTTTGAGGAATGGGAGGGATATAGGGAGAGAGTGAGGGCAGGAGGAGAGGGAGAGGGGAAGGAGAGGGAGAGGGGAAAGAGGAGGAAAGGGAGGGAAATTTTTTGATGGGAGGGATTTTGGGAGAGGGTGAGGGGGAGAGGGAGAGGAAAGTAGAGGGAGGGAGAGTTGTTGAGGAAAGGGGAGAGATAGAGGGAGAGGGTGAGGGGAAAAGGAGAGGGAGAGGAAAGGAGAGTTTTTGAGGATGGGGAGGGATATTCGTAGAGAGTGAGAGTTAGAGGGGAAGGAGAGGGAGGGAGAGGGAGGAAGAGTTGTCGACGAAGGGGGAGGGATAGAGGGATAGGGGATTAATGGGTTTCTATTGTCTCTGAATCTTTACGAAAAAGTGAAGATGATTTTGAGCTGAAGACCATTGGTCGTCTTCGCGTGATCTTCCTCAACTCTGTTCATCTCTTCCCTTGAATGACTTTTGTTTCCACTGCTTGTAGATTCGTGAAGCGCAGAAGGGAGGACAACAACTTGTGCTGGAAGTCGAGCTGGTAGCAGGACCAACTGTCAATAAGGCAGCCACACTTGGAAACACAATCAACATGTTCAGGTATTTCTACATCCAGTCCTGGAGAATCTCAACAAAGTTCAAGGAGATTTCTGCCAACACCTAAAAATTCGACAACTCCAAAAAAATGTAGTGAACAGATCCAACCTTTGTACACGTCATTCATCACCCACACCAAAGCCTTTAACTCTGCATCAAGGAAACAACTATAGGACACCCCTTCTAGTATTAGATGAATTGAAATGGAAGTACGGATCCTGAGGCTCTTCAACAAAGGCATATTGGCCACAGTCATGGTCAACATGAGTACTTGGGAGCCTTTTTGCATGAAGTGAAGAGTAAACAAGGATCTGTGTCAGGTCACTCGCCTGAGTGCTACTGGTACCATGTAACCCAGTACTACCTGTCGCATGGTCGAGTGGTCGGCGACTAAACCGGCTCCCCCATCAGGCTTGCCTGGTGAGGAGGGTGGCTAGACACCCTGCAGGATGAAAAACAAGACCTGTCAAAGGGTGGATGAACCATGGACAGAAAGGTCTGGCAAACCATCATCTGAGAGGGAACAGCAACCTTTGAAGCCAGCAGATGTGCAGAAATAGAAGAAGATGAGAGGAGAGGCCGTACCAACCCAAGCCTGATCTGCCATCTGGAACAACCTGTCCTGAATGCAGAAGAACTTTCAAAGGCAAGATTGAACACAGAAGCCACTTGATAGCAACGAGGAGGAGAACTTTCTGACAGACAGCGCAGAATTCAAACTGAGGTCCAGTCCTGACCACTGGCCATGTAAAGGCATTGCCCTAACCACTACATCAACCGTGACACCCTGCTCAGAGAAGCCGGCTGGAATCTCGAGCGTCTGGAGGAATCGATGTGTCAGGCAGCAGTGGGGAGGGGTCGGGGATCAGCGGAGGCAGTGGGGAGGACTCGGGGATCAGCGGCAGTTCCTACCACACCCCCACACACACAAACCCTGACGCACACGCCCCACACACACACACACATACACACTCGATTCTTTGAAAGATTTTATTTAATATTCTCAAATTACATAAAGAAAATCAAATACACATAAAATAACTGTAAACTACATCCCCTCCCCCTTACTAATACAATAAAAACCAAAAAAAGAAAAAAATAACCAAAATAAAGAAAAAAAAACAACCTCTCCTCCCCCAAAACCTTAGAGAAATGTATCAAATATTCCCTGATTGGTCTGCCAACATTACAACATTGATTTAATTTCTATAGCCATGTGTTTCAAATATAAACACCACATATAAATAAAAAAGAATAATTACTTACATTATATGTTAATTTTTCTAAATATAGACAAGAGTGCAATCCGTTATGCCATCTTTGCAAGTTTATATTCTTCCATGTGACAGCTATATATTTTCTCGCTACTGCTAACCCAAATCTTAACAAAGCCAAATATGGTTTAGGCATTTTGAATCAACAAATGGAACATTAACATAACCCAACAAACATATTTTTGGATCCATTAAATATCCCTTTGAAACAAATCCCTCAAAAATTTTATAATTTCCTCCCAAAAATGCTTAATTTTCTTTCACGACCAAACTGAATGTACAAAAGTAACTTTCTGCTCTCTACATCTAAAACAGAAATCTGTTAAACTGAATCCATATCTCTTCAATTTCTCAGGGGTTGAATATAATTGATGCAAAAAATTCTAATTGACCATAGTATACCTCACATTAATTAACTTGGTAACACCGTCAACACACAGTTTTGACCATTCCTCCCATTTCAAAATAATATTTAATTCTTTCCCATTTGTCTTTTTCCATTTTCTCCTGCAACAAACTATACATATCAGAAATAAAGCATTTTTCACCTTTATCTGCAATTAATAATTCAAATTTCTTTTGACCTGGTAAATTTATTTCCTTCCCATAATTCTTCTTTAAATAATCTCAAAGTTGGTAATAAACAAAGAATTTGATGCAATACCATATCTTTCCTGCAACCTTTTAAATGAACAAAACCTCCCTGCTTCAAAACAATCTATTACATTCACTAATCCTTTAATTTCCCAATCTTTTAAGTAAGGATTCTATCATGAAAAGGGAATTAATTTATTCTGATATAATGGTGATCTTATCGAAACTATTCCGATAGAATCAAGAATTAAATTGTGATTTTACCAAATATTCATTATATGTCGAAAAACGGATAATTTAAATTCTTGTAACAATAAAGGATTCCATTTATAAATGAAATGATTAATATTATTTTCCAAAATCTGAGCCATCTTTATCTTTGCCCACCTAGGAGATTGTTGATTATCAAATAACCAATTAATAAACTTCATCGGTGCCACCTCATAATAATTATAAAAACAATGTAATTGCAAACCACCCAATTTATAATGCCAAGTCCATTTTTGGAAAGAAACCCTCGATAATTTACCTTTCCATAAGAATAACCCAACTATGCAAGGAATAGATTGAAAAAAGTATTGTACTCGAGCATAAATGTTCATCTTTATGCAATTCACTCTTCCTATTAAGGTCAGTGGTAAATCTTTCCACTTATCTAAATCAATTTTAACCTTATTTCATAAAGGTACATAATGCAAAATAAATAATTCATGATCATTTTTATTTACAACTATTCCTAAATATTTAATTTTATTTGACCATCTAAATTTAGTAATTTGTCTACAATCCATAAAATCTTCTTCTGTTATTGGTAAAACCTCACTCTTTTCCCAATTAATCTCATATCCCGATAATTTACCATACTTATTCAACAAGTCCTGTGATAATTTTAGTGAAGTTTTTGGATTAGTTAAATATACAAAAACATCATGTGTAAATAAGCTAATTTTATTTTCATTTTCTCTCACTTTAAGTCCTCTAACACCAAAATCATGTCAAACAGCCTGAGGTAAAGGTTCTGTCACCAAAGCAAGTAAAGCAGGTGAAAGAGGAAAACCCTGTCTTGTAGAACAAGATAAATTAAAAGATTTTGAAATCTCACCATTCGTTATTACCCTTGTCGTAAGTTCTGCATATAAAGCCAAAACACAACCCCTAAAAAATGGAACAAAATTAAATTTTTCCAATACTTTAAACAAAAACTTCCACTCAACTCGATCAAATGCCTTCTCAGCATCCAAAGATATATCCGTTGGTTGATTATCTTGTTGTTTTTAGCATTAATTAATGAAATCAATTTAACTATATTATCTGATGACAATTTAACTACATTGTCTTTGACAAACCCTACCAGATTGTTACGTGAAAAAATTTGGCAAATAATTCACTAACCTATTATCTGAAACTTTTGACACCAATCTATAATCAACATTTAATAATGATATCGGTCTGTAAGGTGACACTTTTAAAGAGTTCCTTTCTTTTTTTAGGTATAACTGTAATCAATGCTTTTGAGAAAGATTCTGGAAATACATCCATTTTAGTTGCTTGTTTCAAAACATCTTTATATAATGGAAATAATAAATCATTAAATTTTTTATAAAACACCACCTTAAATCCATCCTCTCCAGGAGATTTCCCATCAGGCATCGATTGCAAAGCTTCTCTCAATTCTAATTCAGTAAATAAAATATCTAAATTCTTTACCTCAAATTCATTCAACACTGGCAAATTTAAACTAGATAAAAATAAATCAATTTGATCCATTTTTTGATAACCCTCTGACATATATAAATTTTCATTAAATTTTAAAAATTCATCAGTATTCATTTATGTAATTTCTCCATTCTTCCTAATAGCATTAATTGTCCTTGATACTTGCTCAGTTTTATGTTGCCATGCCAAACCATATGCACTCTTTCTCCCAATTGATAATAACATTGTTTAGACTCCAACATCATTTTCTCATATTTATACGTTTGTAAATTATAACGTAATTTCACTTTAGATAAATTTATCCTTTCATCCTCTGTATATTTTTTTTTTAATTTTTTTCTCCAAGCCTTCGATTTCCTTTTCCAAATTTAAACTTACGAATAAATAGTTTTTTTCTCTCTTAGTTGTATAGCTAATAATTTGTCCCCTCAAATATGCTTTTAAAGCATCCCACAAAATAAATTTACTTTGAACTGAATTTTCTTTCATTTGTAAATAAAAAATAATTTGATCTCTCATCTACTAAATGAAATCTGGTCTCTTCAATAACTTTTCATTAAACCTCCATCGATAAGCTGTCTCAGTTAATTCAGTCCCTAAACATTTAATGAAGGATATGAGAATAACCTACTTTTATATTCTGCAAAATTAAATCTACTTGTAAATGCACAGAAATCAAAAATACATTTATTCTAGAGAAAGAATTATGCCGAGCTGAATAAAGTGAATAATCTTTCTCAGTTGGATTTAATTTCCTCCAAATTTCCACTAAATTTAAATCCTCCATCATCTTAAACAGTCTTTTTGCCATTTTAGTTCTTTCAACAATTTTTGGAGATTTGTCCAACAAGGGATCCAAACAACAGTTAAAATCTACTCCGACTAACACATTCCCATATGCCTGATTCGAATTTAAAAATGTCCCTGAAAAAAATGTCTGATCATCTTCATTTGGTGCATAAACATACATTAAAGTCCAACTTTCAGAAAAAAATCTTCCAATTAACAATCAGTACTCTTCCAACATTATCAAAAAAAAATCCACAGCAAAAAGTTTTTTTTTATTAACTAATATCACCACGCCTCTAGTTTTAGAGTTTAATGAAGAAAAAATTACATGTCCTGACCAATCTCTCTTCAACTTCAAATGTTCTTTTTCTGTCAAATGAGTCCTTTGCAAAAATACAATATCTACTTTTAGCTTCTTTAAATTTTTATTTTTTCTGCCTTTTTCTCCTTTGATTGTAATTCAAAAGATACATTTTTACGTATCAAAATAGCTACATCTTTAGCCTTAGAATTAAATGAAGAAGAATATACATGCCCAACCCAGTTCCTTTTTAATTTCACGCTTTCCTTCACATTCAAATGTGTTTCTTGTAAAAAAGCAATATCAATTTTCATTTTCTTAATATATGCCAAGACCCGCTTACGTTTAACCTAACTATTTAATCCTCGAACATTAAAAGTAGCAAACCTCAACTTTGACATATCTACTATTATTACTAAATACCAATAATATCTTTATATAAAAACTCAAATTAATGTATATAGGCCCTCCAATAAAAAAATCACAAATTAAAAACTAAAAAAAAATTAAAAATAAAAAAAATTAAAAATAAAGAAAAAGGAAAAAAAAAGAAACCCCCCCCCAAAAAAAAAAACTACCAAAAGGTAGTAATCCCCTAAACAAAAATTGGGTGTGGGTCACCCACCAGTGGCTGATGACTAGTAAAGAAAGTCCAAATCTCTCCTTGCCCAGCCAAACAGTCAGTAACATCAAAATATTATAAGAACAAAAGAAAAAATAGAATAAGAAAATTCTTTTAACCCAAAAGACTCCAATCTTGAAAATCCCATTTCAGAAGTTGGACTCTTTCCATTCCTGTTTTTTTCCCATTTTTGCCATTTCTTCCTTTTCCAGAGCTACCAAAGTTTTCTTTAGGAGATAATGCTGGACTATGTCTTTGTCCTCTTATATCTGGCCATGAGTCAGCAAAAATCATTGCTTCACAATCAGTTTCAAAAAACCAAAATTGATAGACTCCGTAAAACACCTTCAACACTGCAGGGTAACGAAAAGTAGACTTATAACCTTTATGTCACAAAACTTCTTTAACTGGATTGAATCGACGTCGACCTGATGCATTTCCAACAATGGAGACATTTTCCTGTGTGCTCCCTCCATTGAAATCAAAAGGCTTTCTACTTCTTGGGAACACGCACCTTCTTCCGGGGAATGGGTAATTCCAGCGCCATCCTTCATTTGGTAGCAATAGATTTTTTTTCAGCCCGCACAGGAAATCTTTGGGGTCTAGGCAATGAAGAAATTGAGCCAGGGGCTGTTTCAGGTCGTCTAGTCCCCAGATCCTCAGCGCTTCGAAAATGTATATTCTTATGAACTTGAGGTTTAATCTTTTTACCATTAGTGGCCATAATAATTGCTTGATACTTTAAACTAAAATTTAAAAAGTTTAAACTTGAAAACAAAGGGTTAAAAAACAGGTATTTAAAAATCTGGCCAGAGAGGTCGACATTACATGTCTAGACTCTACGCTATCTTGCCACGATCCCTACTTTTAGCTTCTTAATATAATCTATCACACATTGCCTTTTTATTGGGTGATTTAAACCCTTAACATTAACAATTGTAAAACTTAAATTACTTATTACAACTTACACAATGGCACCCAATCTTTCACAATTAACTTAAACAAAAACCCTCAACCAACAATAAAAAACACTAGACCCCCCCCTGAAAAAACTGCAACACACTCGAGACACATACCCCAGACACATACCCCAACAATCACACACCTCCCACACACACACCCTACACACAACCCCCAACACACATCCCCAGACACACATTCCACACATACAAGCCCCGACTCACACACCCCACAATCACACACCTCCCACCTGCACACCCCACACACACATACACATCCCAGGAACACACCCTCACGCTCACAAACTCCCACACATACACTCTGCGCACACACACACACATATCCCCCATACACATACTCCCCCACACACAACCTCTGACAGATATACACAAACACCCTTCGACACTCATACACACCTTCCACACCCTCACTCCACAAACACCCAATGCACCCACAATCCCCTTCCCACACACCACACCTACACATATAGCCCGACGCACAACCCAGAAACACCGCCCACATACACCCCTCACACACACTTTCACACATGACCACCTCCCACACACAACGCACAAAATCAACTCCCAGCCACACATACCACACATACACGCACACTCACACAATACAACCCCTACACAGATAAACCTCCCACACACATACCCGTACACACATCCTCTCACACTCAGTCCCCCCCACACACACCCACCCACACCCCATATACCTCTCACACACACCCCCAAACACACACACACCTTCACACTTGACCACCTCCCACACACAACCAACACAAAATCAACACCCACCTACACACACACATACACGCACACTCACACAATACAACCCTACACATCTGCCCCAAAAAACATGGCCCCAATGGACATCCCCCACTCACTCCCCACATACACACCCCACACAATCATAACCCTACAGACTTCCCCACAAAAACAATAACATACCCGTCCCACACACACCCAACACAAACCACACACACACCGATTCATAGACCTCCACCCATCCCCCAAACACATACCCCACATACACACCCAGCACATGGACGCCCCTCCATATTCACCACCGCATTCACACCCCTGCACACACAACCCACGCACAAACCCATTCCCAATCATTCCCCCTACACACTCTCTCCCTCGCATGCACTGCCACACTTATTTCTCCGCACACACACCCTTCACACCCTTGACACAAACATTGCCAGACAAATCCCACCATGCACACGCACTAATGCGACCCTGCACAAACACCTTCCCACACAAATCCCTCACACATGCACTCCCACTCACATGGCCCTACACACACATCCCGAACCACATACCCCTACACACACACACAAGCCATAAATACGCCCACACACACACTCCCTCATACAACCCCCTCACACACAAACCCGCAAATCCACCCACCCACACCACCCCACACATATTTCCCCCACACTCATGCGCTCACACACAGACACACACACATTCCCTCCACGTATATCACACACACACACACACACACACACACCAACCCTCCATATGCAAACCCCACACAAGCCACACATCCCATACCCACACACACTCTCTATATTCAAATCCCACACACACACAAACCCCACTCATAAACACCACACAAGCACAAAACCCCTAACACACACAAACTCACACACAAAAACACCACACAAACACAAACAACCCCCACACTCAAATCCACCCCACACTCTAACCCACAACACACACTAACCCACCACACATACACACCATACTCACATCCCCAAACATCAGAGACTTACCCAAATTCCCCACACACACAAACCCCAAAATAGCGCCCATGGTGGAAGTGAGGGCATTGGTGCAGTCGCTGACCCATGGGGAGGTGTGGGTGAGGGCATTGGTGCCATCGCTGATGGAGGGAGGGGGTGGTGCCGTCGCTGATGGAGGGAGGGGGGTTGGTGCCGTCGCTGATGGAGGGAGGGGGTGTGGTGCCTTCGCTGATGGAGGGAGGGGGGTTGGTGCCATCGCTGATGGAGGGAGGGAGGTTGGTGCCATCGCTGATGGAGGGAGGGGGGTGGTGCCATCGCTGATGGAGGGAGGGAGGTTGGTGTCATCGCTGATGGAAGGAGGGGGGGTGGTGCCATCGCTGATGGAGGGAGGGAGGTTGGTGCCATCGCTGATGGAGGGAGGGAGGTTGGTGCCATCGCTGATGGAAGGAGGGGGGTGGTGCCATCGCTGATGGAGGGAGGGAGGTTGGTGCCATCGCTGATGGAGGGAGGGAGGTTGGTGCCATCGCTGATGGAGGGAGGGGGGTGGTGCCATCGCTGATGGAGGGAGGGAGGTTGGTGCCATCGCTGATGGAGGGAGGGAGGTTGGTGCCATCGCTGATGGAAGGAGGGGGGGTGGTGCCATCGCTGATGGAGGGAGGGAGGTTGGTGCCATCGCTGATGGAGGGAGGGAGGTTGGTGCCATCGCTGATGGAAGGAGGGGGGTGGTGCCATCGCTGATGGAGGGAGGGAGGTTGGTGCCATCGCTGATGGAGGGAGGGAGGTTGGTGCCATCGCTGATGGAGGGAGGGAGGTTGGTGCCATCGCTGATGTGTCAAGGGGTGCAAGATGACGTCATCATTGACAAGTATGGGGATGGAAGTAGCGCTGACAAGCAGGGTGGGGGCGCATGCAATGCTTGCCATGTCCTATATACGTTGGTGCCCCACACAGACACTGACACACACACTCACCATGCCACACACACCCACTCACACATACACACCCCCACACACACCCCAAACCCACACCCCTCACACACTCCCCATACACACATCCCCCACAAACTCACACCCCTCACAACCACACACACACCCCTCACACACACCACACATAACCCACACCCACACCCCTCATACACACACCCTCACACATGCCCCACAACACACACCCCTCCACACCATCTCTCCACCCATCCCACACGCTCTCACCCCCCACCCACACATCCACACACTCAGACACCCCCACACTGCCCCCTACACATATTCTCACAAACACACATCTACACACACTTCCCACACACACCCATCCCTCACACACACACCACATTAACACACCATACACACACCCACCCCCACACACCCCACTCCCCACACACCCACTCCCCACAAACACACATCCCTCACAAACACACACCACACATAACCCACACACACTGCCACACACATACCCCACAACATACACCCCTCCACAACACCCACCCACCCATCTCACACACACTCTCACCCCCCACCCACACACTCAGACACCCCCACACAGCCCCTACACTTATCTTCACAAACACTCATCTACACACATTTCCCACACACACCCCTCTCGCACCCATCACTCACACACACACACCCCACACTAACACACTATACACACACCCACCCCCCACATACCCCACTCCCTACACATCCACCCTCCACAAACACACATCCCTCACAAACACACACCACACATAACCCACACCCACACCCCTCATACACACACCCTCACACATGCCCCACAACACACACCCCTCCACACCATCTCTCCACCCATCCCACACACTCTCACCCCCCACCCACACATCCACACACTCAGACACCCCCACACTGCCCCCTACACATATTCTCACAAACACACATCTACACACACTTCCCACACACACCCATCCCTCACACACACACACCACATTAACACACCATACACACACCCACCCCCACACACCCCACTCCCCACACACCCACTCCCCACAAACACACATCCCTCACAAACACACACCACACATAACCCACACACACTGCCACACACATACCCCACAACATACACCCCTCCACAACACCCACCCACCCATCTCACACACACTCTCACCCCCCACCCACACACTCAGACACCCCCACAGAGCCCCTACACTTATCTTCACAAACACTCATCTACACACATTTCCCACACACACCCCTCTCGCACCCATCACTCACACACACACCCCACACTAACACACTATACACACACCCACCCCCCACATACCCCACTCCCTACACATCCACCCTCCACAAACACACATCCCTCACAAACACACACCACACATAACCCACACCCACACCCCTCATACACACACCCTCACACATGCCCCACAACACACACCCCTCCACACCATCTCTCCACCCATCCCACACACTCTCACCCCCCACCCACACATCCACACACTCAGACACCCCCACACTGCCCCCTACACATATTCTCACAAACACACATCTACACACACTTCCCACACACACCCATCCCTCACACACACACACCACATTAACACACCTTACACACACCCACCCCCACACACCGCACTCCCTACACATCCACCCCCCACAAACACACATCCCTCACAAACACACACCACACATAACCCACACACACATACCCCTCATACACACTCCCACACACATACCCCACAACACACTCCCCTCCACACCCCCATCCACCCATCCCACACACTCTCACCCCCCATCCACACACTCAGACACCCCCACACAGCCCCCTACACTAATCCTCACATACAACCCACACACTCCCACTTACACACACCCCACACACACCTCTCACACACACCCACAAACACACTTCCCACACACTCAGACACCTTCCACACTGACTCCACACTACACACAGACCACACACAATTCCCACACACACCCCACACACCCACATACTTACACACACTTCCCACACACACTCCCACTTACACACACACCCCACATCCCCACACTTACCAAACACTCACCCCACACAAACCTCTCACATCCACTTGCCACACACTCAATCCACACACTCAGACAACTCCCACAGTGACCCCACACACACACACATCCACACTCCAATAGAATCTCTTTTCTCCCTCTCCCCTTAATCCCGTCTCCGAACCAGATTCTTGTATTTAAAGTAGACTTTGTTCCTAGACGAATATAATATGGGTCTGGAAGTCGGGATTTAGAATGAAAGGTTCTGAAAATCGTTCAGGATAGGTCCCCCCAATTATTTCGGGGCAAATTGGAAGATGTTCTTTTATATCAGCGACATGTTCTATCAGTGAGATAATTTTGTCGAGTTCCTTCCATTTGACGTCGATGTTGTGCTTTGTACAAATGTCTGCATATATTTGTTCACTTATGGAAAATGGAAAGAAAGAAATGCACACACGCACACATACCCACTCCCACACCCTCCCACACGCACACATACATACACACAACCTCCCTCACACCCCTTCTTACACACGCCCACACACATACCTACCCAAAAGGACCCAAGCACATACACTCCACACATATCCACCACACAATCCTACCCACACACCCCACACACAACCCCTCACCCATTCCCTCCATAACCCCACATGCAGACCCCAAACACACACCCCAATCCCACAAAACTCCAGACACACATCCCAATGATTTTGGGGCAAATTGGAAGATGTGCTTTTCTATCAGGGACGTGTTCCATAAGTGAGTTAATTTTGTCGAGTTCCTTCCATTTGACGTCGATGTTGTGCTTTGTGCAAATGTTCTGTATATATTTGAGCGTTGATATATTTGTATATATTTGTTCACTGTTCTGTATATATTCTGTATATATTGTATATATTCTGTATATACTTTTTCACTGTAAACAAAAGCCCCACATATCTGCACACACACCCTCACACACACACCCTCCCCCACACCCCTTCTTACACACGCCCACACACATTCCCACCCACAAGCAACCATGCACATATAACCCACACACATCCACCGCACAATCTCACCCACACACACCACACACATCCACTCACACGTTCCATCCAACACCCCAATACCCGAACATGCAGTCCACAAACACACACCCAATTCCACACAACTCCACACACACATCCCAAATCCCACACACAACCCCAACTATTTCGGGGCAAATTGGTAGATGTGCTTTTATATCAGGGACGTGTTCGATAAGTGAGATAATTTTGTCGAGTTCTTTTCATTTGACGTCGATGTTGTGCTTTGTACATATGTTCTGTATATATTTGATCGTTGATATATTTGTATATATTTGTTCACTCTTCTGTATATATTCTGTATATATTGTAAATATTCTGTATATACTTTTTCACTGTAAATAAAACCCCCACATACATGCACGCACACACACACTACCACACACACCCAAATGCCAACAGACACTCCCACTCCCTCACACACACACACACACACACACACACACACACACACACACACACACACACACACACTGTCCCTCACACCCCTTCTTACACACGCTCACACATATACCCACCCACAAGCACCCATGCACTTATACCCCACACACATCCACTACACAATCTTAAAAAATCAAACAAAAGATGAGAAACATTAAATCGGACTGACCCGACAGGACGGAGGAACTAAGGTCGTTTGGAATCAGCAGATGCGATAGAATCGGCAATCTCCGTCAGGCCGAGGGACCTTGAAACACCACACAAGTACAAACTAAACTGGATGAGAGGGTCCTTGCAGAGAAATGGATTGGAGTCAATCCACAGGACCCTCAGAGCAACAGAGAGGATCACTGGAGTCTCCCTCTTCC
Source organism: Narcine bancroftii (assembly GCF_036971445.1). Classification (NCBI taxonomy): domain Eukaryota; kingdom Metazoa; phylum Chordata; class Chondrichthyes; order Torpediniformes; family Narcinidae; genus Narcine; species Narcine bancroftii. The sequence continues at coordinate 1,946,896 of NW_027211900.1, read as the reverse complement.
CCATCAGTGTGATCTAGCAGGATCCTTGTCTGAAGAGGCCATGCCAAATCCTGGAGAAGCCCTTTGACCCTGCCCACAGCATCTCTCAGCTGCTCCCATCAAGGAAGAGAAAGGAGGATCAGAACCAGCATCAGCAGGATGAAGAACAGCTTCTGTGCAGGGGTCGGGAGAAGGTTGAAGCACCAAAGGAACTGCTCCCACTCACCATCCGAGTGCAAACAGAGAGCGCATGTAAAATGTTCAATGATGGGAATGTATGGACATGATACTAAGGGCTGAAAGAGACTTGGAACAGGGTTTTTTGTGGTCGATCATTTATTACGAATAAAGTCTTACACGAAAGGGCAAGAAGCAGCTAAGGTTGTTCTTTCCACACAGATCTACTGTTAGTCCTCTAATTCTATGGGAACTGTCGCAGGGTTGTAGCTCCCAGTTGTTGGGATAGGCTGACACAAAGTGGTAGGTCCAGGTACTAATGAGGATGCCATCAGATGGTTCCCCACCCCCCACTCTCTCCCCACCACCACTGCCAACATCAGTTCTTTGTATTACAAATAAAGATGAGTGAAACACAGAAGTCTGCAGACGCTGTGATTATAATTACAAACACACTGACATGCTGAAGGAACTCAGCTATTCTTTCCAGCATTCAGGCCTGAGCCCTTCTTCAAGGAATAAACAGAATAACCCAGAAGCAGGAAATCTCAGAAAGGCTCAGAATTCTGGTTAGGGGACAAATCCAGCCCAACAAAAGGTGTTAATTGGATGTGATAGGGATGAGGTTTTTCATAGCAGGCCGAGCGACCATGTGGTCAGGCGGGCCGAATCGCTGTCCCAGTCAGTTGGTACAAGATGGCATAGGCCCCCCTTCCCTTCTCATGAGAAGCATGCATTTGGTGACACATGTTGCCTGGGAGATGTCGCCACATCCTGGTTGCAGCAACTCCGCAACGCACTGACATCACTCCCCTAGACCAGCGCACCCCAGAGAGGAATGAGGTCGTCCCCTAAAAGCAGCACGAGAGGTTCATATAAAGGCAGTTACTGGTTCACTTCATGCTGTGTGGAGGTGCTTCATTTCAGTAGCACCACCTTTTGCAGTCACGACAAGACCATGAACAGGCTGTCAGCAAGAGAATGGATGGGGAATTGAAGCAGGTGGCCACTGGGAGATCCCCACTCTTGTGGCGGACATGGAGAAGTTTGTATTTATAGGATAGCTATAAATTCCGATGAAAATACAACCAGTATAGGTTTTACTCACTCACAGGCTTCCAGAGTGGGTGAGAAAATACAAGTCTTTAGGCCAGCAAATCTTCCAGACAGGGTTCAATGATCAATTCTTCCCAACAGGGTCCCAACCTCCAAAAGGCAGCCCATTCATATATTGGTTTCCCGCCCAAACACAGCTGATTGAGTCTATTACCTATCAGATGTGAATTGTCAAAAGCTACAGTAAGCGTTCAGTAACCTTAACAACACCTTCCAGTGCCAGCTTGAAATTGTTTCTGCTCAGAGGTTTCGCCCACCATTGTTCACAGACGAAGGTGAATGATGCTTGTCAGTGACACATGGGTCTCTCTGGAGGTTGAACTGATCCCAGGGCACTGAGTTCTGGAGAAATGACCACACCAAATTTGATGTTGCTGAATGGAGGAAACACTTTCGTATGTCGCATGGCACCTTTCACTTCGTGCTGGAACTCTAAGAACCTCACCTGAAGCCGCATAGACCAGGCGCAGCAACCATGGAGCCGGGATTTCGATTATCTGTGGCTCTGCGCTGGTATGCCACCCCTTGTGAGTATCGATCCATCAGTCCCATCTTTGGAATAGGCATCAGCACCGTGTGCATGGTGGTGCAGGTGGTGACGGCCGCCTTGACGAAGTTCCTCGGTAAACGTCTCATGTCCCTGCCCATTGGAACACGTCTCCAGGAGACCAATGACAGCTTGGTGCAAAGGGGATACCCAATGTGTGCCGGTGCCATTGATGGATCACATATTCCCATTATTGCCCCCAGCTTGCATGCTGCAGCCTACTACAATCGCAAAGGCTGGCATTCAATGGTTCTGCAAGCAGTGGTCGACCACAGATTCTGGTGAGCTAAGCCTTTATTGGTCTTTATCACATCACATCTCAATGTCTATCACTTCACTGTGCTTTCCATTCACGTTACAGCTTCTCAGATGTGTTTGTTGGCCGGGCAGTACCCATGATGCCCGAGTGCTTACCAACTCTCCTCTGTATAGAAAGGAAGAGGACCAGGGCGGATACCACTTCCCACCTGACGTGAGTGTTCACCCTACAAAGCTTCATGTGTCAATCTTATGTATGCTTATTGTGTCAACGGTCATGAGTATGAATTAACAACATTCTCCATTGTTGTGCCTGCAGGTGTCCAAGAATGTTAATGGAGTAAAGGTTCCAGCGCATCTTGTGGGTGATCTGGCATATCCACTACGAAACTGGCTGATGAAGGGGTTCACACAGCACCAAGGACTGGATCTGGATCAGCAAAGATTTAACAAGGCCCTTAATTCTGCAAGGATAGTGGTGGAACATGCATATTGCCGTCTAAATGGCTGCCGGTGGTGCCTGTCCAACCGTCTGGATATCTCTACCACCTCAGACCCAGGTGTTGTGTTTGCTCGCTGTGTCCTGCACAATATATGTGAGATTAACAAGGAAGACTTTCTGTCAGAGTGGACGTTGGTTGAAGCAGATGGTCCTGCACCCATTAGCACAGATTGTCGCAATCAGCAGGCCCATGGGCACCAGGCCATCCATTCTGCCATTTTGTCCATCCTGTAAGGGTATGACCCTGCCACCTAGCTCCTAATTTCCACAACTTGTTCCCCTCTCCACCCTCCCCACCCAATGCGACAACATGAACCTACTGCCTGGCATGTTATGTGTTCTCATGAAGTAATGGTTGCATATAAATGAGACTTGTGTGCTTGTCAAAAATGTAATAAAAAACATTTTTTGAGAAATCTTATTGCTTCATAAATATCTGAGTTCCATATAGCAATGTAAACATTTCACATTATGTTTAAACTAGATGTAAACCATGGAACGGACAAATCACATTGCAAATACCCTCCACACTTGAACACCGCAGAACAAAAACAAAAATGGTAAACTCAACAAACACCTCCACCCGGCACCACAGCATTTCTGTGTTGTGCCGATTATCCCTCTCGGAGGAGGGTTACCAAGTTCATTTGGCAGGCGCATCCTGCGCATTCAGGTGGCCTTCCGGCAGCCCATATTGCCATTATATGCGGCTTTACAAGTGGGGCATTTGGCCACCTGAAAGTGCCTTTTCTAAGAGTTCCTGTATCTGGCTCATTCCTTGAAGAAGGGCTCAGGACTGAAATGTTGGGAATATATCTTGATCTCCTATGGACACTGAAAATCCGGGCTGAGCTCCTCCAGCTTAACGGTGGGTTTTTAAGCACCACATATAGATGCACATCTCAAGACAAGGCCACAAAAATGTGCCACCTGGGAAAATTGCATAACAGGGGCATCTTGTGGTTCCACTTGGCTGCTTCTTACATTATTTGGCCAGGACTTTCTTTGCAAATTTCCCAACACCTATTCTGTGTTTTCTCCAGCCTGTCAATTCAAATACACTTGTTTTCTTACTTCTCCAGTTCTTGGTTTCTCTGCTTCCTGACCTGCTTTTTCCAGCAGTTTTGTATAACTTATATTCCAGCAGTTGCTGTGGTTGAACTTTTACTGATTTAATGAATTGTTTTCATCAGAATCTAAATGTGCTTGAGTCCACGGTCAGCCATGTAAGCATTGAAATGGGTGGCCACTGGGAGATCCACCCTGTTGCAGCAGACAGAGTTGAAGTGCATTAAATGCACCCAATGATTTGGTCACTGCAGCCACCAGTTAAAAAATTCAAGAGGTTCTGCAGTCTGTGTGTCAAGAAATCCCTCTGCACCTCTGTTTTTAGTGGGAATCCTTCAACCCTGAAGTTGTGCTCTCTTGTCCTTGACTCCTCTAACATGGGAGATAATTTTACCACATCTACTGTATCCAGGTTTCTCAACATTCGAAGTGCTTCTTAGGACCCCTACCACTCATCATTCTTCTGAACACCAAGGAGTATAGTCCAAGATCCATCAAACCTTCCTCATATATTAATCCTTTCATTCCAGGAATCATTCTTGTGAATCTTCTGCAATGCCAGCACATCCTTTCTTCAATAAGGAGCCCAAAACTCTCTCCGCTACTGCAGGTGCTGCCTCGCCAGTGCCTTCTTAAGCCTCAACATCACATCCCTGCTCTTATATCCTATTATTTGCGATATGAATACCAACATTCCAATCAGCTGATTGACCACCAACATGGAAGTTAACCTATGGGGCATCCTGCACGGCGATGCCAAGGTCCATCTCCCCCAGAATTTTGAATGTTCACCCTATGCAATAATAATCTGCCCTTTTATTCCTTCTCCCAAAGTTCATGACCAGACATTTTCCTACTTTGGAATTCACTGGCCTCTTCTTTTTCCATTCTCCTAATCTATCTGTCTCTCTGCAGCCTTGCTGTTTTCTCCCAGCTACCTGCTGCTCTGAAACGGGTGAAGAAAAAGAGATGGCCCCCAGAATTGTTTCCCAGCATTTCTGCACACCTGCAGAAAGCCACATAACACAGCAATTGCCTTCTGGTCGTTCCCCCTGATAGTACAGATTCTAACACCAATGTGTATCTGTCCAGAGTGTACTGTAGGATGACTGTGATTGGCTGAGAGTGTAGCCACACCTACTGGCAGGTCTTAAAGGATTTCTCCTAGCCAGACCAGGTCATTCTGGACTGGTCGACCCACTTATGATATGCTCCAGTCTTTTAGTTAATAAAAGTCTTGGTTTGGATCAACAAGTGTTTGGTTCTTTCGACGCACTCTGCAATGTTCCCCCTTCCTGCACCTTTGCTCTCTGAGATGTGTCACCAGCAGTGTCCTTTCCTTCTGTTCCTCAAAATAGATACTTTATTTTCATATTTCAATATGTGCGCAACTCGGAGTTCACAATATTAGCCAAGAGCTGTTAAAATTCCCGGGAAAACATTGCAAATTATAAAATCTTCTCAAACAATGAAAAACCATGTACAAAAGTGAAAACAGTGACTCCTGGTGGGCCAGGTAAAAACTATCGGGAGATACATAGAAAGGTGCCTTTTTAGAATCTTTTTCTGCTCATGTAGAGAGGGTTTTGAAGGTTAATTGGAAACTATTTTCAGAGGCTTGGACTTGGATGAATTTGTACGGACTGAATGAAGATGATGTTCACTTTGTTCCTGATGCATTTTTATATTTGAATCAATCAATGAGAATATTATGGTTGGAGGAGATTTTAATTGTTGTTTGGATCTGTTGTTGATTAAATCTCGAAAAATTGTGAAAAAAAAACAAAATGGCGAAAAGAATAACTGAGTTGATGGGGGATTTAAATTTAGTGGAAATATGGGAACAGAGGAATCCGACCGAAAAGGATTTTTCCTTTTATTCTCACGTCATGATTCGGTTTCAAGAATAGTTTTTTTTGGTATCAGCCCATTTGCAGGGTCGAATCAGACAGGCTGAGTATAAGAGTAGGATTCTGTCAGATCACTCATTATTGTTAATTTCACGTAGTATCGCAGAGATGGTGGAAACCTGTTATTGTTGGTGATTTAATGAAATGTTGTTAAAAAAAACCTGAAATTATTACGCTTGTAAGAGATCAGATTAGGTTTTTTTAGAAACGAATAAGGGATCAGTTCAAAGTAATTTTATGTTATGGGATACTTTAAAAAAGATATTTACGAGGTCAAACTATTACTTACACAGCAAAAGTGAAGAAACAATATATAGCAGAAATTCAGGACTTAGAGAAAGAAATTGCAACATTAGAGAAGACATTTCAGAAAAATTCAACTGAGGATAATAAAATACAGTTGTCCAAATTGAAGCTTTGTTATAATACAATTGTGAAAAAATAATTCAATGATGGAAACAGCTCTACTATGAGTTGAGGGACAGAGCACATACGGTTTTAACTTAGCAATTGGAAACTGAACAAGTGCCTAGAATGCAGTTAGGAGAAATTCAGAGATAACATAAACCACAGGATATTAATGATGAATTTTGTACATTTCATCGGGACTTTATCTGAAGGGAATTCGGATATGGAGCAGATTGATTGTTTTTTGTCGAATTTAAATTTACCTTTATTAGAGGAAGAGGATATTAAGACTTTGGATGGTTCATTTACTGATTTGGAACTTAAGGAGGCGTTACAATCTATGCCAAGTGGAAAATCACCTGGAGAAGATGGATTTACATTGGAATTTTAGAGAAATTTTTATGATTTGTTATTTCCGGAATATTCTGATGTACTGAAGCTCGCCACTGATACAGGTTTATTTCCAGAATCGTTTTCAAGGGCATTAATAACACTCATCCCAAAGAAAGACAGAGATCCATTAAAAGTTGTGTCATACAGACTAATATTAATAAATAATAATATTGAATGTAGATTACAAAATTGTAGCAAAGGTTTTAGCAAACAGATTGGCTAACCTTTTACCGCAATTAGTACATGTGGATCAAGCAGGATTTATCAAGGACAGGTATTCAGCTGATAATATTACTAAATTAATTACAATAATTAATGCTTCAAGACAACTCAACCAGACAATGATATTAGCGCTAGACGTGGAAACGGCTTTCCACAGTGTGGAGTGGAATTTTTATTTAAGGTGTTAGAAAAATATAAATTTGGACCACTCTTTACCAGTTGGGTTAAGGCATTATATACTAATACTCCTGCTCGGGTGGTGACAAATGGACAGATTTTGCAGGCATTCAATTTGTTTAGATCCACTAGACAGGGTCGTCCGCTGTCACTAGCCTTATTTGCATTAGTTATAGAACCAAGCAATTAGGCAAGAAATGAATATTAAGGGAATTACAATTGGTGGGCAAGAGTATAAAATTAATCTCTTTGCAGATGATGTGTTGATATATTTGTCTCAACCTAAGAATTCTTTCGAACCATTACAAAATTTGTTGAAAAGATACGGGGTAATGTCAGGCTATAAAGTAAAGTGAGATATTACTAATATCAGATGGAGATTATTCAGATTGTAAACAACTTATGAAGTTTAAATGGTCAAATAAAATTATTTGGGCATAATAATGGATAAAGAGTATCAAAATTTATACAGCTTAAATTATGTACCATTATTAAATAAGATTAACTTTGATTTAAATAGATGGAAGGAGTCACTGTTAACACGGGTAAATTGTATTAAAATGAGTATATATCCACGCATTCAGTATTTGTTTCAATCTATTCTGAGTGTTATACCGGGAAAGTTCTTTCAGGAATTAAATAAAGCAGATTGTTTCTTTCTATGGAAAGGTAAGTTGTCTAGAGTCTCTATGCAAAAGTTGACATGGAGGTATGTTTTGGGAGGTCATCAATTCCACATTTTCAAAATTATTATCAAGTAGCACAATTAAAGTTTATGAATAGATTGTTTGATATTGACCAACCTCCGATGTGGGTGAATGTGGAGATGGATCAAATACAAGAAAGAACAATACATTATTTTATATATAAATGGAATCCTCTGCTTTTGCAGTAGTATCAACTGACAGTATTGAAACATTTGATAGGAGAATGGTATAAATGGAATCAGTTTATAGGATCGAAAGGTAAGATTTCAGCTAAGACACCATTATATCAGAATCAGACAATTTCATTTTCTATGAATAATTCTTATTTGAAAGATTGGGAATCAAAAGAAGTGATATTATTGGAGGACTGTTTTGAAGTAGATTCACTTCTTTGGTTTAATAGACAGAGAGAAATTTGGAATATCACAAAATACTTTATTTGCTTACTATCAAGTACAAGATTTATTATTAGAATGCTTTGGTAGAAATTTTAGTATAATCTGGTCAAATGAAATTTGAGAGATTAATTGTTGATAAGGGGAAAGAAGGGATTTGTTTCCGAAATGATATGTTATTACAAGAAAAGATGAAAAAGGTAGATATATTTAAAATAAAGGATAAATGGGAGAAGGATTTATGTGTTCCTATTTCTGTGGATGAGTGGTCTTACATGTGTTTGGTTAGTGTTATGAAATTAATTAATGTACGATATAGTTTAGTTAGTTATAACTTTCTGCATCAGTTATATTGAACTCCTGAAAAACTGACAAAATATGGATTTAGTGGGTCAGATTTGTGTTTTTGATTTGGTGATCAGACAGGTACTTTTTTTATACTCAGCGAAGGAATGTTTAAAGTTGAAGCCCTTTTGGTAAAAAGTGATTAAATTTTTGCGAGTTCTTTTCAAATAGATTTATATGTGGATCCATGGGTATGATTACTGGGATACATGAATACAATTATGGCAAATTTACGCTTGGAGAAACCTCAAATTGCATATATTCGTTTAGAATTAGCAGTGGCTAGAAAATGTATAGCTGCAACTTGGAAAAATGATGTCGAATTGAGTATTTATAGATGACACAATGAAATTCAATCATGTATTTACTTAGAGAAAATAACGTATAATTTGCAAAATAATTATTCTTTTTTTATAAAGATGTGAAGTTGGTATTTGGAATGTATGGGTTGAGATGTTAAGTAAAAGCCTTATACGTGTTGCAAGATGTAAATGGATGTCACACCGTAACAGTCTGTTATGAGACGATGCTATTGAGTTTTTTAATATAAGCTTCGTAGGGGTGAGGGTTATAGGGGCTGGGATAGATTAGAAGGGGGAGGAGGGAGGTGGGAGGTAGTAGAGGGTAGTTTTAGATTAAACTTTGTATTTTTTCTTGGTTCTGTAAAATTCTTAAATAAACTTCCAAAAAAACTGCATCGAGATAAATGTCGAGCCAGGCTCATCCATTGAACAGAAGACAACATAACACATCAATTGCCTTCTGGTTTTTCATCCACTCTACTCCAAACCTTACAATTTTGACTCCATGGGTTTCCTCTGGGTACTGATGTCCTCTCACATCCCTCAGGTAGGTGTAAATGGCAGCTTGATGATTGATGTGGATTGTTTTATATTTTAAATACAACATCTATATTGTACATGTAATGGCAATATCATTCAAAGAATTAGACTCCACTACAAAACTGGGAGGAAGGATGTGAACCTGAAAGATTTAGTTATGGTCACTGATTCTTAAACAATTTGGTGAGAGGACACACACATGGATATCGGGATGAACCCAGGCATGAGAGGTTTCAGAAAGGAGTAGAGACTGTTCTTGATCAATCAAGAAATTTTAGAGATCACCCAGTAAATGTTATGAGAAGGCACATGAGCGCGCGATGCCATAAAATGAGTTACGTTTATATTGCATATTCGGTTAATTTTTAACTTAGACATACAGCACGGTAGCAGAACATCTCATGCCCTGAAGCCATGCTGCCCAATTTACACCCCATTGACCTATACCCCCTGCACATTTTGAATGGATGGAGGAAACCAGAGCCCCTGAGGAAAACCCACGCAGATACAGGGAAGACTTTCAAACTCTTTATAGACAGTGCAGGACCCGAAACCAGGTCCGGTCCCAACCATTGGTGCTGTAAAGGTGTTGTGCTAATTTCCACACCAACCATGTCATCCTTTAGATGCCATCTTATTCAGAATAAAGAGTGTTTACTCTTTCTCTCCTTTAACCATCTTGAACACAATGGCAAACTGTTTCATTAACCTCAAAAACAATTGATCAGAAATAATCTATAGAACACCGTCAAACCCATTAACTGAAATAAATTAAATAGAAGGAAAAAAGAAAAAAAATTAACTGCTAAAATGAAAAAAACCTAAAAATTAGGTCTAATCCAACCTCTCCCTCTAATCAAAGTTACCTTATGTAATGAAGAAAAGAAGAATAGTGTAGAACCACTGGTAGCCCCCAGAGAACAGGCGATGAATGGCCAAACCACACATTTAGTTCCTCCAATTGTAGAAAAATTCTAGGAATGTGCCCCATTATTTCATCAATTGGAACTTTCTATCTTTAATATAAGATATGATTGTCTCTAAACTTAAAAGGACATTACATCATGTAATCACAGTGTATGAGTCGGGGAAGAATCATCTTTCCATTTCAATAACATTGCTCATCTGGCTATTAACGTAGCAAAAGCTCAAAATTTTTTCTGAGCTGCCGACGATGGTTTATCTGGATCACGAGAAAAACCAAACAGAGCAATTTAACGGACAAGTTCAAAATTGATCTTAAGAACCATTGATAAAGTTTGAAAAATGCCTTTCCTGAAATTCTCTAAGTTTGGGCATTCCCAAAACAGAGGAATTAAAGAGACTTGGAAAATTTTAAATTTCTCACATAGTGAATCAACATCTGCATACAAGCGAGATAGTTTCAGTTTGGACATATGTATTCCTGTACCACCTTAAATTGTAAAAATCAATGCCTAGCATAAAGTGAAGAGTCATTAATACAATTGAGAATAGAATACCCAGCTACTTCTGGAAATTTTATATTTAAATCTCATTCACAACTGCTCTTAATCTTGGATTTTAAACCCAATACATTATTATAAATACATGCTATTAATCCACCATGAACATAAAGCCGTAAATTTAAAAAAATAGATGAAGAATATTAGTCTTAGAAATTCACGGAAAATCCAAAATCTTAGATTGAAGAAAATGTCTAATTTTTCAATGTCAAAAAAGAGTGATTACTAAGTTCAAAATTTAGTTGATAATTGTTTGAACGTGGCAAAATTAACTGAAATAAAGGGGTAATTGAAACTTTGAATACCTATTCTATAACATCCTTGAAATCTACATCCAACAAGGATGGTGGTAAAAGATGGTTATCTATCATAGGGTTGCCCAATTAAAAACCATTTAGCCCAAAACAGTTCCTAAATTGGCCAAAATTCTCAATCAGTTTTTCAATCATGGATTATGTGTCAAATTTGGAAAATGGTAATATTGTAGAACTTTTTTGGAAAACTGTAATTCCGTCATGGCCCATGAAGGGCGATTCACTGATTTTTCCAAAATTATCTAAAGCAAGCCTGATCCAAATGCTATACTCTTTCCATTTATTACATTCCCAGCAGAAGTTGGGGAATTACAACTAGTAACAAGGAACTGGCTCTGTTATCCCCTCTTCACACAGGCCGTAAAGTTCATAGTTGGAGCAAAGGTCTATCTTGGATCAAATGAACCGATAAAAACAGGATCCAAAGCAAGATTTAATTTGTTATTTTGGCCCAGTATTTAATGGCAGAAACTTGCTGAGCAGAGAGGGCTTTTATAATAGATAGATAATATTGAAATATTACAGACCTGAAGGGCTTTTATGTATTCATTAAATAAACAGAAAAGGGTTTAAAATAATCAGACAATAGTCCAATTTTATAAATTAGATCAGGGTATTATATTATAAGCCCAAAGTTAGGGTTGTACCTAATGGACAAATGTCCTCAGCATTCCCATGAACCAGGTGTAGTGGGCAGGGATGCCCATTATCTCCAGCTCCCTTCGTTTTGATTCGAGAACCGTTGGTGGAAGATATTCACTGAGATCCAGACATTAAAGGATCGTGGGTAAATAAACCAGGAAGAAGATGAGATTAATCTATTTGCAGATGATGTCCTGATATGTTTGACAGACCCAGCAATTTCATTGGTAACACTACACTCTAAACTGGAAGATCATGGGAAGATCTTGTGATATAAAAGGACCAAAATAATCAACTTCCACGTATGTAAAAGGGAATTAATCAGGTGAAACTCTGGCCTGTGGTAAATCTGACATTTGTTGTTGTCCAGGTTTTCATTCTCTCTGTAAGTCACAAAGATATGAACCCTCATGATTTCATTATTAATATATTTAAGCACTGATGTACTATCAGGCCAAAACTCAGAATCTGCTAACTCCATCTGTAATTCTCTTCTTAACATAGTGTCCATTTTGCTCACCGTAGTAGCAGCAGTCAATTCCATTCAAGGTCTGGTGACTGACTTTAATGGAGTAACTCTGGCTTTTCCCATTACAAATCCACCATGTACTCACACTTGGTTTTCACAGGACTCAGTAACTGACAGGATCAAAATCACCTTCACTACATCAGCAAAATGGTGTAACAGCAAACGTGGCCAATCCAAAGTCTGTTGACTTCAAACGTCCAAGTATTTGAAGACACTCAATCCAATTTCTCCAATCTTGTGCGATGGATTCTGGGATAGTTTCATCCCATCCAAATTTTCTTCTGCAAAATTCTTGAAGAATTTTCTTTCATTGAATATTTTATTTAAATCAACATATATATGAAAGTTATAACAATTAAAATCAAATCACAATGTTACAGAGCTTACAAATATATGTTGATAATATATAAAAAAGAAAAGAAAGGAAAAGAAACTAAGATACTACTGTAGCGGCAGCTACAACCAGACAGGTTGAGTTCAGTGAGCAAAAATTCCTTTATTCAGGTTTGCATGGCTGGTCTTATGCTCCCAGCCCAGACTTGGCTGAGAAGCGTACCGGGGGGTCACGTGGGCCGCAGTTCACGGGCTTCTGAGCCTGGTGCCGAGGTAGGGGAGAAACCCGCGACGGTGCCATTTTGGACGGCTGCCCCACCGCATGCATGACATGAGGGGCTGGATCACATGCCTAATGGCATGCCGCCACACAGCCCCCCCAGAACCGGTGCCAATGGCCTTTTTTGTCGGGCAGCCTCGCTTCTTGGGTTGAGCCGCGACCACTGGCTCATTGGGGTTGAGGTGTGCTGGCTTTAATCTGTCCACAGTAAACAGTTCCCTCTTACATTAATGTCTGGTGTGAAGGTGGATCCTGAATGCTGGATGACTCTGTACAGCCCTTCATACAGTCTTTGAAGGGGTGCTGTGAAGGGTCTCATCTGATAAAAACATACTCTGCGGAATACAGCTCACTGGGCTGGTAAGAGGCGCGTGTGCCATGTCTGGGCGGTGGTGGGGGTGTGAATGACTCCAACTGGGCCCGGAGATGGGAAGTAAACCATGCGGTGCCTGTTGCAAGTTGTGAGGTGCATTGATAAACTCACCAGGCAGGGCTAGTGGTGCACCATAGACCAGCTCAGCCAATAACGCCTGCAGACCTTTTTGGGTGTCGAGTAGATGCCCAGGAGTACCCAAGGCAGGTCATGCACCCAGTTGGGGCCAGTGAGGCGGGCCATAAGTGCCGACTTCAGGTGGCAATGCAATCGCTCGACCAGTCCCAGTCTGTTGGTGAGCTGTGCCCAGAGTGAAGAGGTGAACTGCGTGCCACGTTTGCTGGTGAGGTGGGTCAGCATGCCGAACCAGGCAATACAATCGGTCAAAAGTGCTCGGGAGCAGGAGTCTGTGGAGGCTTCTCGATAACCTCAGGCCAATGAGTGGTGCAGTCTACCACCGTGAAAAGTTAACGGTTACTTCGGGAAACGGGTAAAGGGCTGACAATGTCCACATGTATGTGGCTGAACCATTCTCGGACGTGTTCAAAATCCTGCACGGGCACTCTGGTGTTCCTGTGTACCTTGGAAAGCTGGCAATGGATGCAGGTTCTGGCCCAGTCTGCAATCTGCTTTTGAAGCCCGTGCCAAATGAAGCATTCTGCCACCATATGAACCTTGGACCTGATGGAACGGTGGGAAAGGTCGTGGATATGGTGGAAGACATGCCTGCACCACTGCTGGGGAACCACTGGTCATGGGGTGCTCATGAAGACATCGCACAGGATGGTATAATCACCGAGAAGAATCGGGAGGACCTGGAACTGCTGGCCCGTGATGGCCGTCCTGAAGGCTTGCATCTCATCATCGGACTACTGATCCGGGGCAAGCTGGTCATAGTCTAGGCAGCGTGTCAGCGACCACATTGTCTTTCTCCGCCTTGTGCCAAATGTTGATGGTGAACTCCAACACAAAGGACAGGTGATGCTGTTGGCAGGCCGACCAGGGATCTCTAGCCATAGCGAGAGCCTGAGTGAGGGGTTTGGGGTGGGTATAAATGGTGAAAGGCCTCCTCTCCAAGAAATAGTGCAAATGAGGCACAGCAAGGTACATGCCCAGCAACTCATGGTTGAAAGCACTATACGTGTTCTGGCGGACGATGAAGTTGGCTAAAGAATTCCAGTGGTTTTCACTGTCCATTAACCTGCTGCTGCAGGATGGCACCAACGGAGGTGGCAGAGGCATCGACGGAGAGCAACATAGGAAGGTCGGTGTGTGGGGACACGAGTAGGGTAGCCTTCACGAGGGCAACTTTCGTGGCCTCTGGAGTCCAGGCGTATCTTGTTCTTGGCCGCGATAAGAGCGAAGAGTGGCTGCATGATGTGTGCAGCGGCTGGAATGAATCGGTTATAGAAGTTGACCATACCTGCAAACTCTTGTAGCTCCTTGAGGTTGTTTGGGCGTGGAAACTCTCTGATTACAGTGACCATAGCAGCTGGTGTAGCTCTTTCGGTCGTGATGGTATGGCCCGGGAACTGCATGGACTCTTTTCCGAACTAGCATTTGGCTGGGTTGATCATTAGGCCGAATTTGGCAGTTGGGAGAAGAGGGTGTGCAGGTGAGACTTGTGTTGTGCCCAGTCTCTGCTGGCGTCAAGAATGTCATCCAGATAAATGAACACAAAATTAAAATCCCTGCGCACCATATCCATGAGGTGCTGGAAGCTCTGGGCGGTTTTCTTGAGCCCAAATGGGATGCATAGAATTTGAACAAGCTGAAGGGGGTGATGATGGTCGTTTTGGGGATGTCCTTGGGTGCAATGGGATTTGATGATACACGCGCACCAGGTCGACCTTGATGAATACCCTCGCGTCATGCAGATTGGCTGTAAAGTCCTGAATGTGAGGGATGGGGTAACGGTCAGGTACTGTCATGTCATTAAGCCATTGATAATCTCTGCAGAGATGCCAGCCACAGGAGGCTTTCGTGACCAGGTGGAGCAGTGAAGCCCAAGGACTGTCGGAGCGTCGAATGATCCCCAGTTCCTGCAGATGCGAGAACTACTCTTTCGCTATCTGGAGCTTATCCGGCGGGTTTAACAGTAATGTACAATAAACTGTATCAGATTCTGTGACACCAGGTTCACAATGGGGAGAATATTTAACAGTGATATACGGTAGACTTTGGTAGATAGTGTGACACCGTGTTCACAGTACTGAGAAGGTTTAACAGAGATGTACGGTAGAATAAGGCAGATTCTGTGACTCCGGGTTTACAGTAGTGAGAAGGTTTAAAAATGATCTATTGGAAAATATGGAAAGAATGGGAAAAAAGTTGAATTGACGCAAAGTCTTCTCCATATTGAAGATCCGGAACAATCATTGGGACTGGAATCACTGGGTTGAATGTTTTTGTTTCAATACTTTGTGAAAGTCTGACTGGGGGAGTGGCTGACACTGAGTCCTTTAGTCACCTGCCACTTGTGGACTTTACCACACCCAGATTTTTAAGGAGCTACTACTTTTGAGTAGCTCGTTTGGGGATTGATTTTTCTCTTTTTTTTGGAATCTTTTAAATAGGTGGGGATTAGAATACTGTGAGATTTAGAAGGGGAGCATTATTTTATAATAGGATTCACATTCGTGGGAAGGTTTAACAGTGATATACTATGAAATGTGTCAGATACTGTAACACCAGGTTCACATGGGAATAAGGTTTAACGGTGATGTATGGTATGTTGAGGTAGATAATGTGACACCAGGAGTACAGTGGGGAGAAGGTTTAACGGTGATGTATGGTATGTTGAGGTAGATAATGTGACACCAGGTGTACAGTGGGGAGAAGGTTTACCGGTGATGTATGGTATGTTGAGGTAGATAATGTGACACCAGGTGTACAGTAGGTAGAAGGTTTAACAGTGATGTAAGGTAGGGCTGAGGCAGATACAGTGACACCAGGTTCACAGTTGGGAGAAAATTTAATGGTCATGTACGGAAGACTGAGGCAGATACAGTGACACCATGTTCACAGTTGGAGAAGGTGCAAAGATGATGTACGGGAGAGTGAGACACTTATTGTGACACTGGGTTCACAGCAGTGAGAACGTTGAACAGTAATGTCCGATAAACTGTGTCAGAAACTGTGACACCAGGTTCACAGTGGGGAGAAAATTTATTGGTCATGTACATTAGACTTTGGCAGATACTGTGACACCGAGTTTACAGTAGTGAGAAGGTTTAACAGTGATATACTATAAACTGTGTCAGATACTGTGACACTAGGTGCACAGTGGGTATAAGGTTTAACATTGATGTACGGTAGACTGAGTCAGATTCTGTTACTCCGCATTTTCAGTAATGAGATGGTTTAAAAATGATATACAATAAACTGCGGCAGACACTGTGAAACCAGGTTTACTGTGGGAATATGGTTTAATGGTGATTAAAAAAATGAACTTTGGCAGATAAAGTGACACTAGATTCACAGTGGGTAGAGGTTTAATGCTGATGTATGGAAGACTGAGGAAGATATTGTGACACCGGGTTCACAATGGGGAGAAGGTTTATCAGTGATGTACGATAAGCTGTGGGAGATACTGTGACACATGGTTCACAGTAAGAAGAAGTTTTAATGGTGATGTAAAATAAACTGTGGGAGATAAAGTGACATCAGGTTCACATTGGGGAGAGGTTTAATGGTGATGTACGGAAGACTGAGGCAGATACTGTGACACCAGATTCACAATGGGGAGAAGGTTTAACAGTGATGTACGATAAATTCTGGTATATACTTTGACATCGGTTCATATTGGGGAGTACTTTTAACGGTAATGTATGGTAGAGTGAGGAAGATACTGTGACACCATGCTCATTGTATTGTTCATTTATCTTAATTACAATATCTAATTTATATGCTCATTTCTTTTTGTGGCAACTTCTAAACATTCCATAAACTTCAATTCCAATCAGATTTTGTTCATTTAAATAGGTCACCATTAAAAGCCCAAATCATTTGGTCTCTAAAGTACGCCTCACAAAATTAAATTCTTTACTTGGGTTTGGTTGCAACAGCTCTTCAGTTTGCTTCATTATTTTTTCAGTCCCTCGTTTTGTGTTTTCTTTTTTGCCTGTTCAGCTTCACCAAATGGGCATCCAACTCTCTCTTCTCAGCTTGACCCAACGTCTCCTCTGTAAACTTAAGCAAACCAAGGAGACCAAAGTTAAAATGTTCATATTTGCATTTTCAAAAACAAAAATGGCGCTGTGACTTGCAGTTTCACATCATAACCCCACTTGCTAAACTTGCAAGCAACTGCACCTCATCCTACAGCTGGAAAATTGCAATAGAACTGCTTGCTTCAAGCAAAGTTATTATTTGACTCTTTAATAATTTTTTGTAAATTTCAACAGACATAATATCATTTAACTGTTGTTTATGTGTCGTTGGAAAATTACCTTTCCATTCAATCAGATTTAGAGTTTTGAGTGCCGTATTTGAGAAAAGATGTGCTCCTGTTGGGGACGGTTCAGAGATGATTTACTGGAATGATATCAGGAATGAAAGGGTTAGTGTATTGTAGAGCTCGTCGAAAGAACCAAAGACTTGTTGATCCAAACCAAGGCTTTTATTAGCAAAAGACCGGAGCTCTTCACAGGTGGCCGACCAGTCCGGAATGATCCGACCTGGCTAGGGACACAACCCTTTAAGGCCCAAACAATAGGTGTGGCTTAGCTCTCAGCCAATCGCTGTAAGCACAGTCTAGATACAGTAACTATATACACTATGTACATTGGTGATAGATCTGTACTATCACATTCACCCCTTCTTGGAGAATTGACCCGGGGAAAAAAAAACAAAAACGAGGGAGAGAATGAAAAGGGGTAGGTCAAGGATTGTAGCGGTCAGGGGGTCTGACCATCCGGCGTGACCGCCGTGGTGCCGGGATTGGGGTCGCTGGAGTGGTGTCACCAGCGGGCTCATCGGGTGCGACTGCTCCGTCGCTCAATTCCCCAGTCGTTTTGTCGGCAGGGTGGCCCGAGTCATTGGGGTGCTGTTGGTCCTTCTGTTGCGGCACGGGGCCTGGAGCATAAGGAGTTGGGGGGTTTGCTGGGTCTACCGCGTCCTGAGCTAGGTCCCGCACCGAAACAGTGTCCTCCCGCCCGTCTGGGAACTCCACGTATGCGTAATGTGGGTTCGCGTGGAGTAGAGTCACTCGGTCGACCAAGGGGTCATTCTTTGAGTGCCGGACGTGGCGTCGCAAAAGGACGGGGCCAGGGACGGTGAGCCATGCCGGTACAGTGGTTCCCGATTCGGATTTCCTCGGGAAAAGGAACATCCTTTCGTGGGGGGTGGCATTTGTTGCAGTACATAGGAGGGAGCGGATGGAGTGTAAGGCACTAGTGAGAACCTCCTGCCAGTGAGAGGTGGGGAGACCTTTAGACCGGAGAGCCAGTGTAACCGCTCTCCATATGGTGGCATTCTCCCTCTCGACCTGGCCATTACCGCGTGGGTTATAGCTCGTGGTCCTGCTTGAAGCAATGCCACACTCCAGAAGGTACTGTTGCAGCTCTGAACTCATGAATGAGGACCCCCTATCACTGTGGATGGAATTGGGGTACCCGAAGATGGTGAAAATACTGTGAAGGGCCTGTATCACTGAGGTGGCAGTGGTGTCTGGGCAGGCCACAGCGAATGGGAAGCGGGAGTATTCGTCGATGGCCGTAAGGATGTAGGTATTACGGTTGGTCGACGGTAGGGGTCCCTTAAAGTCTACGCTAAGACGCTCGAAGGGGCGGGTGGCTTTGATGACGTGGGAGTTATCCGGACGGAAGAAGTGGGGCTTGCATTCGGCGCACACCGAACAGGCTCGGGTCATGGAGCGGATCTCCTCAATTGTGTAGGGTAAGTTGCGCGCCTTGACAAAGTGAGCAAACCTAGTGACCCCTGGATGACAGAGCGCCTCATGGAGTTTCCGTAGTCTGTCCATCTGTATGCTGGCGCACGTCCCCCTGGAGAGCGCGTCAGGCGGGTCGTTGAGCTTACCAGGCCGGTACAGGATGTCATAGTTAAAGGTGGAGAGTTCGATTCTCCATCTGGCGATTTTGTCGTTTTTTATCTTACCACGCTGGGTGTTGCTGAACATGAAGGAGACCGCGCGTTGATCAGTCAACAGTGTAAAGCGCCTCCCAGCGAGGTAATGTCTCCAACGACGTACCGCTTCAACTATGGCCTGGGCCTCCTTCTCGATCGAGGAGTGTCTACTCTCCGGACCCTGGAGGGTTCTGGAGAAGAAGGCTACAGGCCGACCGGCCTGGTTCAAGGTGGCTGCCAGGGCGAAGTCGGATGCATCGCTCTCGACTTGAAACGGGACAGACTCATCGATCGCGTGCAGCGTCGCAGCAGCGATGTCAGATTTGATTCGATCGAAAGCCGCTGTGGCTTCGGTCGAGAGGGGAAAAGAGGTGGTCTTGATAAGAGGACGTGCCTTGTCGGCGTAGTTTGGAACCCATTGTGCGTAATAAGAGAAAAGGCCCAGGCAGCGTTTGAGAGCTTTCTGGGTATGTGGGGGGGGGTAAGTCCATTAAGGGACGCATGCGGTCAGGATCTGGCATGACTATCCCGTTTTCCACCACACAACCTAGAATAGCGAGTCGTGTGGTCCGGAAAACACACTTGTCCAAATTGTAAGTCAGGTTTAGCTGACGGGCAGTTTGAAGAAATTTGTCTAGGTTGGCGTCATGGTCCTGCATGTCGTGGCCGCAGATGGTGATATTGTCCAGATACGGGAAGGTAGCGGTTAGCCCGTTCTGGTCCACCATCCTGTCCATTTCCCGCTGGAAGACCGCGACACCATTTGTGACCCCGAATGGTACCCTGAGAAATTGATATAGCCGCCCATTCGCTTCAAAGGCCGTGAATGGTCGGTCCTCGCAGCGGATCGGGAGCTGGTGGTAGGCCGAACGTAGGTCAATAGTGGAGAAAATGCGGTACTGGGCGATCTGGTTCACCACATCCGTGATGCGTGGCAGGGGGTACGCATCTAGGAGTGTGAAGCGGTTAATGGTCTGGCTGTAGTCGACCACCATCCGTAGTTTTTCCCCATTCTTGACAACCACCACCTGGGCTCTCCAGGGGCTTGAACTGGGTTCGATGATGCCCTCATCCAGCAATCTACGCACCTCACTCCTAATGAATTGCCTGTTTTCGTAACTATATTGCCGACTTTTGGTGGCCACAGGCTTCCAGCCAGGGGTGAGGTTTGCGAAGAGTGCTGGCGGGGCAATCCGGAGTGTGGAAAGGCCGCAGGATTGGCCCCGGGGCACGGGGGCAGGTTGCTCGGGTGCTTCGGGAGTGGGGCGATGGCGATGGCAGACCGAGAGGGGGGCGTGGGGTCCCCCAAAGTGTAGGGACACCGTTTGGAACTGACACTGGAAGTCTAATCCCAGCAACACTGGGGCGCACAATTGGGGAAGGACGAATAATTTAAAGTGGGTGACCGTCACGCCCTGTACTTCCAGCGTAGCGATGCAATACCCCTTTATCCCAGTCGAGTGCGACCTCGTCGCTAATGAGATCCTCTGGGTAGTGGGGATAATGTCAAGTCCCCAACGGAGGGCCAGATCTGGCTGGATAAAACTGTCAGTTGACCCAGAGTCAAATAAGCAATTGGTGTAGTGTCCATGCACTTTAATCAGTTCCATTGCTCTGGTGAGGGGATGAGAGCATTGCTGGTTTAATGTTATTGAAGCAGTTGACAGGCGAGTTTTGCGCGATGACATCACGCAACGGGATGACGTCACGCAACGGGATGACGTCACGCAACGGGATGACGTAGTCAACGCTCGAGGAGCAGGTTGGAGAACCTCCCGGAAGTGCTGTTGTGGCGGGTGAATGGTAAGTAGTGGGGTTTGTAGTTGCTCGTGATCGGTGGTCGGGCCCTGGCGGTCGTCAGCGATGGACGCTAGGGTGAGCACCTGGTTGGCCGCGGGGGTGGCTGCGGCGGCGGTAGCGTCGGCCCCGGGGGTGTCTGTGGCGGCAGCAGCAGCGGCGGTAGCGTCGGCCCCGGGGGTGTCCGTGGCGGCGGCAGCAGCGGCTGTAGCGTCGGCCCCGGAGGTGTCCGTGGCGGCGGCAGCAGCGGCGGTAGCGTCGGCCCCGGGGGTGTCTGTGGCGGCGGCGGCAGCAGCGGTAGCGTCGGCCCCGGGGGTGTCCGTGGCGGCGGGAGCAGCGGCGGTAGCGTCGGCCCCGGGGGTGTCCGTGGCGGCGGCAGCAGCGGCGGTAGCGTCGGCCCCGGGGGTGACTGTGGCAGCGGCAGCAGCGGCGGGCGAGAGGCAGGCCATCACCATGGTTGCGACGGTGGGTTGCCCCTTCCGGGTTCGGCGTCTCCGTGACGTCAGGCGTTGCCGTGCAGGGGAGCCCTCACTCTCATTGGACGAGAGCTCTGGGGAAGAAGAGTTTGAATGGGATAGCGGCGATTGGGCTTCACACGAGGCACTGTGTGTGCTGGCGGCCATTTTAGACCTACAGACTGCAGCAAAGTGGCCCTTTTTAAGGCACTTCTGGCACCTGGCTTTTCTTGCTGGGCACTGGGACCTGCTGTGCTTGTCCCTCCCGCAGAAATAACATTTCGGGTTCGCACGGGGCAGGGTAGCAGCAGCCGACAGGCCGTCAGGGGTAGGGTAGAAGGGCACTTTACTCACATCAGAACGAGGGGTCCAGTCCCTAGAGAGCTCGGTGGACTTTAAGGCTGCATCCTCCATTGTGATTGCAATCCGGGCCACGTCCTCTAGTTTTTCTACCCCTTGTTCGAGCAAACGCAGCCTCACTTCGTTCGATCGGAGCCCGGCCACATAGGCATCCCGGACGAGGTCGCTAGTGATCTCGGCAGCAGTTTTGTCCACACAGTTACAGTCCTTGCCCAATGCCTTTAGTACTTGTAAATATGCCCTGCTGGACTCACCGGGCTGTTGTTTCCTCGACGCAAGCATGAGCCGGGCATGAACTCTGTTCACCGGTTGATCATACAGTCCTTTCAGTACCTTTATGGCTGCGGTGTAAGTGGTCTCATCCTGGATGTTCTCGTAGACTCTCAAGGACACCATAGACAGCAATGCTGTTAGACGCTGGTTATCCTCCTCCACCTGAATGAATCTCAGGAAGTTTTCAAAGTTCAGCAGCCAGAAGTTAAAGGCTTTGAAGGCTGTAGCTGACTGTGGGTCGATATCAAGTTTTTCTGGCCGAGTTAAACGCTCCATCCCTTTCAAAAAAAATTCCTTTTGCTAATAAAATTGTAGAGCTCGTCGAAAGAACCAAAGACTTGTTGATCCAAACCAAGGCTTTTATTAGCAAAAGACCGGAGCTCTTCACAGGTGGCCGACCAGTCCGGAATGATCCGACCTGGCTAGGGACACAACCCTTTAAGGCCCAAACAATAGGTGTGGCTTAGCTCTCAGCCAATCGCTGTAAGCACAGTCTAGATACAGTAACTATATACACTATGTACATTGGTGATAGATGTGTGATATCAGGAATGAAAGGGTTAGTGTATGAGGAACATTTGTCGACTCTTTGACTGTACTGGTTGGAGTACAGAAGGATAAGGGGGACCTCAGAGGCATTTCAAATGCTGGATGGCCTGGGCAGAGTACATATGGCAACGATGTTTCCCATGGTAGGGGATTCTAGAACAAGAGAGCATAATTTCAGGATAAAAGGGTGTTGATTTAAAACAAATTTTGTCAGTGGGTTGTGAATCTGTGGAACTGAGGTCATTGGGTTTATTTAAGGCAGAAATTGACAGGTATTTGATTAATCAAGTAATCAAGGGTTAAGGGGAGAAAGCTGGGCAGTGGGGCTGAGTGGAAGAATGGTGGAACAGACTAAATGGGCCTACTTCTGCTCCTATATCTTGTGATCTATAACCTGCGGAAGACCAAGACAACCTCTTCTGCATCATGGTTTTATGTTATGTGAACCCATTTCCAATTGAATCCCATGTTACAAGTGGCCCACACTCCTCCGGAATGTTTGCTCTCATGTTATGCCATTTTAGCCAATTCAATAAGATCGCTAAAGACCGCTGCGTTTCTCTCAATGCAAATTCTACATTGACAGGACTACAGCTACCTCATTTTAAAAATTAGTATCGAGCAGCTCAAATGATATTTCTTGGTTCTTTTTTGAAAGGGTTAAAATAGAATCAAATAAAATAGGAGAGTGAAAAGCAGAAGAATTTATATACAAGTGGGAATCGAAATTAATGGTTGGTGATAAAGATACACCATTGTTGAAACATTTAATTAATATATGGAATAAAATAAATGATGAAATTGGTGTAAGTGGATGTACATCACTCAGAATAGCTTTGATTCAAAATCATCGTATCTTTTTCAAAGGATCATCAATTTCTGGATAGATGGTTTCGTAAGGGGATTAGAAATGTGGAAGATTGTTATGAAAGGGGTCAATTAATGTCATTTGAGCAACTGAGAAATAAATATTGTATAACTCTTAGCAATCTTTTTTTCTATTTCCAACAAAGAGCATATTTGAAGGATAAGTTAGGACCAACCATGTTGTACTGAAATAGAAATTCCTTCTTGAGGAATTGTTAAAAAAATTACTTCTATGATGTCCTGTTTATTACAATTAGGAACTTTTAAATGAGGAGTTCATGAGTCAAGACAAAGGTGGGAAATGGATCTGAATATTGTATATGATAGGCTAATATGGGCAGATCCATATAAGGATCTCAATGTAAGATATAAATTAGTTCAGTATAATTCTTTATACATCAGTCATATATCAGATGTCAGCAAGGATTTTATCTGAAAGCAGCACCTGGAGTCAGGTGACTCAGGCAGTTGGATTTGAAAAGCTCTACAGGAAGCTGATTTGGCAATAGAGATCATGTGATCCAGGGGAGTTTATTCATTCACTTCAACTCAGAAGTCTGGAACTATTGACCAGAGTTCCACACTGCAGCAGTGAGGAAGGAATTCACAACTAGTTTTTCTTCTACAGCTACTTCTTACACAAGAGAAAATGAATAGAATAAAATCAGAATTATCAGACCAATGTTTTAGGTGTGGTAAAGGTGTAGCAACTTTCTTGCATTCAACTTAGCTTTGTCCTAATGCAAGATCTTTTTGAGGAGAATTACAGATTACAGAACAAATTACAGGAGTTGTTTTTCCGCAAAAATCCAACTTTCTATTCATTAGGAAATATTGAAGGAACAAGGCCCAAATTAAAACTATTCATATATCAATTGAAATTTGTTAAATTAATATTAGTAGTGATGAGGAGACGTATTGCACTTACTTGGAGATCAGATATATTTTTAGGGATGCCAAGATGACATTCAAAAATTCAAAGTTCTGTTCCTTTAGAAAAAAATTACATATAGCTTCAGAAATGTATACTCTATGCTTTTGCAAATTTGTCACCTGAATATTCAAATATAAGGCTTCAATTTGTAATAAGGTCTTTTCCATCCCTCTAGTCATGTGAGATTCTCCTTTAAGTTGTAAAATTTTTATTTAGATGTGTTAGATTTCCTCGCCACCGCAAACTCTGGGAAAGCGGAGGACTGGCACAGGGCACCAGAAAACAAGACCACACCCCACCAACATCTGAGAAGCAGAGGATTCAATCCACAGGTCGGTGACCATGGAAGCAGACCAGCGAGACGTTCTGCAGCTGAAGGACCCACATAGGTGGCAAGCTGTTCGTGACTTGAGGAGAGTAACACACGCAGGCTGTGGGGTTCTGGGGAAAGCAGTCAAGGAACTCACACCAGGCCGTTGATTGCAAGAGATTGGTTGAACTGGCTAAAAGAGTGTCAGGTTTCAGCCCTGGGATACGAGTGGGTGCGAAAGAGTTCCTAATTGTGTCAGAAGTTCAAAACTGGAGCTCGCATTGCCAATAACTTGGATTGTTCTGTGAGCATTGAAAGAGAATCCACAGACCCTCAGTGACTTGGCCCAGGGTTCAGGGTGGTGGGGGTGGGTGGGGGGAGAGCACGACTCTCTTTTGCTTCTTTCTCTGAGTGCAAGAGGCATTTCAAGCAATTTCTTACAATGGCGAATCTGTCTGCCTCACAGCAGGAAAAAAGCAATTTTGTGTGAAATGACACTTTTTCATTACATGACAGTAAATTGTCTCCTGAAATAGAGAGAGAGGTTCAAGTTTCAAACTATTACAAACTCCACTCACCAGACCTACCTGGATTATATCTCTTCCCACTTTATTTTTGCAAGGACGCCACTGATTTTATCACAACTCCTCTGCTCGATCTGTCCTGTGACAGACTATATATTTTACATTGTATTTTGATATGTTTTTGAAAGAGATGGATTGTAGGAGTCGTGTCGGTCACAAACAAACACAAACACTTCACAACACAGCTTTTAATTAAAATGCAAGAGCATTGCTGAGAGTGAGTCATGCAGACGCCAAGACCCTTGGCAAAGGCAAAACAAGGAGACTGTTTTGCAAAATAATTTCAAAAGCAGATGTTTTTTGAAATTATTGTTTTTAAAGCAACAGATGAATGGACTCAGAAGTTTGGGTGCGGTGCAGTAATCTGGCTGGTTCCAGTTTGCTGTTCTAAGAAGGCCATGTGGTCTTGCAATCAGAGGGGAGAGACCAAATAGGCTTGAGAGAGAGAGAGAGAGAGAGACAGACAGAGAGACAGAGAGATGGCAAGCTGGCATCTTGTTGAAACCCCATTTTGAAAACGGGTTGTGAGTTCTCAGTTCAGCCTGTTGAAAAACCTTGTTGTCCATTCAAGAGGAAATGGCTGGCTAGAAATTATGTTTCACCTGATATAAGGGAAATAAAAGGAACTCAATGGTGATCTGCAGAAGTAGTTATCATTTGGAAAACCCTGATGGGGCAAGTTTCTTTGGCAAGATACCAAAGTGGCTGATCAGAGGGAATCAGTTTTTGTGTGTCCAATGAGCAAGAACCCTCTCTGAAACCAACAAGAGACTTCCTGAGGGGCAACCATTTACTTTTAAGCACCAGAGCTTGGTGATAGACACCAGTGAACTTGTAGGAGTGTCAAAGATCTTTATACACTTTAAATACACCTGCGCTTAGAATTAGAAGCTGTTAGGCTGTTACATTAATAGTGATGTTTGATCCTGTTTTTGTTTAAAGAAAATTAAAAATGATGTTTGTTTAAGTATCCTTTGTCTTGGTGATTTTCTATTGCTGCTTAGTTTTGGGGTCCTCTGGGCCTGTAAAAGTCCCAAGGAGGTTTTCTACTCCAGAACAGCCAAAATGTCTTCAACAAATGCAGATTCCCCCATACTGTAATTGATAAAGTCTGCACCCATATCTCCAATTCACTTTCTGCCCTTACTCCACCTCCCCTCCAGCAGAACAAGGACAGAATCTCTCAGGTTTCTCAGTTACCACCCATCATCTGCCACATCTGACACATTATCCTTGGACACTTCCAACTTCAGCACCATCCTCTAAACTGCTACATCTAACCCACTCCACTAATATCCTCTTTTCACATGGGCACGTCTTTCTGTGACTCCCTCAATGGCACTTCCCTCTCCACTCACCACTACCTGACACACTCCCCATTGGAACCGCAGAAATTTCCAAACTTCCATTCATCTCCACTCACTTACATCCAAGGCCACAATCAGATCTTCCAGTTGAGGCAGAGTTTCCCATGCACCCCATCCAACCTGACCTCCTACATTTGGTAGACTCAGTTGACCTTGATATCACCAAGACCAAATACATTTTGCTAAATACCTGTGCTCTGTGGATCTAAACATGAGCTTCCTGTGGTCTACCATATCAATTCTCTAACCCTGTCTGTTGTCCCCATCCTTCGCCAGGGTGAGGGCACACAAACTTCAAGAAAACACATTATATTCCTCCTGGGCAGCCTTTAACTCTATAGCATGAACACAAATGTTTCTCATTTTAAGCAGTCACTCACCTGTGTCTGATTTCACTGTTTCCAGCTCTTGATCTACTGCCCATTTGAATAAAATTACTCCTTTAAGGTAGAAGAGTTGACAGTGGTGTTTTCCCCATGTCGCTTGCCATTGAACAACTGGCAAAATTAAGTGGCAGTTGTTGCAGAATGAATGGTGTTATTGTTCAAAATCTGCCTGAGATCGAAAGTATTCTTGTACTGAATAGACATCTGGGCCAAATGCTATTTAAGGAGAATCTGTACCTGACTGGACATCCTGAAGTACAATGACTACTTCTATCCACTAAAGCACACATGTCAAACTCTGGCCCGCGGGCCAAGATATAATTATATTTGGCCTGCAAGATCATATCAAAAATGTATTAGAGGTGGCCAGCTGGCCGCCGCGCCAGTATAGCGAATGCACAGTAACCGCTGTGTCCCAGGGTGAGAGAGAGAGAGAAAAATCCTGGTTCTTGAAAAGTAATGGTGGGTGGTTTTATAAACACGCTGTCATGTTCCCCCGCCCATCCCCCCACCGCAGCGCGGCCTGGCAGGTGTCAGGGGAAGCCAAGGCCGCTTCCCAGCTTCCGGAAACCCAGTGGCACAGCGTTTCTTGGAGCTGCAGATGGAGTCGGGACGCCGGAGGGAAGAGTGGGGCTCCCCGCCGAGCGATGGGGGTGCCGGCCGCCGTGCGCCTTCCCACCAGACCAGCGGCGGGTGCCAGGAGTACACATGGAGAGCGAGGCTGGTTGGGCAGGTAGGGTGGAACCCCCCGCCAATCTCAGGAGTGGCGTGGGCTGGATCGGGATTAGCCGCGCTCACCTGCTCCTCTACCGCTGACCGGGATCCCAGCACGGTGCTGAGTACAGAGACTGCCCTGGAAAGGTCCTGGGACACCGGCACGGAAAGGAAAGGGGGTCCGGGAGAAACTCAGCAGGTCAAGGGTGTCCGGGTGTAACTCAGTAGGTCAAGGGGGGTCTGGGAGAAACTCAGCAGGTCAAGGGAGGTCCGGGAGAAGCTCAGCAGGTCAAGGGAGGTCCGGGAGAAACTCAGTAGGTCAAAGGGGGATCCGGGAGAAACTCAGCAGGTCAAGGGAGGTCCGGGAGAAACTCAGCAGGTCAAAGGGGGTCCGGCAGAAACTCAGGGGGGGGCCTGACCTCGCCAGGACCGTTGCCCATTCCCCCTCCCTGCCGCAGGCTGACCTGCGACTCATGGTGCATGGAACATATCTCATGGTACATGGAACACAACAGAGAGGACCTACTGCGGACCTCCACCCCCTAAAATGATGGAAATAGAAGAAGATGACAAAATTTTCTTGTTTATTTTCATTGGTGATGACATTGTTCAATGGGTTTATTGTATATGTTGAATGTTTAATGGGTTTGGAGGGGGGTGGGAAGGAAGGAGGGAAGAGAGGGGGGAAAAGGGGAAAAATTACACTGTGTATATTCAAGAGGGAAATGTTTGTGTGTATTTTGGTTGGTTCATAGTGTGAAAAATAAAAAAAAAATAAAAATGAAGTTAAACTGAAGGAATATCTCACATAATAAATTTACCTCACTCGCACAGCAATATCTCACTACAGAACCGACTCACATAAAAAGGTCACACTGTGGAAGTCACGAACAGAACCATCTCACACTAAGCTACACATTTACTTCACAAGGTTACACTGTGGGACTCACTGACTGGAATGTGGAACTCACTCACATAACAAGTCCACATTGTGAAAATCATTCATCTCACCAGGTCACACTGTGAAAACAACTCACATTACATTTTTGATGTCAAACTCATGGACATAACAAGGTCAAACTGTGGAACTCACTCACATAACAAGTCAACACTGTGAAAATCATTCATATCACCAGGTCACACTGTGAAAATCACACATAAAATTTTCAACATCAAACTCGCTTAACAGAACAAGGTCCAACTGAGGAAATCACTCACATAACAAGTTGACACTGTGGGAATACCTTACATAACAAGGTCACACTGTCGAACTCAATAACATACCAATTTTACACTCTGAGACTCACTAATTTGATAGGTTGACACTGTGGAATTCACTTACATAACAATGTCACACTTTGAAATGCACTGACATCACCAGGTCACACTTTGAAATTCACTCACATAACAATTTTACACTGTGGGACTCACGAACAAAACATTTTCAATGTCGAAATCCAATCAGTTCAGAATGTGGGACTCACTCACATAACAAGGTTAGACGGCGGGTAAAAAATCACATCACCTGTTCATTCTGTGGAACTCATTCAAATAACAAAGTTACATTGTGGAAACTCCTTCAATGTTAAAATATGGGAATTTATCACATAATAAGTTTACAATGTGGAACTCACTAGCACAGCAATGTCACACTGTGGAACTAATAAGGTCACACTGTAGAAGTCACCAACATAACAAGGTCACACTGTAGAAGTCACCAACATAACAATCTCACACTGTGGTACACATTTACTTAACAAACACTGTGGGACTCATTAACATAACATGGCTGGAATGTGGAACTCACTTACATAACAAGTCGACACTGCAAAAATCATTCATATCACAAGGTCACACTGTGAAAACCACTCACATTACATTTTCAACGTCGAATCCGTTGACATAACAAGGCCAAACTGTGGGACTCACTCACATACCAAGGCCACACTGTCAAACTCAATAACATAGCAATTTTACATTCTGAGACTCACTAACTTGACAGGTTGACACTGTGGAATTCACTTCCATAACAACGTCACACTTTGAAATACTCACATCAACAGGTCACACAGTGAAAATTATTCACATAACAAGATTACACTGTGGGACTCATTGACATAACAAGTTTACATTTTTTGACTAACACATAACATGGTTATATTGTGGAATTCATTCACATAACAAGTTTATCCTGTAGGAATCCCTCACATAACAAGGTCATACTGTGAAACTCACTCACATCCCAATGTTACACTCTGAGACTCATTAACTAAACAAGGATGACACTGAGAAATTCACTTCCATAACAATGTAACACTTTAAACTGATTCACAGAGCAAGGTTAGTGTAATAACCAGGTTACACTCTGGAACTCACTAACATTACATTTTCAATATTGAACTCACTGACACACAATGTCAAACTGTGGGACACACTCACATCACCAGGTCACACTGCGAAAATAACTCACATAACAAGTTTACACTGTGGGACTCACTAACATAATGTTAACAATGTGGGATTCACTAAGAAAACAAGATTACACTGTGGAACTCACTCTCATAACATTTTCAATGTCGAACTCACTGATATAACAAGTTCAGAATGTGGGACTCACTCATATGACAAGGTTAGAGAGTGGTTATAAATCACATCACAAGTTCATTCTATGGAACTGTAATGGAAGAATTCGACCAGATTATGCAAGAATGTATACATGTGAATCAGAAGACATGATCTAAATTCCACCATGAGGCCCAGAGATGCAGTTGTATTTTGCTAGTTGCAGACTGTCAGGAGACCTTGAAGATAATGAAATCAGTTATTCAAAGAGATAAGCTATGAGTAAACAACTTTTGGGTAATATAAGCCATGTTCCCACTGCTGAGGTTTGGGACTCTCTGAGGGGTGACAATAGCTCTCAGCAAGAAGAAGAACTTCTAGACTCCAACCAACATCTCAGTCGGGGGAGGTGGAGAACCTGCTACCGGCGCCCCGACAACCTACTACAAATGTGCGGTCGTTGCCTCGCTTCAGCAGTTGGGACCAGTCCAGGCATTGAGGGGTTGGGGAGGGGAACGGGCAGGGGAATGAGGAGGGCTACGGGGTAGAGGAAATGGGAGGTGAACGGAGGAAGGCATCCTTACCCCCTCCCCTCACCACCCGTTCCTCTGCATTTCCCCTGCCTCTCCTCTCCTCCTTGCAGAAGAAGCCAGGCCTCATTGCAGCCAGAACCTCCCTGTGGTTCCAGAGCCTCCATTTCAGGAAGTGACTTCGACGCTCTTGCTGGACAGACGTCTTGTCTCTTGATTCATTCTGTACCATTGTTATTAAATTAAAAAATGGGTTGGCTTTTTAAAGCTTGAACGCAAAAGGCTGGTCCAGATAGACAACATACAAACAAGCCCTTCGGCCCCTCTCTCCTGCTGGACAGGCTGTTGTAATCAGTCCATATTCCTCTCCCCTTTTTCATTCTTTGATCCCATCCAGCTCATGTTGCCTTGTCAATCTCACGGCCTGTGAGAAGAAGCTATTACCCTGCCTGGCTGCTCTGCTTTTATTCCTCCACATCTCCTTCCTGATGGCAGGGGGTCAAAGATGCTCTGTGCTGGATATCTATGAGTCTCTTTACAGATCCTATTCCTGCAAACAATCAGGGGACCCTTGTCTTGAGGTTCCACCCATGTTGCCTCTCCCTCAGCACTCTCTTGTCAGAACACAACTGCATCCTTCTTCCCCTCCTCCACCAGGTCTCAGTACCCCGCTGACAATTCCAGTCAGCTGCCATGTCTATACCCTTCCCCACCTAAACCGATGGATCGACCAGCACCTTCTCTCCTCAAGAGTCCAAGGAATCCACTCTCTCGCAATGTTCTGCTATCGAATGACCTGCATCCTCCTTCCCCCTTTGTTTCCTCCCGTTATCAGGCACCTGGATGGACCCCAACCTGTTGAAACTAACCGTGTTCTCTCTGATCTCTCTGTGCCTCTGCCCTCCATCCAGGGGTCTTGGTTGTCATGTGGGGCTGGTGGAGAAAAATACACCAACTCAAGGAGATGGTGAGCACTTTGGAGACCCCCAGCTCCAGGAGACCAGGAGCAGTACAGAGACCCCCAGATCCAGGAGACAGCGAGAACCACAGAGATGCCCAACACTTATCAATCGGCGAAAACCTGATAACCAGGTGCAAGGTGCAAGGTGCAAGGAACTCTCAGTACTGCTGCACGTGGGACAGGTGTGGCCCATCCCCACACCTTCACCCTGGCAATTTCGAAAACAGTCTTCCTATTCATGTGGGGGTCCAAAATGGGTAGAGTCTGGAGAAGGACCATGTTCGTCATCAATCAATGGGTGCAAGGGTGTAACCAGCATGGCCATGATTGTGTGTGGCTGTGCGTGGAACCAAAGAGCAAGGGCACCAAAAGCTGCTATGTGCTGAGGTTCTACCTGGCTCAGGTTTTGCGAAAGATTTGTCTGGCCCTGGTGACACACAATGTCCCAGTCACCAGGACTTTGCCACATCACCTTCCTGGGAATGGTTTCATCGACAAACAATTTTGACCACAAGGCCATCAGGCAGTGGTCAGCAGAGAATTGCTGACACAGTGACTCTAGGACTCAATGGGATACATAGGGGTGGTTCCCTGAGCAGAGCATCCAGAGAATGAAATCCAGAGCTGTGGAAGACCAGAAACTCGGTGAAAGATGCCCTTTGGTCTGCCTGAAATCCAGATGGGAGTAGCAAACACTATGACATCTGCCCTAAGCAAAGGGAGGAAGGTTTAGGGGAGATATCAGGGGTATCTACCCAGAGTTGTGGGTGCCAGGAATGCCTTGCCAGGAGTGGTGATGAAGGCCAAAACATTAGGGGCTTTTAAGGGGTTCTTAGTCACATTGAGGGGCTGAGACCAAGGAGGATATTCTCCAACAGCAGAGGGTGGCAGTAACCACAAGATGTCAAAGTGGTGGCAATGAAGCTAAACATAGACCATCTAAGGAGACTGTGCACCCGTCTGCAGGAATTTGGACTAACTATAAACCTTGCTTAGTGCCAGTTCAGGCTGGAAACGTTCGGCGTCAAATCAGCAGGCACATAACTAAACCCCTCCTTAAAAAGGTAGAGGCTGTTCAGTGCTTCCACAAACCTCCCTCCACAGTGAAGGGGGCTGTAGGAATTCACCGGTTCGATTAATTTTTATCACCGATTCATACCGGTAGTGGCCCGCATCTTGTGGAGAAAGGTAAAGACATTACCTGGGACAATGAGGATTTGGAGGGGTTCCAGAAGGCCAAGGACGCACTGGCCAACACCACCCTTCAGGTACACGCCAGGCCAGAAACACCCAAATTCTCACAGTAGATGCTTCCAGCACAACAGTACGAGGCACACTGGAACAATTCATCGAAGGGCAATGGCAGCCCCTGGCCTTCTTTACCAGACACCTCTGGCCACCCAAACTCAACTACAGCACCTTTGGTTGAGAGCAATTGGTGCTGTTCCTGGCAGTCAGGCACTTGAGGTATTTTTTGGAAGGTAGACAATTCAGAGTCTTCATGGACCAGAAGACATTAACTTTTGCCTTCCATAAAGTGTTGGACCCGTGGTCGGCCAGGCAGCAGCTACTCCTCTCATATGAGTCTGAGTTCACTACAGTTATTCAACACATCGTGGGTGATGCACTGCCTCACCTTGCAATCAAGTCTGTCCAGGCCCTGTCCCAGGGAATAGACTATTTCACCCTAGGAAGGTGACGGCAGGAAGACCCTGAGATCCTTGCATGCAGGACAGCAGTTTCAAGGCTCAGGCTGGAGGATGTTGCCATCGAACCTGATAAATAGACGCTCCTCTGCAACATTTCAATGGCAAACCCCGCCTCATCATGCCGGCAGCATGGAGATGACAGTTTTTTGATGAGGTGCAAAACCTAACGCACCCAGCTATCAGTCCTGTCAAAATGGCTGTCAGTAGGTTCGTCTTGCAGAGCCTCCGGAAACAGGTTGTCACTGGGCCAAGACCTGAACACTCTGCCAAATGACCAAAATGCAGACATACGTGAAGGCATCACCCCCAGACATTCAACTCATACATATGTGAAGGCATCACCCCCAGACATTCAACTCATACATACGTGAACGCATCACCCCCAGACATTCAACTCAGCACCACGTAGGTTCAGCCACGTCTACATTGACATTGTAGGGTCATTACTGGCCTCCCACGGGGCGTTATCTTCTCACCATGATTGCCTGCTCCATGAGGTTCCCCGAGGCGGTCCAGCTGGCTGACACAACCACTTGTGTCCTCCATTAAATTGGAAGCGGTTATAAATATGTAGGAGTGATTGATAATAAATGGTCTCCCTTGTAGTTGGGGTACAATGTATTTCTTGAGATCAGAGGAATCCAGGAGCCAGCACAAAGTGATCCTGTGTTTCCCAATGATTTGATAGTTGGGGTATTAGAAAGTGGATGGGCCGAAGGGTCTTCTGCTCCTTCGACTGCCTCTCTTTTCTGTCCTGCGATGCTGATTCGGTGCGGCTGTGTGTTCCCTCGCTCGCTGATTGGTTGCTTCAGTTGCGCGAGCCAATGGGCTGATTCGGTGAGGCTGCTATTGGATTGGAAGCTGAAGTCGGGTTAGATTGATGGGCGGGTTCGCGGGCTGATTGGCTCTTGCTGTGAGGAGGCGGGACTTTGGTGACGGCGTCGTCTGCTCGGGGTCCGTCGCGTCGAACGGGAAGAAGTTGGCGGCAGCGCCGGGACCTTCCTCAGCCGCGCGGTCCACGAAAGCGGGCGACCCGCAGCCCGCCGGGCCACATCTGGGATCGGCCGGTACCAGCGGGGTATTTGGTGGAGCCGAGGCGTCGGTGCAAGGCCTGGTGGCGCCAACAGGGCGAGGCCGGAGGTCGCGGGGTAACTGGCAGCGGGAGGGGGAGGGGCAAGAAGGAGGTTTGCACGTGCTTGATTGGAGCATGCGCGGTGGGTTCGCGACTTGGCGTTCGGTTCGCGCATGTGCGAACTGACGGCACTAAGCGAACCTTTTGCGCAAGCGCCATCTGAGTAGTCGCGCATGCGCACGGAAATTAAGATGGCTGCCCCCAGCCGATGGACACTGAGTCACAAAGTTAATTCGCACATTTTGGGTCTTACGTGCCCTGTGTCTCTGTTCTCGTTTGTCAAATCATTTGATTTTAAAAATAGGCGCTTAGACTTCAGGGCTCCTCACACGGGGGAAAAACTCCGACTTGCGACCATTGTGGGATCTGTCTGATCCTTTGGGCTCCATTACGGTCGCAAGTCGGGGAGGGCATGTCGGGTCATTGGGTCGCTTCGCAAGGGACGGAAAACCAATCCATTTTCTTTGCTTCCAAATGCTCATAGAATGTGTCTGATTCCATCCGTTTTTCCTGTTGTAGAATCACATTCTTCATAAAGTTAGATGATTTTTTAAAAGTTGTGTCACTTGAACAATAATGCTCCAACCCTTCTGATCCTGACGTGTTTAAAATGTAATGTTTCTCAGTTACTTGTTCGAATGCCTTAGTCACATTGAGGGGCTGAGACCAAGGGACTTTGGTGTTAACAATACAGAGTAAAGATTTCACCAATCCTTTTGAATGTATGATCTCTGGGATTTCTGGTTGTGTTTTCTATTTAGGTTGGTGTATCTTGCAGACCTGTTTGGTTGCAGCAAGTAAGAAGTTATCGCGTAGTAGCATTCGCGGCGGCAGCGCTACCAAATAAAGAGACGTCCACACAAGATAGTGTAAAACAAAGACTGACTTTACTGGTTTAAATTCCCCATGTGTGCTCCCTGGCCCGCCCACTTCTGGTGACGTACCCCTTGACATCCAGCAATGACGTCATTGCATCGTGATGTCACTCTCCAGCCGGCTGGCCGCTGCGCGGAGTGAAGGGCTCCTCAGTCCGCACATGGCGCTTGGCGCGGGTTTCTTCTTGGCAATGAAGTGGAGTCCGTGCCATCTTGGACTGTCTGTGTGTTGCTGCGATTTCGCTTTTTTTTGCTCACCCCGTTGCTTGGCGTGCTACAATCTCAGTGTTTATAACGGGGGAATTCTTTCAGTATTTCATTTACATTTGTTACAGAATTCTTCCTAGATTATCTGTGTAACATTGAAGGTTATGGGTTTTCATGAACAGCAATCATGATTCTACTCATAATTTGGTGACGAAATGGATGGGATACTTTTTTGCTAATGCCCCATGGGAATTGAAATAAAGATGAAGTGACAAACTTAGAAAGGTTTGTTTCCCCTTCTTTTTAAGCAGGATGTCCAGATGATTTTCATCTTGCTTGCTGAATTAAAATGTGATTTGTCTGTTCTTATTGGCAGCTGCCATATTGGCATTGCAAGGAGAAATGGGAAATGGGTCAGGTCCTTGGTGGTCCCAGTAATGCAATGGAGAAAGATGTCACAGGGCTGAATGTGGTTTAGGGAGAGAGAAGGTATTAATTTTTAGGAAACATATGTGGCCAGCCACCTATCAATATTTTTTCTCAAATAGAAACTCCTGCTGGTAGAAGCCATTTCCTGCTTTGAACAGGCCCAATGTGATTATCTAAGCAAATATTGTTTCGAGCCCAAAGGACCCCAAAACCCAGCAGCAATAGACATTCACCAAGACAGGTGGTTTTTAAAACAGAAGTTATTTTTAATCAACTTTAAACATGGAAATAGAATGAAACTTTAACTTAACTCTATACTTAACTAACCCAAATTAACCCCCTTCAAATTCTAAGCGCACATATTTGTAATGTTTTTAAATTTCATGAAAAGTTCTTTGGTTCACAGTTCAATCTCACTTCTCCTTCTTCCAAGTTCTCTGGATACAGGCAATTCTTCGGCTGTGCACAGAATGGAACATGTATACATTTCACCAGGTTTTGGTGCTTGAAAGGTAAATGTTTACCGCTCAGGAAGGTTCTTGTAGGGTTTGCAGAGAGTGATTTGTTGATCCAGGATTTCCACAACTGAGGGACCACCATTAGTCACCTCAATGTCTCGCTGATGAAACTTGCCCCGTCAGGGTTTTCCAGATGGTAACTTCTTTCTTTAAGCTACCACAGAGTTCCATTCCTCTTATTCCTTTGTGTGTGTTTGCCGCTACAGATTGGTGATCCTGAAGTTAAGATTTAACGAATTTGAATCATTATGGAAAAGGAGGACATTTCAACACAGCAACAACTGCCGCTGCATTGACAGTTAATGCAGTTGGGCTTCATTTGCCTCCTTTCTGGACACATCAGCCACATATTTGGTTTCTTCAAGCTGAAACCCAGTTTCATTTTTGGTTTAAAACGGCGGGAGACACAAAATTTTGGCATGTCGTGATTACATTGGGCGTAGCCACTGCATTGTGAGTAAGCAAGTTTATTGCTCATCCTCCAGCAGAAAACCAGGGCACCAGGTTCCGACAGTTTCTTCTTGACACATTGGAACTTACTTGATGAATGTGGATTTGAACATTGGAGGCCAAACTGACAAGAATCCATCAGACCTTATGAATGAGAATTTGGCATTGTCAGATGGTCCTTCCCATTGTCTGCTTTTTGAAGCCTTATTTCTGTCAAAACGTCCCGCTCACGTGGCGATACACATTGGTAACATGGATTTTCGCCATCTTCATGACGTGGCTCAAGAGGCTGACAGGCTCTATCGTACTCCTACACAAGAGTCTGCCCCAATACATCCTGTTTCTGTTGCAGAAACATCTCCCGCATCCTACCAAACTCCAGTATCTGCAGTCCAAACCAAGAAAGAGGAACATGCTGATGTACATCGAGAATGGTATTTTTACCATCGCCGCTGGGGAAACTATGCCCATAAGTGCATCCAGCCATGTACCTACTCCAAAAAGAAGTCAGGAAACGAGAGAGCCGTAAGCTGGCATATATACAGGCCTATTGTATCTTCAGGATGATGCGGGTAAGCACAAATTTCTTGTAGACACAGGTGCTGAACTTAGTTTGCCGACGTATTTTGAAAGAACTCAAAAAACAGCACTTGACCCTGAGAGCGGCGAATGAAACTGCCATTCCAAGTTTTGGCACTAGATGAGTCGGAATAGGTGGAACCACGTTCCATTGGAATTGTGTCCTCGCTTCTGTCGCTCAACGTATTTTGGGTGGGGATTTTTTATGTTCCCACAACTTATTGGTAGACATAAAGCGTAGAAAATTCGTTTACGTCACCATCTTTCGGACATATCCACTGGCGTGCATCAAGGGGAGAGTTTCACAGCTCGGAGTACATACGTTACACAACGACGCATGTATTGCTCTACTCACTGAATTTCCCCATATTCTCATCTGAACTCCAATGCTTCAAGAAAAGTCCATAGTGGGTTTCATTACACAGACACATCAGGTCCACTGGCCCATGCCAGGGCTCGGTGTCTGGTGACTGATAAATTGCGACAGAATTTAAAGCAATGGAAGAATTGGGTATCATCCGATGCTCAATGAGCCCTTGGGCCTCACCTTTGCATATGGTAGCCAAGGAGACAGGCGGATGGAGACACTGCAGCGACTACTGTAGGCTTAATGATGTCACAACACCTGACAGATAACCAATTCCACACATACAGCATTTCGCCGCTCATCTGCAATCATTGCCGCATACTTTCAAAGATTGATTTGGTTAAGGTATATCATCAGATACCGATTCATGAGAATGATATTACCAAGACAGCAATTATTATGCCGTTTGGTCTTTATGAATTCCTCAGAATGCCATTTGGTATGAATGCTGCGCAAACTTTTCAGTTGCTTATGGACGCTGTAGGCAGAGATTTAGACTTTGCGTTTATTTATTTGGACAACTTCCTTGTAGCAGTCAAAATGAGCAAGGTCACCACCTCCATTTGCACTGCCTTTTCCAATGGCTCCAAGACTTTGGACTGACAATTAACCTTGAGAAGTGTCAATTTGGCAGGTGAACCATAGAATTCTTAGGGCATCAAATTAAAGCAGATGGCATATCTCCGTTATCAGGCAAGGTAGACGACATCCATAAAATCTCCAGACCTATCACTGTCAAAGGGCTGGAGAAGTTTTTGGCAATGATAATTTTTTTATCACAGATTTATTCCCGGGATTGCTGACATCCTGCAACCCCTGTTTGGCATCATCTCTGCTCCAAACAAAAACATTACCTAGACCTCAGAAGCAGAGGCTGCATTTATATCCGCCAAAGAGGTATTAGCCAAAGCAGCAATGCTTGCGCATCCAAATCCTGAAACTGCTTTTATGCCTCAAGAACAGCTGTGTGCAGTTCTGGAACATACGTCAATGGCCATTATCAGCCCCTTGCCATCTTGAGTCGTCATCTAAGAGCAGTGGAAATGAAATACAGCTCCTTTGATCGAGAGCTATTAGCACTTTATCTGTCTATAAGGCACTTTCGTTATATCTTGTAAGGTCAACATTTCACCATATTCACAGACCATAAACCGCTCATTTTCGCCTTTAGCAAAGTCACAGATCTTTGGTTGGCAAGACAACAACTACATTTGTCCTACATTTCGTAGTTTACTACGGACATACGTCATATTTCGGGAAGGGACAATCTGGTCGCAGATGTGCTCTCTAGATCAAATGTGTGCCATATTCAAGGTGGAGTCAACATTACTGAACTGGCTGCAGCACAATCTGCGGATTCGGATATACAGGCATACAGTATAGCTATCACTGGACTCGACATTCAACAGGTGGCACCACAACATGACATTCACAATCTATCACACTCATCCATCTGGACTTCAGTCAAAGTAATGTCAAATAAGTACATGTGACATGGGCTGAAAAAAGACGTCACTCAATGGGCCCGATCGTGTATATCCTGCCAATCTGAAAATTCCGCACCAAACCAAGGCACCCCTGCAGTCATTCCCGACAACACGCAGAAGATTAGTGTATGTGCACGTGGAGCTGGTTGGACCATTACCAGTATCACAGGTCATGAGGTATATTCTCATGGTAGTTGACCACTTCACACGCTGGCCAGAGGCCATTCCATTACCAGTCAGTAATACTGAGGCATATGCGAGAGCATTCATCTTAAATTGGATTGCTAGATTTGGAGTGCCGACATACATAACCGTGGAGCACAGTTCACTTTGGCATTATGGGCTTCCTTGGCTCATTTTTTCGCTACACAGTTGCACCACACTACTGCGTACCATCCGCAGTCCAATGGCCTGGTGGAACGTTTCCATCATCAACTTAAATCTTCACTGAAGGCCTGAAGCACTGGCCCCAACTGGGTCAATGAACTACCTTGGGTTCTATTAGGAGTATGAACAGCTCCAAAAGAAAATCTGTCTACATCATCTGCAGAATTGTTGTTTTGTCTGGCCCTTACAGTTCGAGGAGATATTCACTTCAGAAGCAATTCAGACATGGAATTCCTTCAGCAACTCCGTAAGGGTATTGCTAACAGCAAACCATCCTCCACCAACTGGTATGGCAAACCTCGGCAACAAGTGCCCCAATCACTACTAAACACTGAATTTGTATTTGTATGAAGACAGGTTCCAGGGGCACTGTTACTAAAACCACATGAAGGACCATTTTGTTTGATTAAGAGATATGGAGTGGTATATACATTGGACATCGGAGGGCATCCGCAGCTATTGAGCGTGGACAGACTTAAACCCGCCATACGGACCCTACTTCACCAGTTCAGTGCCATCAACCCAGGCGACATGGACGTCTGCCTAAATCAAGCGTATCTGGCATCTTAAGTTATAGTGACGATCTTGGGGGGTGTGATATAGCGAGTGCACAGCGCGGTATTGTGAACCGCCACTGTCAATTCATAGACTTAATTGACACATCGCGGGCTAACAGAGCTGGGTGCCAAAGTACAGCAAGTGGATCAGTTGAAGCCCCTGCCTAAAGGTGCGGGGCACTAATGGCTCGTAACTTTAACCTGTTGGTCCTGTGGACCAGAAGGTATTCACTAACGAGCTCATTAACAGGCAGGAATAAAAGATCTGTGTATGTCTTCAATAAACCAGTCTTGAGTTGACTACCTTTGTGTGTGTTTGCCTTTATTTAGTAACATCTACCGCAGTAGCCGCTACAGGGTATTATTTTTTTTGTTAGAAATATCTAGATCAGCACAACATTTTGGGCCAAAGGGCTTGTACCGTCCTGTAATATTCTGTTAATTCGGTTATTGCTTAACTTTGAATATCTGTTGTAAGCAATGTGAGACTTCAATAATGTAGCAAATGTGCACAGCAACATTGCAGTCAGGAGTTTGTATCTCCTGGTTGACTTGAGCTTTGTGAAGGTTTGTATCTGGATTTGAGTCGTTTGACACCCGTCGATTACTTAAATTGTGGCTCAAAAGCAACTGAAGTATTTGGAAACATCGTCATCAGTCCTCTTTCAAACTCGTCTGAATTTCTTGGTTGAAGAAACATTGCTCTGAAGCTTACTCTGCGAGAATTTATTTTCCTCTCTTGCAGGGAGGTTTCCGAATCTGTTCCACATGATGAATCTGTTCTCTTTTCAAAGAGACAGTGGAGTGGCTATTTTCTTCTTCAATGATTTCATAAACCCAGTCAAGGGCTGAACTCAGTCACCATTTGAAAATGGTAATGTTGCAAATACAAGATTACTTTTACTTTATTCATCAAAAGTGGCCATTTCCATGGACACAACGAAGCTGCCCTCTTGATCTCAAAGAGACAGTTAGAAGTGGTCTTCCTCCTTAAAATCCACTTGTTACTCCTGGTCAAAGCAGAAGACTACCTTCTCTGACAACTGTATCTCCAACCCTCTCTTCCCTACAGGATGGACAACTTCTGCCTTTCGTTTGTAATGTTTCTCCAAAATGTCTCATCACATGACACGTGCCACCATTTCTGCCTTTGAAGTCCACTATGTCTCTTCAAAAGGATGAATCGTGAGCCAACAGACTCCAGCCTGTCTGTGCAGGAACTTGAATCAAGAACTTGCTTATTCGAACCGCTGCCATCTCTCAGCACTCTATTGACTCAGTTTCAATTTCAATTTTAAGAACACAGATAATCAACAGATGGTCTCTCGGTTTGACCAGCAGTCTTTCCTGACTACACAAATTCTTCAGCTTTTCATAAAGCAAACACGCCATTGTTCTCAGTATCTCAAGAACCATTAAAACTTGCATTTTAAGTATGAGCTGTTTTGTGAAGTGTTTGTGTTTGTGACCTACACAACTCCTACAATCCATCTCTTTCAAAAACATGTCAATATACAATATTTAAATATATAATCTGTCACAGGTCAGATGGAGCATAGGAGTTGTGATAAAATCAATGGTGTCCTTGCAAAGAAAAAGGGGGGAGAGATATAATCCAGGTAGCTCTGGTGAGTTGAGTTTGTAATAGTTTGAAACTTGAACGTCTCTCTCTATTTCAGGAGACAATTTACTGTCAGGTAATTAAAAAATGTCATATCAGACAAAATTATTTTTTTCCTGCTGTGAGGCAGATAGATTTGCCATTGGCAGAAATTGCCTGAAATGCAAATTTGGCACCTGAATATTCAAATATTAGGCTTCAATTTATAATAATGCCCTTTCCATCCTTCTAGACATACGAGATTCTCCTCAAAATTGAAAATGTTTTTATTTAGATGTGTTGGATTTCCTCGCCACCGCGAACTCTGGGGAAGGGGAGAACTAACACAGGGCACCAGAAAACAGGAAGACCACACACCATCAACATCTGAGAAGCAGAGGATTCAATCCACAGGTCAGTGACCATGGAAGCAGACCAGTGAGGGATTCTGCTGCTGAAGGAGCCTGTCAGAGAAAAAAGAAAAAGACAGTCATGCTCTCCACCCACCATCCCGAACTCTGGGCCAAGTCACTGAGGGTCTGTGGATTCTCTTTCAATGCTCACAGACCAATCCAAGTCATTGGCAATGTGACCTCCTGTTTTGAACCTCTGACACAATTAGGAACCAATTACCACCCACTCATATCACAAGTGTGATACCTGATACTCTTTTAGCCAGTTTCGAACCAGTCTCTAGCAATCCACAGCCTGGTGTGAGTTCCTTGACTGCTTTCTCCAGATGCCCACAGCCTGCTTGGGTTCCTCTCCTCAAATTTCAATAGCC
Source organism: Narcine bancroftii (assembly GCF_036971445.1). NCBI lineage: Eukaryota > Metazoa > Chordata > Chondrichthyes > Torpediniformes > Narcinidae > Narcine > Narcine bancroftii. The sequence goes on along the minus strand of NW_027211900.1, from coordinate 1,904,078 downwards.
TATCACCTCTGTGGGTCGTTCAGCAGCAGAACCCCTCACTGGCCTGCTTCCATAGTCACTGACCTGTGGATTCAATCCTCTGCTTCTCAGATGTTGATGGTGTGTGGTCTTCCTGTTTTCTGGTGCCCTGTGTTAGTTTTCCGCTTCCCCAGAGTTCGCGGTGGCGACGAAAACCAACACATCTAAATAAAAAATTTTACAACTTTGAGGAGAATCTCGTATGTCTAGAAGGATGGAAAGGGTATTATTATAAATTGAAGCCTAATATTTGAATATTCAGGTGCCAAATTTGCAAAAAATATAGAGTATATATTTCTCAAACTAATGTCATTTTTTTCAAAGGAATAAAACTTTGAAATTTTGCATGTCATCTTGGCATCCCTAAAAATAAATCTGATTTCCGAGTAAGTGCAATACATTTCCTCATCACCACTAACATGAATTTAACAAATTTCAATTGATACTTTAATAGTTTAAATTTGAGCCTTGTTCCTTCAATATTTCCTAATAAGGGTAAGGTTGGATTTTGCAGAAAAGCAACTCCTAAAACTTGTTCCAAAAAAATTGTAATTCTCCCCAAAAAGATCTTGCATAAGGACAAAGCTAGGTTGAATGCAAGGAAGTTGCTACATCTTCACCACACCTAAAACATTGATCTGATAATTCTGATTTTATTCTATTCAATTTCTCTGGTGTAAGAAGTAACTGTAGAAGAAAAAAAAACTAGTTGTGAATTCCTTCATCACTGCTGCGGTGTGGAACTCTGGTCAATAGATCCAAAATGCTGAGTTGAAGTGAATTAATACAACTCCCTTGGATCACGTGATCTCTGTGGCCAAATTATCTTCCTGTAGAGTTTTTCATATCCAACTGCCTGAGTCACCTGACTCCAAGTGCAGCTTCAGATAAAATCCTTGCTGACATCTGCTACATTACTGATGTAAAAAGAATTAAACTGAACTAATTTATGTCTTACATTGAGATCCTTATATGGATCTACCCATATTTGCCAATCAATTACAATATTCAGATCCATTTCCCACCTTTGTCTCGACTTAAGAACTCCTCATTTAAAAGTTCCTACTTGTAATGAAGAGGCCATCATCGAAGTAAATTTTTTAACATTTCCTCTAGGAGGAATTTTTATTTCAGTACAACATGGTTGGTCCGAACATATCCTTCAAATATGTTCTTAGTTAGAAATAGCAAAAAAGATTGCTATGAGTTATATGATATTTATTTCTCAGTTGCTCTGATGACATTAATTGACCCCTTTCATAACAATCTTCCACATTTATAATCCCTTTACGAAACCAGCTATCCAGAAATTGATGATCTTTTGAAAAAGATACGATGATTTTGAATCAAAGCCATTCTAGGTGATGAACATTCACTTACACCAATTTAATCATTTATTTTATTCCAGATATTAATCAAATGTTTCAAAATAGTGTATCTTTATCACCAACCATTAATATCAAATCCCACTTGTACATCACATCTTCTGCTTTTCTCTCTCCTATTTTATTTGATGGCAATGTTTCCCTTTCAAAAAAGGAAGCAGGAAATCTCATTTGAGCTGCTCGATAACAATTTTTAAAATGAGGAAGCTGTAGTCCTGTCAATGCAGAATTTGCATTGGGTCACTTGTAACATGGGATTCAATCGGAAATGTGTTCACATGACATAAAACCACTATGCAGACTGTTTTCTACGAATAGAATACAAGAGGAGGGTTGTCTAGGTCTTCCACAGGATTTAGATCACAAGATATAGGAGCAGAAGTAGGCCCATCGAGTCTGTTCCACCATTCTTCCACTCAGCCCCACTGCCCAACTTTCTCCCCATAACACTTGATTCCTTGATTAATCAAATACCTGTCAATCTCTGCCTTAAATACACCCAATGACCTCAGTTTCACAGATTCACAACCCATTGACAAAATCAATTTTTACACATCTGTTTTATCACCTTTTTATCCTGAAATTATGCTCTCTTGTCGTAGAATCACCTACCATGGGAAGCATCTTTGCCATATCTTCCAGCATTTGAAATGCCTCTTAGGTCCCCCTTATCCTTCTGTACTCCAACTAGTACAGTCAAAGAGTCAACAATTGTTCCTCATACACTAACCCTTTCATTCCTGATATTCAAGTAAATCATCTCTGAACCTTCTCCAACACCAGCACATCTTTTCTCAAATACGGCATCCAAAACTCTAATACTGATTGAATGGAAAGGAATTCTCCAACGACACATACACAACAGTTAAATGATATTTACAAAAAAAATATTGAAGAGTAAATTAATAACTTTCAAAAGATGCCAGGACCGTTTAATGGACTATTATCATAACCTAAAAAATTAGGGTTGTTTAGAAGCTTGGTGCAGTGTTATGAGACCGGAGGATCTCAAAACCCAGCAGCAATAGATATTCACCAGAAAAATGGTTACTTAAACAAAAGTTGATTTTAATTATCTTTAAACATGAACATGGAATTACACTTTAACTTATCACTATTTTACTACTTGAACTTACTTTATCTAACTTAACCCCCTTCTAATTCTAAGTGCACATGTGTGTAATGTGTGTGTAAGTTCAGAAAAGTTCTTTGGTTCACAGTCTCATTCCTCCAAATTCACTGGTTGCTGGCCATTCTTACACTGTGCCCAGAATTTAACATATATAAAGTTCACCAGGCTATGGTGCTCGAAAGGTAAATGTTTACTGTTCAGGAAGGTTTATGTTGGTTTTCAGAGAGAGGTGTGTTTTTCAGGGAAGTATTAGGGTGTTTTTGACTCAATGTACCAGCATCTGAAGTCCGTTATCTCTTCAGAAAGCTTTGATAGCTTTAGCGTGGAGAAGAGCTGAGCCAGGACTTTGCAGGTATTTAAGGGTGTGTGTGGGCAGGGTTTGTTCTGGACCAACAATCTCACCAAATGACTCTGCTTGAAATCAAGATTCAAACCATTTTGAGAAAAACAACAGGAATTGTTCAACAAGAGCCTGGTGTTCCCTGATGAGTTTTCTTTCAATAGTGGAAATGATTTTTTTTAAAAGCCCGTTAATCTTCCTGATACAGATCTTTGTATTTAACTGTCGGGTTGCAACCTGTTGTTAACTTGGAGGCATTTAATGGGGTGACTGGGAGGTATCTTTGCTTTAACCAACCAGTTCTATTGCAATTTTCCAGCTGTAGGATGTGTTGCATTTGCTTGCAAGTTTAGCAAGTGGGATTATGATGTGAAACTGCATGTCACAGCGCCATTTTTGTTTTTGAAAATGCAAATATGAAAATTTTAACTTTGGTTTCCTTGGTTTGCTTAAGTTTACAGAGGAGATGTTGGGTCAAGCCGAGAAGACAGAGTTGGATGCCCATTTGGTGAATCTGCTGGGCAAAGCAGAAAGCACAAAACGAGGGTCTAACAAAATATTGAAGCAGACTGAAGTGCCATTGAACCAAATCCAAGTAAAGAATTTAATTTTGTGCGGCGTACTTAAGAGACCTATTTAAATGAACAAAATCTGATTAGAATAGAAGTTTATGGAATGTTTTGAAGTTGCCACAAAAAAATGGAGCATATAAATTAGATGTTGTAAATAAGAGAAATGAACAATACAAAGAGCCTGGTGTCACAGTATCTGCCTCACTCTAATGCACATCACCACTAAACTTTCTTCCCACTGTGAATCTGGTGTCACAGTATCTGACACAGTTAATCGTACATCACTGTTAAACCTCCTCATTGCTCTGAACCCGGTGTCACAGTTTCTGTCTCAGTGCACCATACATCACCGTTAAATCTCCCCACTGTGAAGCTGGTGTCACAGTATCTGACAACGTTTATTACTGTTTTATAGTTTACATTACTGTTACACTTTCTCACCACTGTGAACTCAGTGTCACAGAATATGTCTCATTGTACCATACATCCTTGTTAAACCTTCTCCCCTATGAAACTGGTGTCACAGTATCTGCCTCAATCTACCGTACATCACCTTTAAACATTCTTCCCATTGTGAACCAGGTGTCACAGTATCTAATACAGTTTTTTGCACATTATTGTTAAACGTTTTCACTGATGTGAACCCATTGTCTTAGTATCGATCTCACTCTACCGTACACCACCGTTAAACAATCTACCCACTGTGAAACTGGTGTCAATGTATCTTCCACAGTTTATAGTACATCACTGTTAAAGCTTTCCACTACTGTGAACTTGGTGTCACAGTATCTGCCAAAGTCTAACTTACATCACCAGTAAACCTTCTACCCACTGTGAGCCTGGTGTTACAGCATCTGCCACAGTTTATCGTACACCCATTAAACATTATCACCACTATGAACACGGTGTCACAGTATCTGCCTCAGTTCGCCATACATCACCGTTAAACCTTATCCCCAATGTGGACCTAGTGTCACAGTACCTATCTCAAATGACCATACATTACCACTAAACCTTCTTCAGACTGTGAACCTGGTGTCACAGTATCTGACACTTTATCATACATTACTGTTTAACCTTTTCATCCTGTGAATCTTGTGTCACAGTATCAAACTCAGTCTACCATTTATCATCGTTTAAGCTTCTCCTCACTGTGGACCTAGTGTCACGGTATCTATCTCAAATTAGCATTCATCACCAGTAAGCCTTCTTCAGACTGTGAACCTGGTGTCACAGTATCTGACACAGTTTCTTGTACATTATGGTTAAACCTTTTCGTGCTGTGAACGTTGTGTCATAGTATCAGACTCAGTCAACCATTCATCATCGTTTAAGCTTTTCCCCCTGTAAACCTGGTGTCACAGTACTGCCCTAGTCTAGCGTACATCACCGATAAAATACCTTCTCACTACTGTGACCTCGGTGTCACAAAATCTGCCAAAGTCTACCGTATACCACGTTAAACATTCTCCCCAGTGTGAACCTGCTGTTACAGTATCTGACACAGGTTATCGTACATTATTGTTAAACCATTTTCCTAATGTGAATCCATTGTCTTAGTATCTATCTCAGTCTATCATACATCTCCATTGAACAATCTCCCCACTGTGAAGCTGGTGTCAGAGTATCTGCCTCTGTCTATTGTATCCCACCATTAAACATTCTCCCAACAGTGAAACCAGTGTCACTTTATCTGCCACAGTTTACGTACATCATTGTTTATCCTCAACCCCCTGTGTACCCAGTGTCACAGTATCTGCCTCAGTCTACCATAGTTAAATCTTCTTCCAACCGTGACCCTGGGGTCACAGTCTCTTCCACACTTGATTGTACATCACTGAAAAACCTTCTCCTCATTGTGAATCTGGTGTCACAGTATCTGCCTCTGACTTCTGTCATCACCATTAAACCACTCACCACTGTGAACCTGGTGTCAGTTTATCTGCCACAGCTTATTTTTCATCACCCTATATTCTTTTTCCCATTGTAAACCCGGTGTCACGGTATCTGTTTCAGACTCCCCTAAATCACCGTTGAACCTTCTACTCACTGTGTACCCAGAGTCTCAGTATATGCCTCAGTCTACCGAACATCACAATTAAAATGTCTCCCCACTGTTAAATCTGTGTCACGGTATCTGCAACAATGTATCGCGTTTCACCTTTAAACCTCTTCCACCCTGTGAAACTGGTGTTACAGTACCTGTCACAGTTCATTGAACCTCAACGTTAAACTATCTCACTAATGTAAACCCAGTTTCACAGTATCCGTCTCAATCTACCATACATCACCATTAAACCTTCTACCCACTGTGAACCCGGCATAACAGTATATGCCAGAGTTTATTTTGTATCACTGATAAATCTTCTCCCCACTGTGAACCTGGTTTTCACAGTATCTGACACAGTTTATCATTCATCACTGATAAACCTTCTCATTGATCTGAATCCAGTGTCACAGTTTCTGTCTCAGTGCGCCATACATCACCGTTAAAGCTTCTCCCCACTGTGAATCTGGGGTCACAGTATCTTCCACAGTTTATTTTACAGCACTGATGAACCTTCACCCCATTGTGAACCTGGTTTCACATTATCCGACACAGTTTATCGTACATTACCTTTCTCACTGCTGTGAACCCGGTGTCACAGTATCGGTCTCAGTCTACATTAAATCAATGTTAAACCTTATCCCCACTGTGCACCTGGTGTCACAGAACCTGGTACAGTTTATCGTTAAACCTGTTAAACCTTCTCACTACTGTAAAACCGGTATCACTGTATCTGCAACAGTGTATCGTATAAAACCGTTAAACCTCCTTCCCACTGTGAACCTGGTGTCACAGCAGTATCTGACAGTTTATCATGCGTCACTGATGAACCTCCCCACTATGAATCTGGTGTAACAGTATCTACCTCAGACTCCCATAAAACACCATGAAATCTTTTCCCCACTGTGTACCCGGTGTCACAGTACAAGCCTCAGTCTACCAAATATCAGCATTAAGCCTTCTCCCCGCTATGAAAATGGTGTCACAGTATCTACCTCAGTCAAACATACATCACTGTTAAACCTTCTTCATACTGTGAACCTGGTGAAATAATATCTCCCTAAGTCTCCCGAAAATCACCATTAGAATTTCTCCCCACCGTTAACTCTGTGTCACGGTATCTGCAACAATGTATTGCGTTTCACCTTTAAACCTCTTCCACACTGTGAAACTGGTGTTACAGTACCTGTCACAGTTCATTGAACCTCAACGTTAAACTATCTCACTAATGTAAACCCAGTTTCACAGTATCCGTCTCAATCTACCATACATCACCATTAAACCTTCTACCCACTGTGAACCCGGCATAACAGTATATGCCAGAGTTTATTTTGTATCACTGATAAATCTTCTCCCCACTGTGAACCTGGTTTTCACAGTATCTGACACAGTTTATCATTCATCACTGATAAACCTTCTCATTGATCTGAATCCGGTGTCACAGTTTCTGTCTCAGTGCGCCATACATCACGTTAAAGCTGTCTCCCACGGTTCCCCACTGTTTCCCACCAGTTCCCCACTTTTCCCCATGGCTGCCCACTGTTCCACTCATTTCCCAATCTGTTCCCTACTGTTCCCCCATTCTCTACAGTTCGCTATCTGTTCACCACTGCTCCCCACTATTCACCTCTGTTCTCCACTGTTCCTCAGTGATCCCCACTTTTCCCCATCTCTTCCATCCATTCATAATTTTTTCCCACTGTTGCCCTCAATACACCATTGTTCCCCAACAGTTCCCCTCTGTTCCTCACTGTTCCCCACCTGTCACACACTTTTGACCAATGTTCCACACTTTCTCCAATGTTCGCCTTTTGTTCCCCATTGCTCTCCCCTGTTACCCTGTGTTCCCCTCTGTTCCCCACAGTTCTTCACTGTTCCCCACTTTTCTCCAGCTGTTCCTGAACTGTTCCCCACTGTTACCCTCTGTTCCCTATTGTTCTCCATTTCTCCCACTTTTCCTTACTGTTCCACATCTCTTCCCCACTGTTCCCCACAGATCCCAACTGTTACCAACTGTACCCCATGGTTCCCCATTGTTGCCCATCAGATGCTCCTCTGTTTCCAATCTATGCCCCATTTTTCCACATTGTTTCTCACAGTTCTCCACTGTTCACCATCTGTTCCTCACTGCTCCCCAGAATTACCCACTGTTCCCCATGGGTCCACTCTGTTCCCCAGCTGTCCCCCCCTGTTCCACACTCTTCCCTACATTTCCTCACTGTTCTGCGTCTGTTCTGCCAAGTGCAAGTGAGGACAAAAATGGAAGGTTAAGACAAATTAATGTGTGGCTGAGGGGGTGGTGTAAAAAACAGGGTTTTGGCTTCTTGGACCATTGGGGTTTCTTTTGGGGAAGACATTACTTTTACAAAAAGGATGGGTTACACCTAAACCCAAAAGGTGTCACTATATTGGCAGCTAGGTTTGTTGCAGCCGTCGGATGCGGTTTAAACTAATTTGGCACTGGGATGGGAACCTGTATGATAAGCAAAGGACAGGAAAGATAAAATAGGAAAAGTTCGTTTAGGCAGTGAAAGTAAAAATCAGAAAGAGCAAGGAGGGTGAAAAAAGCAAATCTGAAGGCTTTATATGTTAATGCAAGAAGCATTAGGAACAAGGAAGATGAATTAGCTGTGGAAATTGAGACAAATAAATACGATTTGATTGGGATTACAAAGCATGGCTGCAAGGTGGGAAAGCCTGGGAACTTAACATTCCAGGGTATACAATATTTAGGAGGGGTAGACAAGAAAGAATAGTGGATGGGGTAGCTTTGATGGTGAGAGAAGGAACCGACTCAATTGACATGAAGGATATTAACTCGGAAGATACGGAATCTATATGGGTAGAACTGAGGAATAGCAAGGGGTGGAAAACGTTGGTGGAGATGGTCTATAGGCCTCCAAATAGTAATGTAGAGATGAGGGAAGGCATAATAAGGGAAATTAGAGAAACGTGTAATAAGGGAACAGCTGTCATTATGGGAGACTTTAATTTACATATCGATTGGACTAGTCAAATTAGTAAAAATACTGAGGAGGAAGATTTCCTTGAATGTTTACGGGATGGTTATCTAGACCAATATGTCGAGGAACCAACTCGGGAGCAGGCCATTTTAGATTGGGTATTATGCAATGAAAAGGGGCTAATCTGCAATCTTGTTGTACGATGCCCTTTGGGTAGGAGCGATCACACTATGATTGAATTCTCACTCAACATGGAGAGTGAAGAAATAATAACCGAGACCAGGGTCCTGAATTTAAATAAAGTGAATTATGATGGCATGAGACGGGAGTTGAGTAAGATTGATTGGGTGGTTTATGGGGTGGGGGTGGGGAGGTGTTGACGGTGGATAGACAATGGAAAGCATTCAAAGATCTAATGGAAGAATTGCAGAAATCGTTTATACATAAAAGTAAACCAAGAAAGGTGACTCAACCGTTGATAACAAGGGGAATTAGAGACAGCATTAGGTCCAAAGGGAGAGCATTTCAATTGGCCAAAAAAAGTACCAAATGCGAAGACTGGGAACAGTTCAAGATGCAGCAAAGGAGGAGAAAGGGATTAATCAAGAGGGAAAATTAAATTATGAAAGTAAGCTTGCGGCAAACATAAAAACCAACTGCAAAAGCTTTTATAGATATGTCAAGAGGAAAAGATTGGTGAAATCCAGAGTAGGTCCCTTTCAGTCAGAATCAGGGGAATATATAATGGAGAATAAGGAAATGGCAGACCAATTAAATTCTTACTTTAGATCTGTTTTAACAAGAGAGGATACAAATAACCTCTGAAGGAAGTTGGGAAACATACAAGGGAGGAGCTGAAATAAATCAGTATTTCTAAGGACATGGTCGGGAAAATTGAAGGGATTGAAGGCCAATAAATCCCAAGGGCCTGATAATCTACATTCTAGGGTACTTAAAGAAGTGGACATTCAGATAGTAGATGCTTTAAAATTATTTTCCAGAACTCGATAGACTCAAGATCATGGATTGGAGGGTAGCTAATGTTACCCCACTATTTATAAAGTGGGGTAGAGAAAAAGTGGGGAATTATAGGCCAGTGAGCCTTACATCAGTAGTGGGCAAAATGATGGAATCCATTATTAAGGATGTAATAGCGAAGCATATGACTAGCAGAGAAGGAATCGGACAGAGTCAACATGGATTTACAAAAGGTAAATCGTGCTTGACAAATCTATTGGAATTCTTTGAGATGGTGACAGGTAAAATAGATGGAGGAGAGCCAATGGATGTGGTGTACCTGGATTTCCAAAAGGCCTCGATAAGTTCCACATAAATGACTGGCATGCAAAATCAAGGCTCATGGGATTGGGGGCAAAGTATTGATGTGGATTGAGAACTGGCTGGCAGATAGAAGACAGAAGGTTGGGATAAACGGCACATTTTCTGAGTGGCAGGCGGTGACCAGTGGGGTGCCACAGGGATCTGTACTGGGACCCCAGCTGTTCACAATTTACATTAATGATTTAGATGAGGGGATTAGATGTAATATCTCCAAATTTGCAGACGACACTAAGCTAGGAGTGGTTGTGTGCACAGAAGAGGGGGTCAGGAAGCTCCAGTGTGATTTGGATAAATTGGGGGACTGGGTAGATACATGGCAAATGTACTACAATGTGGATAAATGTGAGGTTATCCACTTTGGTAATACAAACCAGAGGGCAGATTACTTTTGAATGGCAATAGATTGGGAGATGGGGAAGTGCAGAGAGACCTAGGGGTTCTTGTGCACCAGTCACTGAAGGCGAGCATGCAGGCGGTTAAAAAGGCAAATGGTATGTTGGCCTTCATATCAAGAGGATTTGAGTATAGGAATAAGGATACCTTACTGCAGTTGTACAGAGCCCTGGTGAGACCACTCCTTGAGTATTGTGTGCAGGTTTGGTCGCCTTATCTGAGGAAGGATGTTTTTGCAATGGAGGGAGTGCAAAGGCAATTCACCAGGCTGATACCTGGAATGACAGGAATAACTTCTGAGGAAAGATTGCACAATTTGCGATTGTACTCTCTGGAGTTTAGAAGATTGAGAGGGGATCTCATAGAGACATATAAAATTCTGGCAGGACTGGACAGAATGGATGGGAAGGGATATTTCCAATGGTGGGGGAGTCCAGAACCCAGGGCCATGGTTCGAGGATAATAGGCAAACCATTTAGAACCGAGATGAGGAGGAATTTCTTTACCCAGAGGGTGGTGAATCTGTGGAATTCATTGCCACAGAGGGCAGTAGAGGCAGGTTCATTGAATATATTTAAGAGGGAATTGGATATTTTTCTTCAGTATAAGGGAATTCGGGGTTACGGAGAGAAGGCGGTGACGGGGTACTGAACTTTAAAATCAGCCATGATCTCATTGAATGGCGGAGATGGCTCGAAGGGCCTAATGACCTACTCCTGCTCCGATCTTCTATGTTTCTGTTTCTGCCCTGTTGCCCATTTTCCCCAATCTTCCCCCCCACAGTTCTACACTGCTCCCTACTGTGCCTCTCTGTTCCTCATTCTTCCCCTCTTCCCCATAGTTCTTCACAGTTCCCCACTGTTCCATAGTGTTGACATTGTTCCTCATTGTTCTCCATGGGTCCATAGTGTTCCCCATCATTTCCTAATCTGCTTCCCACTGTTCCTCACAGTTCCCCAGTTCTCCATTTGAACCCCCTGCTCCACACTGTTCCCTATTTTTCCCCACTATTCTGCATCTGTTCCACCCTGCTCCCCACTGTTCTCCAGCTGTCCCCATTCCACATTTATCCCACTATTCCCCAACTATTCTCCACTAATCCCGACTTTTCCCTTCTGTTCCCAGCTGTTCCCCATCTGTTACCATCATTTGTCCACTGTTACTTGCTTGTTCTCCACTGTTCGACACCTGTTCTCCACTGTGCCCCACTATGCCCCTCTGTTCCCCACTGCTCCTCATTCTTCCCCCTGTTGAGAAACAGCTGGGGAACAGAGGGGCAGAGTGGAGAACAGAGGGGAAAAGTGGGGAACTGTGGGGAATAGTCAGGAACAGGTGTGAACCACTGGGGAACAGAGGTATATATGGGGAACAGATGGGGAACAGTGGAGAACATTGGGAAAAATGGGCAACAGTGCAGAACAGTTGATGGGGAACAGTGGGTTAAATGGGGAACAGAGGGCAAAAGTGGGGAACAGTGGGAATAATGCAGAACAGTGGGGAAAAGTAGGGAACAGAATGGAACCAGGGGGACAGCTGGAGACCAGTGTGGAACCGTGGGTAACACTGTAGAACAATGGGGATCGGAGGGGAATAGTGGGGAGCGTGGGGGGGGGGATCAATGAGGAAAGGAGAACAGTGGGGAACAATGTTCTGCACTGTTCCCCAACGTACCCCATGGTTCCTCATTGTTGACCAGCAGAAGCTCATCTGTTTTCCAACTGTGCCCCACTTTTCCACACTGTTTCCCACAGTATTCCACTGTTCACCATCCATTCCCCACCATGAAATATAAAGTGTTCACAATCCTTACTCTGGAGATAAAAGTTTTGAAGAACAGGTTCATCTTTATTTCGAGTCTGCAGAGTCGGGTGTCCCTGGTCTGGACATACCGGAAGTTCAGAATCATCACTCTTTTCTACAGTCCCGCGCTCAACATCACCCCACCTTCATTTACCTTCTTCCAATCAGAATCCCAATATATTACAACATTCTCCTTCTCCCTTCCATCAATCCAGGTATCACTCAGTTCTTCCCTCTTCATACATTGCCTGTTCATGTCTCTATGAGGCAATCGCAGTACGAGCTATAGACTATCTTAGGTCACTGTACCAACCTGAACCAGTTCCTTGCATCCTTGGGGCTTGAGATAAGAAGGGGCCCACTGGCTAGTACTGTCTACTCTCAAGCTCTTATCTACATACTTTGCATTCCATCATTTTTCACAGAATGGTGCGAGTTTAATCATATTCAACCGTTTTTCACAATTCCTCCTTTTTTCTCGTTATCATGTATTTCTGATTAAACTGCATTATTGTTCACCTTTTGTTTCCTCAAATTGTACGAGTTGAATTTGTCGTTGTTCATCTGCCATGGGATTTTTTAATACCACCTGCTTCGCTCCAATAACTGAGCAAATGGATCTCGTGATAAAACATCGTAGGATGGCTGATCCAATCAATAAGCCCACTAGAATCATTCAGCCAGATATAGCAAAGTTCATTAACTATGGCCGCCAACCTCCGAATTTCCAATCTCCCCATGTCCAATCACCTCCTTTTTCATATTTATCTCTAGTCTCCTCTCTAAACTTTTTAATATGGACCTCCAAATCCGAGATATTAGCTGATTCATCCGGGATGTATGTGTAACATTCAGAACCAATTAAAGCACAAGTCCCCCCTCTCTCTACCAAGGGCCATGCATTTTTGGAGGACTGTGAGTTGCATGGTGGCCATTTCTGTATTTATTGCCCGGACTTGGGATTGGACTTCCCCAAGTACCAGGTTCGTATTATTTACTAGTTCATCTAGGGTGGCTGCTATTCTTGAATCTCAACCGCACTTTGTGCAGCTCCATATGTTGGGAAAAACCTCCACATGAGACGATCTCCTTCAGTCACCCTTTTGCTTTTCCCATGGGACAAGCCTAGCACAGGTAGCTGGTTAAGTTAACGGACATGGGGAATTAAGTAAGCCAGGTAACAACATCCACTCCAACCTTTAGGTGTACAGGTCAATATAAATCCTTTTGTCTGATTCCAACATTCCTTTTCTCCGGGTAACCATGAATAAATTTTACGTCCACACACCCAATATGTGCCCTTTACCGGGTGCGGGATTCACAGTCATGTGACGGTCCAATTCTTCATGAAATTGTAAACTCCAAGTTGGTTTCTCAAAAGGAAGCAACTCTCCAGACTGAGGAGTTGGTGACTTTGTTGGTTTTGGTCGTATCGACCACCCTTTGTATTTATCTTCAGTGGTTGGATCACTGTTGCTGGGCAAGGTCTATATATCAAATAATTTGTGTAGGGAGAGAGGGATTGCTACTAAGGGGACTCCTGACTTGCCATGGTGTGGTATTTTCGCAGAAACCCAACAATCTGTTTGATTTTGGTTCTTAGCATAGTTAGTACATAGAGAGATAAAATAATTTTTAGGTTCATCACGCAAAGTTATGATATGTATAAGTCAAATTGAAATAGTAAGCGGAAAAGTTTCATTATTGTAGTTTTCTTTTCTGTTCCTTTTTACTCCTCTTTCCTTCCTTCTGTGGAACTTTTTTAAAGTTTTTTTTCTTCACACTTTGAGTCATATTCACCAAAATACCCACAAACGTTTCCCTCTAGAATATATAGTGTCATTTTTTTCCCCTTTTCCCCCCTCCCTTCCCTCCCTCCTTCCCACCCCCCTCCCCACCCACTAAACATTCAACATATACAATGCAATAAACCCATTAAACAATGTCATCACACAATGAAATAGACAAGAAAATTGTGTAATCTACTTTTACACACTGGGTCAGTTCATTTCGTCTACTTCTCATTCTGTCATTTTAAGGGGTGGTGGTCCGCGGTAGGACCTCTCTGTTGTTTTCCATGTACGGTTCCCAAATTTGTTCGAATACTGTGATGTTATTTCTTAAATTATATGTTATTTTTCCAATGGAATACATTTATTCATTTCCATGTTCTTTCTTTGGCTTTGCTTCGCGGACGAAGATTTATGGAGGGGGTAAAAAGTCCACGTCAGCTGCAGGCTCGTTTGTGGCTGACCAGTCCGATGCGGGACAGGCAGACACGATTGCAGCGGTTGCAAGGGAAAATTGGTTGGTTGGGGTTGGGTGTTGGGTTTTTCCTCCTTTGCCTTTTGTCAGTGAGGTGGGCTCTGCGGTCTTCTTCAAAGGAGGCTGCTGCCCGCCAAACTGTGAGGCGCCAAGATGCACGGTTTGAGGCGTTATCAGCCCACTGGCGGTGGTCAATGTGGCAGGCACCAAGAGATTTCTTTAGGCAGTCCTTGTACCTTTTCTTTGGTGCACCTCTGTCACGGTGGCCAGTGGAGAGCTCGCCATATAATACGATCTTGGGAAGGCGATGGTCCTCCATTCTGGAGACGTGACCCATCCAGCGCAGCTGGATCTTCAGCAGCGTGGACTCGATGCTGTCGACCTCTGCCATCTCGAGTACCTCGACGTTAGGGGTGTGAGCGCTCCAATGGATGTTGAGGATGGAGCGGAGACAACGCTGGTGGAAGCGTTCTAGGAGCCATGTACCATTGCGGTATTCTCAGGCGATCTTCTGATTTCCAGGTTGACATTGTATATTTTCTTGCTACAGCTAAGGCTATCATAATAAATCATTTTTGCGCTTCATCCAAATCGAGGCCACGTTCTTTACTTCTTATATTACTTAGAAGAAAGATCTCTGGATTTTTTGATATGTTATTTTTTGTGATTTTATTTAATACCTGATTTAGATCTTCCCAAAACTTTTCCACTTTCTCACATGCCCAAATTGAAATCTACTGTTGTTCCCGTTTCCTTCTTACAGCGAAAACATCTATCTGATACTGTTGGGGCCCATTAATTTAACTTTCAGCATGTGTCCACCCCTTTTCCTTTGTTCAGTCTGATTTTTATGTGGTCAATAGTACTAGATATGGTCTGTTCCACCGGGGCTGAAGCTTTTCTTCTTTCCATGAATTGATCAGGACCCAGTCACCAGCATTCACAGAGTGGATAGGGAAATCCAGAGGTGGGCTCTGCACCAGCAGAACCTTAGCTTTTAAATCTGCAAGAGAACGAGAGACTGCCAGTAAATAATTCTTTAAAAACACATCATTATTTTTGACTGTAGGTATTCCTTCTATCTGCCCCAAATATGGGAGTCCAAATAACATCTCGTAAGGGGATATTTTAATGTTTTGTCATGGGGCTGTCCGAATTCTGAGAAGAGTTATTGGTAAGCACTTGGTCCAGGGTAATTTAGTCTCTTCTTTTAGTTATATAATTTGCATTTTTAAAGTGGCATTCATTTGTTCCACTCTGGATGCCTTGGAGTATGCAGCTTCCATTTTATCCCTAAGGTTTCACAGACCAGGCTGTAAATTTTAGAAGCGAAGTGCTTTCCCCGATCTGAATTGATGGATTCGGCTATTCCATATCGGGGTACAATTTTTTCCAGAATTATATGCTTGTTCAGTGGCATTGACGGTGGGGAACGCTTCAACCCATCTCGTGAAATGGTCCACTACTGCTAGTAGAAATTTCCATCGCTGGACCTTAGGGAGTTTGGTGAAATCCACTTGTATCCACTGAAATGGCCAGATTGCTAAAGGTGGTCCTCCTCCAGGCATAGCTTTCATAACTTTCTTATTAACCTTTAAACAGATCACACAGCGGTTCACTGCCTGTCTTGCTAGGATATAGACTCCTCTGCAGGCATAAGTTTGTAAGAATGCATCACACAGTGCTTGCACTCCCCAGTGGGAGCCTGAGTGTAGTTCTCCTAGTATCTGCTGGGTGATTTCTTTATTTAACAATTGTCTTCCATAGGGGAGCCACCATTTTCCGTCTTCTTTGCTCCCATCTTTTCCATTTTTTTTTTCTTCAGGGAGGGAAAAGATAAGACCTTCTTCAGCCCTTCTCTGAGAGGTATCAGAGCCATCAGGTGGATGTACTTTTCCTGATCGTGCCGCTTGTTGGGTCAGTTCATCAGCCATCCGATTTCCTCGTGCTTTTGGTGAGTTCCCCTTCTGATGACCTGGTACATGTACTGTGGCAATTCTTTCTGGTTTGATTAATGTTTCCAAAGTCTTTTCAGTTAGTTGCTCATGAGCCAGTTCTTTTCCTCTTGTTGTTATCATCCCTCGTTCTTTCCAAATTTTCCTAAATGTGTGTACCACTCCAAATGCATATTTCAAATCTGTATATATGTACCTTCCTGCCCTCCCAACAGTTCCCACAAGTCCCCAGAGTTCCCCATCAGTTCCCTATCTGTTCTAAACTGTTTCCCACTGTTCTTCACCTATTCCACACCTGTTCTCCACTGTTCCGCCTGCTGTTTCCCACCAGTTCCCCACTTTTCACCACTGTTCACCATGGTCCCCCACTGTTCCCCTCATTTCCCAATCTGTTCCCCACTTTTCTGCACTGTTCTCCCATTTTTCACAGTTCGCTATCTGTTCCCCACTGCTCCCCACTATTCCCTTCTGTTGCCCACTATTCCGCAGAGATCTCCACTGTTCCCCATCCCTTCCTTCCATTCCTCAATTTTCCCCACTTCTGCCCTCCATAGTACAGTTCCCCAACTTTTTTACATGTTCCCCACTGTTCCCCATTGTTCCCCACCTGTCACACACTTTTTACCACTGTTCCCCACATTCTCCAATGTTCGCCAAATGTTCCCCACTGGTCTCCACTGTTACTCTCTGTTCCCCACTGTTACTCATTCTTCCCCACTGTTCCCCACTGTTCTGCAGTTTTGCCCAATTCTCCACTTTTTTCTAATCTGTTCCCCCTGCTCCTTTGGCTCCCCTCTGTTCTGCAGTGTTCCCCACGCTTCCCACTTTTTCCAATCCATATCCCCTGCTCCCTTTGGTTCCACTCTATTGTGCAGTGCTCCCCACGATTCCCCACTTTTTCCAACCTGTACACCATGCTCCCTTTGGTTCCCCTCTGTCCTGCAGTGTTCCCCATGGTTCTCCACATTTTTTCCAATCTGTTCCTCCTTCTCACTTTGGTTCCCCTCTGTTTTGCTGTTTCCCCACGGTTCTCCACATTTTTTCCAATCTGTTCCTCCTTCTCCCTTTGGTTCCCCTCTGTCCTGCAGTGTTCCCCACAGTTCTCCACCTTTTCCAACACATTCCCCCGGCTCTCTTTGGTTTCCCACTGTTTTGCAGTGTTCCCCACGGTTTCCCATTTTTTCCAATCTGTTCCCCCTACTTCCCTTGGGTCACCTCTGTTCTGCTGTGTTCCCCACTGTTCCCCAATTTTTCCAATCCTTTCCCCCTGCTCCCTTTGGTTCCCCAGTGATCTGCAGAACTTCCCACGATTCCCCACTTTTTCCAATCTGTTCCCCCTGCTCCCTTTGGTTCCCCACTGTTCTGCATTGTTCCACACGGTTTCCCACATTTCCGAGCTGTTCCCCCTGCCTCCTTTGGTTTCGCAGTGTTCCCCACCGTTCTCCACATTTTTTCCAATCTGTTCCCCCTGCTCCCTTTGGTTCCCCTCTGTTATGCAGTGTTCCCCACGCTTCCCCACTTTTTCCAATCCGTACCCCGTTCTCCCTTTGGCTCCCCTTTTTTCTGCAGTGTTCGCCACGGTTCCCCACTTTTTCCAATCTGTTCCCCTGCTCCCTTTGGTTCCCCTCTGTTCTGGAGTGATCCCCACGCATCCCCACTTTTTCCAATCCATTTCCCCAGCTCCCTTTGGTTCCAATCTATTGTGCAGTGCTCCTAACGATTCCCCACTTTTTCCAATCTGTTCCCCGTGCTCCCTTTGGTTCCCCTCTGTCCTGCAGTGTTCCCCACGATTCCCCACTTCTTCCAATCCGTTCCCCCTGCTCCCTTTGATTTCCCTCTGTTCTGCAGTGTTCCCCACAGTTCTCCACCATTTCCAATCCGTTCCCCCTGCTCACTTTGGTTCCCCACTCTTCTGCATTTTTCCACATGGTTCCCCACTTCTTCCAATCCGTTTCCCCTGCTCCCTTTGTTTACCCACTGTTCTGCATTTTTCCACTTCATTCCCCATTTTTTTCCAATCCGTTACCCCTGCTCCCTTTGGATCCCCTCTATTCTGCAATGATCCCCACGGTTCCCCACGTTTTCCAATCTGTTCCCCGTGCTCCCTTTGGTTCCCCTCTGTCCTGCAGTGTTCCCCACGATTCCCCACTTTTTCCAATCTCTTCCCCCTGCTCCCTTTGGTTCCCCTCTGTTCTGGAGTGTTCCCCACGCTTTACCACTTTTTCCAATCCATTTCTCCTGCTCCCTTTGGTTCCCCTCTGTCCTGCTGTGTTCCCCACGGTTCCCCACTTTTTCCAATCCATTCCACCTGCTCCCTTTCATTCCCCTCTGTCCCGCATTTTTCTCCACGGTTCCCCACTTTTTCAAATCCGTTCCCCCTGCTCCCTTACGTTCCCCTCTGTCCTGCATTTTTCCCCACGGTTTCCCACTTTACCAATCAATTCCCCCTGCTCCCTTTGGTTCCCCTCTGTTCTGCATTGTTCCCCACGGTTCCCCACTTTTTCCAATCCGTTCCCACTGCTCCCATTGGTTCCCCTCTGTTCTGCAGTGTTCCCCACAGTTCTCCACCATTTCCAATTTATTTCCCTTTCTCCCTTTGGTTCCCCTCTATTCTGAATTGTTCCCCACGGTTTCCCACATTTCCGAGCTGTTCAACCTGCACCCTATGGTTCTCCTCTGTTCTGCAGTGTTCCCCAAGGTTCCCCACTTTTTCCAACTTTTACCCCTTGCTCCCTTTGGTTCCCCTCTTTCCTGCAGTGTTCCCCATGGTTCCCCACTTTTTCCAATCCGTTCCTCCTATTCCTTTGGTTCAGCTCTGTTCTGCAGTGTTTCCCACGGTTCCCCACTTTTTCCAATCTGTTCCCCCTGCTCCCTTTGGTTCCCCTCTGTTCTGGAGTGTTCCCCACGCTTCCCCACTTTTTCCAATCCATTTCTCCTGCTCCCTTTGGTTCCAATCTATTGTGCAGTGCTCCTCACGATTCCCCACTTTTTCCAATCTGTTCCGCGTGCTCCCTTTGGTTCCCCACTCTTCTGCATTTTTCCACAGGGTTCTCCACTTTTTACAATCTGTTCCCCCTGCTCCCTTTGGTTCCCCACTGTTCTGCAGTTTTCCCCAATTCTCCACTTTTTTCTAATCTGTTCCCCCTGCTCCTTTGGCTCCCCTCTGTTCTGCTGTTTTCCCCACGGTTCTCCACATTTTTTCCAATCTGTTCCACCTGCTCCCTTTGGTTCTCCTCTGTTCTGCAGTTTTTCCTACGCTTCCCCACTTTTTCCAATCCATTCACCCTGCTCCCTTTGGTTCCTCTCTATATGCAGTGTTCCCCACGATTCTCCACTTTTTTTCCATTCTGTACCCCCTGCTCCCTATGGCTCCCCTCTGCCCTGCAGTGTTCCCCATGGTTCACCACTTTTTCCAATCCGTTCCCCCTACTTCCTTTGGTTCACCTCTGTTCTGCAGTGTTCCCCACGGTTCTCCACTTTTTCCAGTCTGTTCCCCCTGCACCCTTTGGTTCCCCTCTGTTCTGGAGTGTTCCCCACGCTTCCCACTTTTTCCAATCCATTTCCCCTGCTCCCTTTGGTTCCACTCTATTGTGCAGTGCTCCCCACGATTGCTCACTTTTTCCAACCTGTATACCATGCTCCCTTTGGTTCCCCTCTGTCCTGCAGTGATCCCCACGGTTCTCCAATTTTTCCAATATTTTCCCCCTGCTCCCTTTTGTTCCCCTCTGTTCTGCATTTTTCAACACGGTTCTCCACTTTTTCCAATCCGTTCACCCTGCTTCCTTTGGTTCCCCTCTGTCCTGCAGTGTTCTCCACGGGCCCCTGTTTTTCGAATCCGTTAACCCTCCTCCCTTTGGTTCCCCTCTGTTCTGCAATGATCCCCACGGTTCCCCACTTTTTCCAACCCATTCCCCCGGCTCCGTTTGGTTCCCCTCTGTTCTGTATTGTTTCCCACAGTTCTCCACATTTTTTCTAATCTGTTCCCATGCTCCCTATGGTTCACCTCTGTTCTGCAGTTTCCCCATGGTTCTCCACATTTTTTCCAATCTGTTCCCCCTGCTCCCTTTGGTTCGCCTCTGTTCTGCAGTGTTTCCCATGATTCCCCACTTTTTCCAACCTGTACCCCCTACTCCCTTTGGTTCCCCTCTGTCCTGCAGTGTTCCTCACGGTTCCCCACTTTTTCCAATCCGTTCCACCTGCTCCCTTTCGTTCCCCTCTGTCCTGCATTTTTCCCCATGGTACCCCACTTTTTCAAATCCGTTCCCCCTGCTCCCTTTCGTTCCCCTCTGTCCTGCATTTTTCCCCACGGTTCCCCACTTTACCAATCAATTCCCCCTGCTCCCTTTCGTTCCCCTCTCTTCTGCATTGTTCCCCACGGTTCTCCACTTTTTCCAATCTGTTCCCCCTGCTCCCATTGGTTCCCCTCTGTTCTGCAGTGTTCTCCACAATTCGCCACGATTTCCAATTCGTTCCCCCTGCTCCCTTTGATTCCCCACTAATCTACAATTTTCCACAGGGTTCCCCACTTTTTACAATCTTTTCCCCCTGCTCCCTTTGTTTCCCCACTCTTCTGCATTTTTCCACACTGTTCCGCACTTTTTCCAATCTGTTCCACCTGCTCCCTTTGATTCCTCTCTATATGCAGTGTTCCCCACGATTCTCCACTTTTTTTCCATTCTGTACTCCCTGCTACCTATCGCTCGCCTCTGCCCTGCTATGTTCCCCATGGTTCCCCACTTTTTCCAATTTGTTTCCCCTGCTCCCTCTGGTTCCCCTCTGCCCTGCAGTGTTCCCGATGGTTCCCCACTTTTTCCATTCCATTCCGCCTACTTCCTTTGGTTCACCTCTGTTCTGCAGTGTTCCCCACGCTTCCCCACTTTTTCCAATCCATTTCCCCTGCTCCCTTTGGCTCCCCTCTGTCCTGCAGGGTTCCCCACTATTCCCCACTTTTTCCAACCTGTACCCCCTGCTCACTTTGGTTCCCCTCTGTTCTTCAGTTTCCCCACGGTTCTCCACATTTTTTCCAATCTGTTCCCCCTGCTCCCTTTGGTTCCCCTCTGTTCTGCTGTTTTCCCCACGGTTCTCCACATTTTTTCCAATCTGTTCCACCTGCTCCCTTTGGTTCCCCTCTGTCCTGCATTTTTCCCCACGGTTCCCCACTTTTTCAAATCCATTCACCTTGCTCCCTTTCGTTACCCTCTGTCCTGCACTTTTCCCCACGGTTCTCCACACTTTCCAACCTGTATCCCCTGCTCCCTTTGGTTCCCCTCTGTCCTGCAGTGTTACCCACGCTTATTCACTTTTTCCAACCCGTTCCCCCGGCTCCCTTTGGTTCCCCTCTGTTCTGCATTGTTCCCCACGGTTCCCCACATTTCTGAGCAGTTCCTCCTGCTCCCTTTTGTTCCGCTTTGTTCTGCATTGCTCCCTTTTGTTCCGCTTTGTTCTGCATTGTTCCCCACGGTTCTCCACATTTTTGGTAATCTGTTCCTATGCTCCCTTTGGTTCATCTCTGTTCTTCAGTTTCCCCATGGCTGTCCACATTTTTTCCAATCTGTTCCCCCTGCTCCCTTTGGTTCCCCTCTGTCCTGCAGTGTTCCCCACGATTCCCCACTTTTTCCAATCTCTTCCCCCTGCTCCCTTTGGTTCCCCTCTGTTCTGGAGTGTTCCCCACGCTTCCCCACTTTTTCCAATCCATTTCTCCTGCTCCCTTTGGTTCCCCTCTGTCCTGCTGTGTTCCCCACGGTTCCCCACTTTTTCCAATCCATTCCACCTGCTCCCTTTCATTCCCCTCTGTCCCGCATTTTTCTCCACGGTTCCCCACTTTTTCAAATCCGTTCCCCCTGCTCCCTTTCGTTCCCCTCTGTCCTGCATTTTTCCCCACGGTTTCCCACTTTACCAATCAATTCCCCCTGCTCCCTTTGGTTCCCCTCTGTTCTGCAGTGTTCCCCACAGTTCTCCACCATTTCCAGTTTATTTCCCTTTCTCCCTTTGGTTCCCCTCTATTCTGAATTGTTCCCCACGGTTTCCCACATTTCCGAGCTGTTCAACCTGCACCCTTTGGTTCTCCTCTGTTCTGCAGTGTTCCCCAAGGTTCCACACTTTTTCCAACTTTTACCCCTTGCTCCCTTTGGTTCCCCTCTTTCCTGCAGTGTTCCCCATGGTTCCCCACTTTTTCCAATCCGTTCCTCCTATTCCTTTGGTTCAGCTCTGTTCTGCAGTGTTTCCCACGGTTCCCCACTTTTTCCAATCTGTTCCCCCTGCTCCCTTTGGTTCCCCTCTGTTCTGGAGTGTTCCCCACGCTTCCCCACTTTTTCCAATCCATTTCTCCTGCTCCCTTTGGTTCCAATCTATTGTGCAGTGCTCCTCACGATTCCCCACTTTTTCCAATCTGTTCCGCGTGCTCCCTTTGGTTCCCCACTCTTCTGCATTTTTCCACAGGGTTCCCCACTTTTTACAATCTGTTCCCCCTGCTCCCTTTGGTTCCCCACTGTTCTGCAGTTTTCCCCAATTCTCCACTTTTTTCTAATCTGTTCCCCCTGCTCCTTTGGCTCCCCTCTGTTCTGCTGTTTTCCCCACGGTTCTCCACATTTTTTCCAATCTGTTCCACCTGCTCCCTTTGGTTCTCCTCTGTTCTGCAGTTTTTCCTACGCTTCCCCACTTTTTCCAATCCATTCACCCTGCTCCCTTTGGTTCCTCTCTATATGCAGTGTTCCCCACGATTCTCCACTTTTTTTCCATTCTGTACCCCCTGCTCCCTATGGCTCCCCTCTGCCCTGCAGTGTTCCCCATGGTTCACCACTTTTTCCAATACGTTCCCCCTACTTCCTTTGGTTCACCTCTGTTCTGCAGTGTTCCCCACGGTTCTCCACTTTTTCCAGTCTGTTCCCCCTGCACCCTTTGGTTCCCCTCTGTTCTGGAGTGTTCCCCACGCTTCCCACTTTTTCCAATCCATTTCCCCTGCTCCCTTTGGTTCCACTCTATTGTGCAGTGCTCCCCACGATTGCTCACTTTTTCCAACCTGTATACCATTCTCCCTTTGGTTCCCCTCTGTCCTGCAGTGATCCCCACGGTTCTCCAATTTTTCCAATATTTTCCCCCTGCTCCCTTTTGTTCCCCTCTGTTCTGCATTTTTCAACACGGTTCTCCACTTTTTCCAATCCGTTCACCCTGCTTCCTTTGGTTCCCCTCTGTCCTGCAGTGTTCTCCACGGGCCCCTGTTTTTCGAATCCGTTAACCCTCCTCCCTTTGGTTCCCCTCTGTTCTGCAATGATCCCCACGGTTCCCCACTTTTTCCAACCCATTCCCCCGGCTCCGTTTGGTTCCCCTCTGTTCTGCATTGTTTCCCACAGTTCTCCACATTTTTTCTAATCTGTTCCCATGCTCCCTATGGTTCACCTCTGTTCTGCAGTTTCCCCATGGTTCTCCACATTTTTTCCAATCTGTTCCCCCTGCTCCCTTTGGTTCGCCTCTGTTCTGCAGTGTTTCCCATGATTCCCCACTTTTTCCAACCTGTACCCCCTACTCCCTTTGGTTCCCCTCTGTCCTGCAGTGTTCCTCACGGTTCCCCACTTTTTCCAATCCGTTCCACCTGCTCCCTTTCGTTCCCCTCTGTCCTGCATTTTTCCCCATGGTACCCCACTTTTTCAAATCCGTTCCCCCTGCTCCCTTTCGTTCCCCTCTGTCCTGCATTTTTCCCCACGGTTCCCCACTTTACCAATCAATTCCCCCTGCTCCCTTTCGTTCCCCTCTCTTCTGCATTGTTCCCCACGGTTCCTCACTTTTTCCAATCTGTTCCCCCTGCTCCCATTGGTTCCCCTCTGTTCTGCAGTGTTCTCCACAATTCGCCACGATTTCCAATTCGTTCCCCCTGCTCCCTTTGATTCCCCACTAATCTGCAATTTTCCACAGGGTTCCCCACTTTTTACAATCTTTTCCCCCTGCTCCCTTTGTTTCCCCACTCTTCTGCATTTTTCCACACTGTTCCCCACTTTTTCCAATCTGTTCCACCTGCTCCCTTTGATTCCTCTCTATATGCAGTGTTCCCCATGATTCTCCACTTTTTTTACATTCTGTTCTCCCTGCTACCTATCGCTCGCCTCTGCCCTGCAGTGTTCCCCATGGTTCCCCACTTTTTCCAATTTGTTTCCCCTGCTCCCTCTGGTTCCCCTCTGCCCTGCAGTGTTCCCGATGGTTCCCCACTTTTTCCATTCCATTCCGCCTACTTCCTTTGGTTCACCTCTGTTCTGCAGTGTTCCCCACAGTTCCCCACTTTTTCCAATCTGTTGCCCCTGCTCCCTTTCGTTCCTCTCTGTTCTGGAGTGTTCCCCACGCTTCCCCACTTTTTCCAATCCATTTCCCCTGCTCCCTTTGGCTCCCCTCTGTCCTGCAGGGTTCCCCACTATTCCCCACTTTTTCCAACCTGTACCCCCTGCTCACTTTGGTTCCCCTCTGTTCTTCAGTTTCCCCACGGTTCTCCACATTTTTTCCAATCTGTTCCCCCTGCTGCCTTTGGTTCCCCTCTGTTCTGCTGTTTTCCCCACGGTTCTCCACATTTTTTCCAATCTGTTCCACCTGCTCCCTTTGGTTCCCCTCTGTCCTGCATTTTTCCCCACGGTTCCCCACTTTTTCAAATCCGTTCACCTTGCTCCCTTTCGTTACCCTCTGTCCTGCACTTTTCCCCACGGTTCTCCACACTTTCCAACCTGTATCCCCTGCTCCCTTTGGTTCCCCTCTGTCCTGCAGTGTTCCCCACGCTTATTCACTTTTTCCAACCCGTTCCCCCGGCTCCCTTTGGTTCCCCTCTGTTCTGCATTGTTCCCCACGGTTCCCCACATTTCTGAGCAGTTCATCCTGCTCCCTTTTGTTCCGCTTTGTTCTGCATTGCTCCCTTTTGTTCCGCTTTGTTCTGCATTGTTCCCCACGGTTCTCCACATTTTTGGTAATCTGTTCCTATGCTCCCTTTGGTTCATCTCTGTTCTTCAGTTTCCCCATGGCTGTCCACATTTTTTCCAATCTGTTCCCCCTGCTCCCTTTGGTTCCCCTCTGTTCTGCAGTGTTTCCCACGATTCCACACCTTTTCCAACCTGTACCCCCTGCTCCCTTTGGTTCCCCTCTGTCCCGCAGTGTTCCCCACGGTTCCCCACTTTTTCCAATCCGTTCTACCTGCTCCCTTTCGTTCACCTCTGTCCTGCATTTTTAATCACGGTTCCCCACTTTTTCAGATCCGTTCCCCCTGCTCCCTTTCGTTCCCCTCTGTCCTCATTTTTCCCCACGGTTCCCCACTTCACCAATCCATTCACCCTGCTCCCTTTGGTTCCCCTCTGTTCTGCATTTTTCCACACGGTACCCCACTTCTTCCAATCCGTTTCCTCTGCTCCCTTTCTTTACCCACTGTTCTGCATTTTTACACTCTGTTCCCAATTTTTTCAATCCGTTGCCCCTGCTCCCTTTGGTTCCCCACTGTTCTGCAGTGTTCCCCATGGTTCCCCACTTTTTCCAATCCATTTCCCCTGCTCCCTTTTGTTCCCCTCTGTTCTGCAGTGTTCCCCACAGTTCCCCACTTTTTCCATTCCGTACCCCCTGCTCCCTTTTGTTCCACTCTGTTCTGCAGTTTTCCCCACAGTACCCCACTTTTTGCAATCCGCTCCCCCTGCCTCCTTTGATTCCTCTCTGTTCTGCAGTGTTTCCCAAGGTTCCCCACTTTTTCCAACTTTTACCCCCTGCTCCCTTTGGTTCCCCTCTGTACTGCAGTGTTCCCCATGGGCCCAATTTTAACAATCCGTTCCTCCTGCTCCCTTTGGTTCCCCTCTGTCCTGCAGTTTCCCCACGGTTCTCCACATTTTTTCCAATCTGTTCCCCCTGCTCCCTCTGGTTCCCATCTGCCCTGCAGTCTTCCCCATGGTTCCCCACTTTTTCCATTCCGTTCCCCCTACTTCCTTTGGTTCACCTCTGTTCTGCAGTGTTCCCCACGGTTCCCCACTTTTTCCAATCTGTACAACCTGCTCCCTTTCGTTCCTCTCTGTTCTGGAGTGTTCCCCACGCTTTCCCACTTTTTCCAATCCATTTCCCCTGCTCCCTTTGGCTCCCCTCTGTCCTGCAGTGTTCCCCACTATTCCCCACTTTTTCCAACCTCTACCCCCTGCTCACTTTGGTTCCCCTCTGTTTTGCAGTTTCCCCACGGTTCTCCACATTTTTTCCAAACTGTTCGCCCTTCTGCCTTTGGTTCCCCTCTGTCCTGCAGTGTTCCCCACGATTCCCCACTTTTTCCAATCCGTTCTCCCTGCTCCCTTTGGTTTGCCTCTGTTCTGCAGTGTTCCCCACAGTTCTCCACCTTTTCCAACACATCCCCCCGGCTATCTTTGGTTTCCCACTGTTTTGCAGTGTTCCCCACGGTTTCCCAATTTTTCCAATCTGTTCCCCCTACTTCCCTTGGGTCACCTCTGTTCTGCAGTGTTCCCCACTGTTCCCCAATTTTTCCAATCGTTTCCCCCTGCTCCCTTTGGTTCCCCAGTGATCTGCAGAACTACCCACGATTCCCCACTTTTTCCAATCTGTTCCCCCTGCTCCCTTTGGTTCCCCACTGTTCTGCATTGTTCCACACGGTTTCCCACTTTTCCGAGCTGTTCCCCCTGCCTCCTTTGGTTCCGCAGTGTTCCCCACCGTTCTCCACATTTTTTCCAATCTGTTCGCCCTGTTACCTTTGGTTCCCCTCTGTACTGCAGTGTTCCCCACGATTCCCCACTTTTTCCAACCTGTACCCCCTGCTCCCTTTGGTTCCCCTCTGTTCTGCAGTTTCCCCACGGTTCTCCACATTTTTTCCAATCTGTTCCCCCTGCTCCCTTTGTTTCCCCTCTGTCTGGAGTGTTCCCCACGCATCCCCACTTTTTCCAATCCATTTCCCCAGCTCCCTTTGGTTCCAATCTATTGTGCAGTGCTTCTTACGATTCCCCACTTTTTCCAATCTGTTCCCCGTGCTCCCTTTGGTTCCCCTCTTTCCTGCAGTGTTCCCCAAGTTCCCCACTTCTTCCAATCCGTTCCCCCTGCTCCCTTTGGTTCCCCTCTGTTCTGCAGTGTTCCCCACAGTTCTGCACCATTTCTAATCCGTTCCCCCTTCTCACTTTGGTTCCCCACTCTTCTGCATTTTTCCACATGATTCCCCACTTCTTCCAATCCGTTTCCCCTGCTCCCTTTGTTTACCCACTGTTCTGCATTTTTCCACTTCATTCCCCACTTTTTTCAATCCGTTCCCCCTGCTCCCTTTGTTTCCCCACTGTGCTGCAGTGTTCCCCACGGTTCCCCCCGTTTTCCAAACCGTTTCCCCTGCTCCCTTTGGTTCCCCTCTGTCCTGCAGTGTTCTCCACGGTTCCCCTCTTTTTCCAATCCGTTACCCCTGCTCCCTTTGGTTACCCTCTATTCTGCAATGATCCCCACGGTTCCCCACGTTTTCCAATCTGTTCCCCGTGCTCCCTTTCGTTCCCCTCTGTCCTGCAGTGTTCCCCACGATTCCCCACTTTTTCCAATCTCTTCCCCCTGCTCCCTTTGGTTCGCCTCTGTTCTGCAGTGTTTCCCACGATTCCACACTTTTTCCAACCTGTACCCCCTGTTCCCTTTGGTTCCCCTCTGTCCTGCAGTGTTCCCCACGGTTCCCCACTTTTTCCAATCCATTCCACCTGCTCCCTTTCATTACCTTCAGTCCCGCATTTTTCTCCACGGTCCCCACTTTTTCAAATCCGTTCCCCCTGCTCCCTTTCGTTCCCCTCTATCTTGCATTTTTCCCCACGGTTTCCCACTTTACCAATTAATTCCCGCTGCTCCCTTTGGTTCCTCTCTGTTCTGCATTGTTCCCCACGGTTCCCCACTTTTTCCAATTCATTCCTCCTATTCCTTTGGTTCAGCTCTGTTCTGCAGTGTTTCCCACGGTTCCCCACTTTTTCCAATCCATTTCCCCTGCTCCCTTTGTTTCCAATCTATTGTGCAGTTCTCCTCACGATTCCCCACTTTTTCCAATCTGTTCCGCGTGCTCCCTTTGGTTCCCCTCTGTCCTGCAGTGTTCCCCACTATTCCCCACTTTTTCCAATCCATTCCCCCTGCTCCCTTTGGTTCCCCACTCTTCTGCATTATTCCACAGGGTTCCCCACTTTTTACAATCTGTTCCCCCTGCTCCCTTTGTTTCCCCACTCTTCTGCATTTTTCCACACTGTTCTCCACTTTTTCAAATCTGTTTCCCCTGCTCCCTTTGGTTCCCCACTGTTCTGCAGTTTTCCCCAATTCTCCACATTTTTCTAATCTGTTCCCCCTGCTCCTTTGGCTCCCCTCTGTTCTGCTGTTTTCCCCACGGTTCTCCACATTTTTTCCAATCTGTTCCACCTGCTCCCTTAAGTTCTCCTCCGTTCTGCAGTGTTCCCTACGCTTCCCCACTTTTTCCAGTCCGTTCCCCCTGCTCCCTTTGGTTCCTCTCTATATGCAGTGTTCCCCACGATTCTCCACTTTTTTTCCATTCTGTACCCCCTGCTCCCTATGGCTCCCCTCTGCCCTGCAGTGTTCCCCATGGTTCACCACTTTTTCCAATCCGTTCCCCCTACTTCCTTTGGTTCTCCTCTGTTCTGCAGTGTACCCCACGGTTCTCCACTTTTTCCAGTCTGTTCCCCCTGCACCCTTTGGTTCCCCTCTGTTCTGGAGTGTTCCCCACGCTTCCCACTTTTTCCAATCCATTTCCCCTGCTCCCTTTGGTTCCACTCTATTGTGCAGTGCTCCCCATGATTGCTCACTTTTTCCAACCTGTACACCATGCTCCCTTTGGTTCCCCTCTGTCCTGCAGTGTTCCCCACGGTTCTCCAATTTTTCCAATATTTTCCCCCTGCTCCCTTTTGTTCCCCTCTGTTCTGCATTTTTCAACACGGTTCCCCACTTTTTCAAATCCGTTCCACCTGCTTCCTTTGGGTCCCCTCTGTCCTGCAGTGTTCTGCACGGTTCCCCTCTTTTTCGAATCCGTTACCGCTGCTCCCTTTGGTTCCCCTCTGTTCTGCAATGATCCCCACGGTTCCCCACTTTTTCCAACCCATTCCCCCGGCTCCTTTGGTTCCCCTCTGTTCTGCAATGTTCCCCAAGGTTCCCCACATTTTTTCTTATCTGTTCCTATGCTCCCTTTGTTTCATCTCTGTTCTGCAGTTTCCCCATGGTTCTCCACATTTTTTCCAATCTGTTCCCCCTGCTCCCTTTGGTTCCCCTCTGTTCTGCAGTGTTTCCCACGATTCCACACCTTTTCCAACCTGTACCCCCTGTTCCCTTTGGTTCCCCTCTGTCCTGCAGTGTTCCCCACGGTTCCCCACTTTTTCCAATCCGTTCTACCTGCTCCCTTTCGTTCCCCTCTTTCCTGCATTTTTCATCACGGTTCCCCACTTTTTCATTTCCGTTTCCCCTGCTCCCTTTCGTTCCCCTCTGTCCTGCATTTTTCCCCACGTTTCCCCACTTCACCAATCCATTCACCCTGCTCCCTTTGGTTCCCCTCTGTTCTGCATTTTTCCACACGGTTCCCCACTTCTTCCAATCCGTTTCCCCTGCTCCCTTTGTTTACTCACTGTTCTGCATTTTTCCACTCTGTTCCCCACTTTTTGCAATCCGGTCCCCCTGCCTCCTTTGATTCCTCTCTGTTCTGCAGTGTTTCCCAAGGTTCCCCACTTTTTCCAACTTTTTCCCCCTGCTCCCTTTGGTTCCCCTCTGTCCTGCAGTGTTCCCCATGGGCCCAATTTTAACAATCCGTTCCTCCTGCTCCCTTTGCTTCCCCTCTGTCCTGCAGTTTCCCCACGGTTCTCCACATTTTTTCCAATCTGTTCCCCCTGCTCCCTCTGGTTCCCATCTGCCCTGCAGTCTTCCCCATGGTTCCCCACTTTTTCCATTCCGTTCCCCCTACTTCCTTTGGTTCACCTCTGTTCTGCAGTGTTCCCCACGGTTCCCCACTTTTTCCAATGTGTACAACCTGCTCCCTTTCGTTCCTCTCTGTTCTGGAGTGTTCCCCACGCTTTCCCACTTTTTCCAATCCATTTCCCCTGCTCCCTTTGGCTCCCCTCTGTCCTGCAGTGTTCCCCACTATTCCCCACTTTTTCCAACCTGTACCCGCTGCTCACTTTGGTTCCCCTCTGTTTTGCAGTTTCCCCACGGTTCTCCACATTTTTTCCAAACTGTTCGCCCTTCTCCCTTTGGTTCCCCTCTGTCCTGCAGTGTTCCCCACGATTCCCCACTTTTTCCAATCCGTTCCCCCTGCTCCCTTTGGTTCGCCTCTGTTCTGCAGTGTTCCCCACATTTCTCCACCTTTTCCAACACATCCCCCCGGCTCTCTTTGGTTTCCCACTGTTTTGCAGTGTTCCCCACTGTTTCCCAATTTTTCCAATCTGTTCCCCCTACTTCCCTTGGGTCACCTCTGTTCTGCAGTGTTCCCCACTGTTCCCCAATTATTCCAATCCTTTCCCCCTGCTCCCTTTGGTTCCCCAGTGATCTGCAGAACTTCCCACGATTCCCCACTTTTTCCAATCTGTTCCCCCTGCTCCCTTTGGTTCCCCACTGTTCCGCATTGTTCCACACGGTTTCCCACTTTTCCGAGCTGTTCCCCCTGCCTCCTTTGGTTCCGCAGTGTTCCCCACCGTTCTCCACATTTTGTCCAATCTGTTCGCCCTGTTACCTTTGGTTCCCCTCTGTCCTGCAGTGTTGCCCACGATTCCCCACGTTTTCCAACCTGTACCCCCTGCTCCCTTTGGTTCCCCTCTGTTCTGCAGTGTTTCCCACGATTCCACACCTTTTCCATCCTGTACCCCCTGTTCCCTTTGGTTCCCCTCTGTCCTGCAGTGTTCCCCACGGTTCCCCACTTTTTCCAATCCGTTCCCCCTGCTCCCTTTGGTTCCTCCCTATATGCAGTGTTCCCCACGATTCTCCACTTTTTTTCCATTCTGTACCCCCGGCTCCCTATGGCTCCCCTCTGCCCTGCAGTGTTCCCCATGGTTCACCACTTTTTCCAATACGTTTCACCTACTTCCTTTGGTTCTCCTCTGTTCTGCAGTGTACCCCACGCTTCTCCACTTTTTCCAGTCTGTTCCCCCTGCACCCTTTGGTTCCCCTCTGTTCTGGAGTGTTCCCCACGCTTCCCACTTTTTCCAATCCATTTCCCCTGCTCCCTTTGGTTCCACTCTATTGTGCAGTGCTCCCCACGATTGCTCACTTTTTCCAACCTGTACACCATGCTCCCTTTGGTTCCCCTCTGTCCTGCAGTGTTCCCCACGGTTCTCCAATTTTTCCAATATTTTCCCCCTGCTCCCTTTTGTTCCCCTCTGTTCTGCATTTTTCAACACGGTTCCCCACTTTTTCCAATCCGTTCCACCTGCTTCCTTTGGGTCCCCTCTGTCCTGCAGTGTTCTGCACGGTTCCCCACTTTTTCCAATCCGTTTCCCCTGCTCCCTTTGGTTCCCCTCTGTTCTGCAATGATCCCCACGGTTCCCCACTTTTTCCACCCCATTCCCCCGGCTCCTTTGGTTCCCCTCTGTTCTGCAATGTTCCCCAAGGTTCCCCACATTTTTTCTAATCTGTTCCTATGCTCCCTTTGTTTCATCTCTGTTCTGCAGTTTCCCCATGGTTCTCCACATTTTTTCCAATCTGTTCCCCCTGCTCCCTTTTGTTCCCCTCTGTTCTGCAGTGTTTCCCACGATTCCACACCTTTTCCAACCTGTACCCCCTGTTCCCTTTGGTTCCCCTCTGTCCTGCAGTGTTCCCCACGGTTCCCCACTTTTTCCAATCCGTTCTACCTGCTCCCTTTCGTTCCCCTCTTTCCTGCATTTTTCATCACGGTTCCCCACTTTTTCATTTCCGTTTCCCCTGCTCCCTTTCGTTCCCCTCTGTCCTGCATTTTTCCCCACGGTTCCCCACTTCACCAATCCATTCACCCTGCTCCCTTTGGTTCCCCTCTGTTCTGCATTTTTCCACACGGTTCCCCACTTCTTCCAATCCGTTTCCCCTGCTCCCTTTGTTTACTCACTGTTCTGCATTTTTCCACTCTGTTCCCCACTTTTTTCAATCCGTTGCCCCTGCTCCCTTTGGTTCCCCTCTGTTTTGCAGTTTCCCCACGGTTCTCCACATTTTTTCCAAACTGTTCGCCCTTCTCCCTTTGGTTCCCCTCTGTCCTGCAGTGTTCCCCACGATTCCCCACATTTTCCAATCCGTTCCCCCTGCTCCCTTTGGTTCCCCTCTGTTCTGCATTTTTCCACACGGTTCCCCACTTCTTCCAATCCGTTTCCCCTGCTCCCTTTGTTTACTCACTGTTCTGCATTTTTCCACTCTGTTCCCCACTTTTTTCAATCCGTTGCCCCTGCTCCCTTTGGTTCCCCACTGTACTGCAGTGTTCCCCATGGTTCCCCACTTTTTCCAATCCATTTCCCCTGCTCCCTTTTTGTTCCCCTCTGTTCTGCAGTGTTCCCCACAGTTCCCCACTTTTTC
Organism: Narcine bancroftii; assembly: GCF_036971445.1. Lineage (NCBI taxonomy): Eukaryota > Metazoa > Chordata > Chondrichthyes > Torpediniformes > Narcinidae > Narcine > Narcine bancroftii. Next base: position 1,871,391 of record NW_027211900.1, on the reverse strand, counting down.
CAATCCGTACCCCCTGCTCCCTTTTGCTCCACTCTGTTCTGCAGTTTTCCCCACAGTACCCCACTTTTTGCAATCCGCTCCCCCTGCCTCCTTTGATTCCTCTCTGTTCTGCAGTGTTTCCCAAGGTTCCCCACTTTTTCCAACTTTTAACCCCTGCTCCCTTTGGTTCCCCTCTGTCCTGCAGTGTTCCCCATGGGCCCAATTTTAACAATCCGTTCCTCCTGCTCCCTTTGGTTCCCCTCTGTCCTGCAGTTATCCCACGGTTCTCCACATTTTTTCCAATCTGTTCCCCCTGCTCCCTCTGGTTCCCATCTGCCCTGCAGTCTTCCCCATGGTTCCCCACTTTTTCCATTCCGTTCCCCCTACTTCCTTTGGTTCACCTCTGTTCTGCAGTGTTCCCCACGGTTCCCCACTTTTTCCAATCTGTACAACCTGCTCCCTTTCGTTCCTCTCTGTTCTGGAGTGTTCCCCACGCTTTCCCACTTTTTCCAATCCATTTCCCCTGCTCCCTTTGGCTCCCCTCTGTCCTGCAGTGTTCCCCACTATTCCCCACTTTTTCCAACCTGTACCCGCTGCTCACTTTGGTTCCCCTCTGTTTTGCAGTTTCCCCACGGTTCTCCACATTTTTTCCAAACTGTTCGCCCTTCTCCCTTTGGTTCCCCTCTGTCCTGCAGTGTTCCCCACGATTCCCCACTTTTTCCAATCCGTTCCCCCTGCTCCCTTTGGTTCGCCTCTGTTCTGCAGTGTTCCCCACATTTCTCCACCTTTTCCAACACATCCCCCCAGCTCTCTTTGGTTTCCCACTGTTTTGCAGTGTTCCCCACTGTTTCCCAATTTTTCCAATCTGTTCCCCCTACTTCCCTTGGGTCACCTCTGTTCTGCAGTGTTCCCCACTGTTCCCCAATTTTTCCAATCCTTTCCCCCTGCTCCCTTTGGTTCCCCAGTGATCTGCAGAACTTCCCACGATTCCCCACTTTTTCCAATCTGTTCCCCCTGCTCCCTTTGGTTCCCCACTGTTCCGCATTGTTCCACACGGTTTCCCACTTTTCCGAGCTGTTCCCCCTGCCTCCTTTGGTTCCGCAGTGTTCCCCACCGTTCTCCACATTTTGTCCAATCTGTTCGCCCTGTTACCTTTGTTTCCCCTCTGTCCTGCAGTGTTCCCCACGATTCCCCACTTTTTCCAACCTGTACCCCCTGCTCCCTTTAGCTCCCCTCTGTTCTGCAGTGTTCCCTACGCTTCCCCACTTTTTCCAATCCGTTCCCCCTGCTCCCTTTGGTTCCTCTCTATATGCAGTGTTCCCCACGATTCTCCACTTTTTTTCCATTCTGTACCCCCTGCTCCCTATGGCTCCCCTCTGCCCTGCAGTGTTCCCCATGGTTCACCACTTTTTTCAATACGTTTCCCCTACTTCCTTTGGTTCTCCTCTGTTCTGCAGTGTACCCCACGGTTCTCCACTTTTTCCAGTCTGTTCCCCCTGCACCCTTTGGTTCCCCTCTGTTCTGGAGTGTTCCCCACGCTTCCCACTTTTTCCAATCCATTTCCCCTGCTCCCTTTGGTTCCACTCTATTGTGCAGTGCTCCCCACGATTGCTCACTTTTTCCAACCTGAACACCATGCTCCCTTTGGTTCCCCTCTGTCCTGCAGTGTTCCCCACGATTCTCCAATTTTTCCAATATTTTCCCCCTGCTCCCTTTTGTTCCCCTCTGTTCTGCATTTTTCAACACGGTTCCCCACTTTTTCCAATCCGTTCCACCTGCTTCCTTTGGTTCCCCTCTGTCCTGCAGTGTTCTGCACGGTTCCCCTCTTTTTCGAATACGTTACCGCTGCTCCCTTTGGTTCCCCTCTGTTCTGCAATGATCCCCACGGTTCCCCACTTTTTCCAACCCATTCCCCCGGCTCCCTTTGGTTCCCCTCTGTTCTGCAATGTTCCCCAAGGTTCCCCACATTTTTTCTAACCTGTTCCTATGCTCCCTTTGTTTCATCTCTGTTCTGCAGTTTCCTCATGGTTCTCCACATTTTTTCCAATCTGTTCCCGTTGCTCCCTTTGGTTCCCCTCTGTTCTGCAGTGTTTCCCACGATTCCACACCTTTTCCAACCTGTACCCCCTGTTCCCTTTGGTTCTGCAGTGTTCTCCACAGTTCCCCACTTTTTCCAATCCGTTCCCCCTGCTACCTTTTGTTCCACTCTGTTCTGCAGTTTTCCCCACAGTACCCCACTTTTTGCAATCCGCTCCCCCTGCCTCCTTTAATTCCTCTCTGTTCTGCAGTGTTTCCCAAGGTTCCCCACTTTTTCCAACTTTTACCCCCTGCTCCCTTTGGTTCCCCTCTGTCCTGCAGTGTTCCCCATGGCCCCAATTTTAACAATCCGTTCCTCCTGCTCCCTTTGGTTCCCCTCTGTCCTGCAGTTTCCCCACGGTTCTCCACATTTTTTCCAATCTGTTCCCCCTGCTCCCTTTGGTTCCCCTCTGTTCTGCAGTGTTCCCCACGATTCTCCACATTTTTTACGTTCTGTACCCCCTGCTCCCACGGGTTTCCCTCTTCCCTGCAGTGTTCCCCATGGTTCCCCACTTTTTCCATTCCGTTCCCCCTACTTCCTTTGGTTCACCTCTGTTCTGCAGTGTTCCCCACGGTCCCCCACTTTTTCCAATCTCTTCCCCCTGCTCCCTTTCGTTCCTCTCTGTTCTGGAGTGTACCCCACGCTTCCCCACTTTTTCCAATCCATTTCCCCAGCTCCCTTTGGTTCCAATCTATTGTGCAGTGCTTCTTACGATTCCCCACTTTTTCCAATCCTTTCCCCGTGCTCCCTTTGGTTCCCCTCTGTCCTGCAGTGTTCCCCACGATTCCCCACTTCTTCCAATCCGTTCCCCCTGCTCCCTTTGGTTCCCCTCTGTTCTGCAGTGTTCCCCACAGTTGTCCACCATGTCTAATCCGTTCCCCCTTCTCACTTTGGTTCCCCACTCTTCTGCATTTTTCCACATGGTTCCCCACTTCTTCCAATCCGTTTCCCCTGCTCCCTTTGTTTACCCACTGTTCTGCATTTTTCCACTTCATTCCCCACTTTTTTCAATCCGTTCCCCCTGCTCCCCTTGTTTCCCCACTGTGCTGCAGTGTTCCCCACGGTTCCCCACGTTTTCCAAACTGTTTCCCCTGCTCCCTTTGGTTCCCCTCTGTCCTGCAGTGTTCTACACGGTTCCCCTCTTTTTCCAATCCGTGACCCCTGCTCCCTTTGGTTCCCCTCTATTCTGCAATGATCCCCATGGTTCCCCACGTTTTCCAATCTGTTCCCCGTGCTCCCTTTCGTTCCCCTCTTTCCTGCAGTGTTCCCCACGATTCCCCACTTTTTCCAATCTCTTCCCCCTGCTCCCTTTGGTTCGCCTCTGTTCTGCAGTGTTTCCCACGATTCCACACTTTTTCCAACCTGTACCCCCTGTTCCCTTTGTTCCCCTCTGTCCTGCAGTGTTCCCCACGGTTCCCCACTTTTTCCAATCCATTCCACCTGCTCCATTTCATTACATTCAGTCCCGCATTTTTCTCCACGGTTCCCCACTTTTTCAAATCCGTTCCCCCTGCTCCCTTTCGTTCCCCTCTGTCCTGCATTTTTCCCCACGGTTTCCCACTTTACCAATCAATTCCCGCTGCTCCCTTTGGTTCCCCTCTGTTCTGCATTGTTCCCCACGGTTCCCCACTTTTTCCAATCCGTTACTCCTATTCCTTTGGTTCAGCTCTGTTCTGCAGTGTTTCCCACGGTTCCCCACTTTTTCCAATCTGTTCCCCCTGCTCCCTTTGGTTCCACTCTGTTCTGGAGTGTTCCCCACTCTTCCCCACTTTTTCCAATCCATTTCCCCTGCTCCCTTTGGTTCCAATCTATTGTGCAGTTCTCCTCACGATTCCCCACTTTTTCCAATCTGTTCCGCGTGCTCCCTTTGGTTCCCCTCTGTCCTGCAGTGTTCCCCACCATTCCCCACTTTTTCCAATCCGTTCCCCCTGCTCCCTTTGGTTCCCCACTCTTCTGCATTTTTCCACAGGGTTCCCCACTTTTTACAATCTGTTCCCCCTGCTCCCTTTGTTTCCCCACTCTTCTGCATTTTTCCACACTGTTCTCCACTTTTTCAAATCTGTTTCCCCTGCTCCCTTTGGTTCCCCACTGTTCTGCAGTTTTCCCCATCTCTCCACTTTTTTCTAATCTGTTCCCCCTGCTCCTTTGGCTCCCCTCTGTTCTGCTGTTTTCCCCACGGTTCTCCACATTTTTTCCAATCTGTTCCACCTGCTCCCTTAAGTTCTCCTCCGTTCTGCAGTGTTCCCTACGCTTCCCCACTTTTTCCAATCCGTTCCCCCTGCTCCCTTTGGTTCCTCTCTATATGCAGTGTTCCCCACGATTCTCCACTTTTTTTCCATTCTGTACCCCCTGCTCCCTATGGCTCCCCTCTGCCCTGCAGTGTTCCCCATGGTTCACCACTTTTTCCAATCCGTTCCCCCTACTTCCTTTGGTTCTCCTCTGTTCAGCAGTGTACCCCACGGTTCTCCACTTTTTCCAGTCTGTTCCCCCTGCACCCTTTGGTTCCCCTCTGTTCTGGAGTGTTCCCCACGCTTCTCACTTTTTCCAATCCATTTCCCCTGCTCCCTTTGGTTCCACTCTATTGTGCAGTGCTCCCCACGATTGCTCACTTTTTCCAACCTGTACACCATGCTCCCTTTGGTTCCCCTCTGTCCTGCAGTGTTCCCCACGGTTCTCCAATTTTTCCAATATTTTCCCCCTGCTCCCTTTTGTTCCCCTCTGTTCTGCATTTTTCAACACGGTTCCCCACTTTTTCCAATCCGTTCCACCTGCTTCCTTTGGTTCCCCTCTGTCCTGCAGTGTTCTGCACGGTTCCCCTCTTTTTCGAATCCGTTACCGCTGCTCCCTTTGGTTCCCCTCTGTTCTGCAATGATCCCCACGGTTCCCCACTTTTTCCAACCTGTTCCCCCGGCTCCCTTTGGTTCCCCACTGTTCTGCAATGTTCCCCAAGGTTCCCCACATTTTTTCTAATCTGTTCCTATGCTCCCTTTGTTTCATCTCTGTTCTGCAGTTTCCACATGGTTCTCCACATTTTTTCCAATCTGTTCCCCCTGCTCCCTTTGGTTCCCCTCTGTTCTGCAGTGTTTCCCACGATTCCACACCTTTTCCAACCTGTACCCCCTGTTCCCTTTGGTTCCCCTCTGTCCTGCAGTGTTCCCCACGGTTCCCCACTTTTTCCAATCCGTTCTACCTGCTCCCTTTCGTTCCCCTCTTTCCTGCATTTTTCATCACGGTTCCCCACTTTTTCATTTCCGTTTCCCCTGCTCCCTTTCGTTCCCCTCTGTCCTGCATTTTTCCCCACGGTTCCCCACTTCACCAATCCATTCACCCTGCTCCCTTTGGTTCCCCTCTGTTTTGCATTTTTCCACACGGTTCCCCACTTCTTCCAATCCGTTTCCCCTGCTCCCTTTGTTTACTCACTGTTCTGCATTTTTCCACTCTGTTCCCCACTTTTTTCAATCCGTTGCCCCTGCTCCCTTTGGCTCCCCAGTGTTCTGCAGTGTTCCCCATGGTTCCCCACTTTTTCCAATCCATTTCCCCTGCTCCCTTTTGTTCCCCTCTGTTCTGCAGTGTTCCCCACAGTTCCCCACTTTTTCCAATCCGTACCCCCTGCTACCTTTTGTTCCACTCTGTTCTGCAGTTTTCCCCACAGTACCCCACTTTTTGCAATCCGCTCCCCCTGCCTCCTTTGATTCCTCTCTGTTCTGCAGTGTTTCCCAAGGTTCCCCACTTTTTCCAACTTTTACCCCCTGCTCCCTTTGGTTCCCCTCTGTCCTGCAGTGTTCCCCATGGGCCCAATTTTAACAATCCGTTCCTCCTGCTCCCTTTGGTTTCCCTCTGTCCTGCAGTTTCCCCACGGTTCTCCACATTTTTTCCAATCTGTTCCCCCTGCTCCCTCTGGTTCCCATCTGCCCTGCAGTCTTCCCCATGGTTCCCCACTTCTTCCATTCCGTTCCCCCTACTTCCTTTGGTTCACCTCTGTTCTGCAGTGTTCCCCACGGTTCCCCACTTTTTCCAATCTGTACAACCTGCTCCCTTTCGTTCCTCTCTGTTCTGGATTGTTCCCCACGCTTTCCCACTTTTTCCAATCCATTTCGCCTGCTCCCTTTGGCTCCCCTATGTCCTGCAGTGTTCCCCACTATTCCCCACTTTTTCCAACCTGTACCCGCTGCTCACTTTGGTTCCCCTCTGTTTTGCAGTTTCCCCACGGTTCTCCACATTTTTTCCAAACTGTTCACCCTTCTCCCTTTGGTTCCCCTCTGTCCTGCAGTGTTCCCCACGATTCCCCACTTTTTCCAATCCGTTCCCCCTGCTCCCTTTGGTTCGCCTCTGTTCTGCAGTGTTCCCCACATTTCTCCACCTTTTCCAACACATCCCCCCGGCTCTCTTTGGTTTCCCACTGTTTTGCAGTGTTCCCCACTGTTTCCCAATTTTTCCAATCTGTTCACCCTACTTCCCTTGGGTCACCTCTGTTCTGCTGTGTTCCCCACTGTTCCCCAATTTTTCCAATCCTTTCCCCCTGCTCCCTTTGGTTCCCCAGTGTCTGCAGAACTTCCCACGATTCCCCACTTTTTCCAATCTGTTCCCCCTGCTCCCTTTGGTTCCCCACTGTTCTGCATTGTTCCACACGGTTTCCCACTTTTCCGAGCTGTTCCCCCTGCCTCCTTTGGTTCCGCAGTGTTCCCCACCGTTCTCCACATTTTGTCCAATCTGTTCGCCCTGTTACCTTTGGTTCCCCTCTGTAATGCAGTGTTCCCCACGATTCCCCACTTTTTCCAACCTGTACCCCCTGCTCCCTTTGGCTCCCCTCTGTTCTGCAATGTTCCCTACGCTTTCCCACTTATTCCAATCCGTTCCCCCTGCTCCCTTTGGTTCCTCCCTATATGCAGTGTTCCCCACGATTCTCCACTTTTTTTCAATTCTGTACCCCCTGCTCCCTATGGCTCCCCTCTGCCCTGCAGTGTTCCCCATGGTTCACCACTTTTTCCAATACGTTTCCCCTACTTCCTTTGGTTCTCCTCTGTTCTGCAGTGTACCCCACGGTTCTCCACTTTTTCCAGTCTGTTCCCCCTGCACCCTTTGGTTCCCCTCTGTTCTGGAGTGTTCCCCACGCTTCCCACTTTTTCCAATCCATTTCCCCTGCTCCCTTTGGTTCCACTCTATTGTGCAGTGCTCCCCACGATTGCTCACTTTTTCCAACCTGAACACCATGCTCCCTTTGGTTCCCCTCTGTCCTGCAGTGTTCCCCACGATTCTCCAATTTTTCCAATATTTTCCCCCTGCTCCCTTTTGTTCCCCTCTGTTCTGCATTTTTCAACACGGTTCCCCACTTTTTCCAATCCGTTCCACCTGCTTCCTTTGGTTCCCCTCTGTTCTGCAATGTTCCCCAAGGTTCCCCACATTTTTTCTAATCTGTTCCTATGCTCCCTTTGTTTCATCTCTGTTCTGCAGTTTCCCCATGGTTCACCACATTTTTTCCAATCTGTTCCCCCTGCTCCCTTTGGTTCCCCTCTGTTCTGCAGTGTTTCCACGATTCCACACCTTTTCCAACCTGTACCCCCTGTTCCCTTTGGTTCCCCTCTGTCCTGCAGTGTTCCCCACGGTTCCCCACTTTTTCCAATCCGTTCTACCTGCTCCCTTTCTTTCCCCTCTTTCCTGCATTTTTCATCACGGTTCCCCACTTTTTCATTTCCGTTTCCCCTGCTCCTTTTCGTTCCCCTCTGTCCTGCATTTTTCCCCACGGTTCCCCACTTCACCAATCCATTCACCCTGCTCCCTTTGTTTCCCCACTCTTCTGCATTTTTCCACACTGTTCTCCACTTTTTCAAATCTGTTTCCCCTGCTCCCTTTGGTTCCCCACTGTTCTGCAGTTTTCCCCATCTCTCCTCTTTTTTCTAATCTGTTCCCCCTGCTCCTTTGGCTCCCCTCTGTTCTGCTGTTTTCCCCACGGTTCTCCACATTTTTTCCAATCTGTTCCACCTGCTCCCTTAAGTTCTCCTCCGTTCTGCAGTGTTCCCTACGCTTCCCCACTTTTTCCAATCCGTTCCCCCTGCTCCCTTTGGTTCCTCTCTATATGCAGTGTTCCCCACGATTCTCCACTTTTTTTCCATTCTGTACCCCCTGCTCCCTATGGCTCCCCTCTGCCCTGCAGTGTTCCCCATGGTTCACCACTTTTTCCAATCCGTTCCCCCTACTTCCTTTGGTTCTCCTCTGTTCAGCAGTGTACCCCACGGTTCTCCACTTTTTCCAGTCTGTTCCCCCTGCACCCTTTGGTTCCCCTCTGTTCTGGAGTGTTCCCCACGCTTCTCACTTTTTCCAATCCATTTCCCCTGCTCCCTTTGGTTCCACTCTATTGTGCAGTGCTCCCCACGATTGCTCACTTTTTCCAACCTGTACACCATGCTCCCTTTGGTTCCCCTCTGTCCTGCAGTGTTCCCCACGGTTCTCCAATTTTTCCAATATTTTCCCCCTGCTCCCTTTTGTTCCCCTCTGTTCTGCATTTTTCAACACGGTTCCCCACTTTTTCCAATCCGTTCCACCTGCTTCCTTTGGTTCCCCTCTGTCCTGCAGTGTTCTGCACGGTTCCCCTCTTTTTCGAATCCGTTACCGCTGCTCCCTTTGGTTCCCCTCTGTTCTGCAATGATCCCCACGGTTCCCCACTTTTTCCAACCCGTTCCCCCGGCTCCCTTTGGTTCCCCACTGTTCTGCAATGTTCCCCAAGGTTCCCCACATTTTTTCTAATCTGTTCCTATGCTCCCTTTGTTTCATCTCTGTTCTGCAGTTTCCCCATGGTTCTCCACATTTTTTCCAATCTGTTCCCCCTGCTCCCTTTGGTTCCCCTCTGTTCTGCAGTGTTTCCCACGATTCCACACCTTTTCCAACCTGTACCCCCTGTTCCCTTTGGTTCCCCTCTGTCCTGCAGTGTTCCCCACGGTTCCCCACTTTTTCCAATCCGTTCTACCTGCTCCCTTTCGTTCCCCTCTTTCCTGCATTTTTCATCACGGTTCCCCACTTTTTCATTTCCGTTTCCCCTGCTCCCTTTCGTTCCCCTCTGTCCTGCATTTTTCCCCACGGTTCCCCACTTCACCAATCCATTCATCCTGCTCCCTTTGGTTCCCCTCTGTTTTGCATTTTTCCACACGGTTCCCCACTTCTTCCAATCCGTTTCCCCTGCTCCCTTTGTTTACTCACTGTTCTGCATTTTTCCACTCTGTTCCCCACTTTTTTCAATCCGTTGCCCCTGCTCCCTTTGGCTCCCCAGTGTTCTGCAGTGTTCCCCATGGTTCCCCACTTTTTCCAATCCATTTCCCCTGCTCCCTTTTGTTCCCCTCTGTTCTGCAGTGTTCCCCACAGTTCCCCACTTTTTCCAATCCGTACCCCCTGCTACCTTTTGTTCCACTCTGTTCTGCAGTTTTCCCCACAGTACCCCACTTTTTGCAATCCGCTCCCCCTGCCTCCTTTGATTCCTCTCTGTTCTGCAGTGTTTCCCAAGGTTCCCCACTTTTTCCAACTTTTACCCCCTGCTCCCTTTGGTTCCCCTCTGTCCTGCAGTGTTCCCCATGGGCCCAATTTTAACAATCCGTTCCTCCTGCTCCCTTTGGTTTCCCTCTGTCCTGCAGTTTCCCCACGGTTCTCCACATTTTTTCCAATCTGTTCCCCCTGCTCCCTCTGGTTCCCATCTGCCCTGCAGTCTTCCCCATGGTTCCCCACTTTTTCCATTCCGTTCCCCCTACTTCCTTTGGTTCACCTCTGTTCTGCAGTGTTCCCCACGGTTCCCCACTTTTTCCAATCTGTACAACCTGCTCCCTTTCGTTCCTCTCTGTTCTGGAGTGTTCCCCACGCTTTCCCACTTTTTCCAATCCATTTCGCCTGCTCCCTTTGGCTCCCCTATGTCCTGCAGTGTTCCCCACTATTCCCCACTTTTTCCAACCTGTACCCGCTGCTCACTTTGGTTCCCCTCTGTTTTGCAGTTTCCCCACGGTTCTCCACATTTTTTCCAAACTGTTCACCCTTCTCCCTTTGGTTCCCCTCTGTCCTGCAGTGTTCCCCACGATTCCCTACTTTTTCCAATCCGTTTCCCCTGCTCCCTTTGGTTCGCCTCTGTTCTGCAGTGTTCCCCACATTTCTCCACCTTTTCCAACACATCCCCCCGGCTCTCTTTGGTTTCCCACTGTTTTGCAGTGTTCCCCACTGTTTCCCAATTTTTCCAATCTGTTCACCCTACTTCCCTTGGGTCACCTCTGTTCTGCTGTGTTCCCCACTGTTCCCCAATTTTTCCAATCCTTTCCCCCTGCTCCCTTTGGTTCCCCAGTGTCTGCAGAACTTCCCACGATTCCCCACTTTTTCCAATCTGTTCCCCCTGCTCCCTTTGGTTCCCCACTGTTCTGCATTGTTCCACACGGTTTCCCACTTTTCCGAGCTGTTCCCCCTGCCTCCTTTGGTTCCGCAGTGTTCCCCACCGTTCTCCACATTTTGTCCAATCTGTTCGCCCTGTTACCTTTGGTTCCCCTCTGTAATGCAGTGTTCCCCACGATTCCCCACTTTTTCCAACCTGTACCCCCTGCTCCCTTTGGCTCCCCTCTGTTCTGCAGTGTTCCCTACGCTTTCCCACTTTTTCCAATCCGTTCCCCCTGCTCCCTTTGGTTCCTCCCTATATGCAGTGTTCCCCACGATTCTCCACTTTTTTTCCATTCTGTACCCCCTGCTCCCTATGGCTCCCCTCTGCCCTGCAGTGTTCCCCATGGTTCACCACTTTTTCCAATACGTTTCCCCTACTTCCTTTGGTTCTCCTCTGTTCTGCAGTGTACCCCACGGTTCTCCACTTTTTCCAGTCTGTTCCCCCTGCACCCTTTGGTTCCCCTCTGTTCTGGAGTGTTCCCCACGCTTCCCACTTTTTCCAATCCATTTCCCCTGCTCCCTTTGGTTCCACTCTATTGTGCAGTGCTCCCCACGATTGCTCACTTTTTCCAACCTGAACACCATGCTCCCTTTGGTTCCCCTCTGTCCTGCAGTGTTCCCCACGATTCTCCAATTTTTCCAATATTTTCCCCCTGCTCCCTTTTGTTCCCCTCTGTTCTGCATTTTTCAACACGGTTCCCCACTTTTTCCAATCCGTTCCACCTGCTTCCTTTGGTTCCCCTCTGTCCTGCAGTGTTCTGCACGGTTCCCCTCTTTTTCGAATCCGTTACCGCTGCTCCCTTTGGTTCCCCTCTGTTCTGCAATGATCCCCACGGTTCCCCACTTTTTCCAACTTATTCCCCCGGCTCCCTTTGGTTCCCCTCTGTTCTGCAATGTTCCCCACGGTTCCCCACATTTTTTCTAATCTTTTCCTATGCTCCCTTTGTTTCATCTCTGTTCTGCAGTTTCCTCATGGTTCTCCACATTTTTTCCAATCTGTTCCCCCTGCTCCCTTTGGTTCCCCTCTGTTCTGCAGTGTTTCCCACGATTCCACACCTTTTCCAACCTGTACCCCCTGTTCCCTTTGGTTCCCCTCTGTTCTGCAGTGTTCTCCACAGTTCCCCACTTTTTCCAATCCGTTCCCCCTGCTACCTTTTGTTCCACTCTGTTCTGCAGTTTTCCCCACAGTACCCCACTTTTTGCAATCCGCTCCCCCTGCCTCCTTTAATTCCTCTCTGTTCTGCAGTGTTTCCCAAGGTTCCCCACTTTTTCCAACTTTTACCCCCTGCTCCCTTTGGTTCCCCTCTGTCCTGCAGTGTTCCCCATGGCCCCAATTTTAACAATCCGTTCCTCCTGCTCCCTTTGGTTCCCCTCTGTCCTGCAGTTTCCCCAAGGTTCTCCACATTTTTTCCAATCTGTTCCCCCTGCTCCCTTTGGTTCCCCTATGTTCTGCAGTGTTCCCCACGATTCTCCACATTTTTTACATTCTGTACCCCCTGCTCCCACTGGTTCCCCTCTGCCCTGCAGTGTTCCCCATGGTTCCCCACTTTTTCCATTCCGTTCCCCCTACTTCCTTTGGTTCACCTCTGTTCTGCAGTGTTCCCCACGGTTCCCCACTTTTTCCAATCTCTTCCCCCTGCTCCCTTTCGTTCCTCCCTGTTCTGGAGTGTACCCCACGCTTCCCCACTTTTTCCAATCCATTTCCCCAGCTCCCTTTGGTTCCAATCTATTGTGCAGTGCTTCTTACGATTCCCCACTTTTTCCAATCCTTTCCCCGTGCTCCCTTTGGTTCCCCTCTGTCCTGCAGTGTTCCCCACGATTCCCCACTTCTTCCAATCCGTTCCCCCTGCTCCCTTTGTTCCCCTCTGTCCTGCAGTGTTCCCCACGGTTCCCCACTTTTTCCAATCCGTTCTACCTGCTCCCTTTCGTTCCCGTCTTTCCTGCATTTTTCATCACGGTTCCCCACTTTTTCATTTCCGTTTCCCCTGCTCCCTTTCGTTCCCCTCTGTCCTGCATTTTTCCCCACGGTTCCCCACTTCACCAATCCATTCACCCTGCTCCCTTTGGTTCCCCTCTGTTCTGCATTTTTCCACACGGTTCCCCACTTCTTCCAATCCGTTTCCCCTGCTCCCTTTGTTTACTCACTGTTCTGCATTTTTCCACTCTGTTCCACACTTTTTTCAATCCGTTGCCCCTGCTCCCTTTGGTTCCCCACTGTACTGCAGTATTCCCCATGGTTCCCCACTTTTTCCAGTCCATTTCCCCTGCTACCTTTTGTTCCCCTCTGCTTTGCAGTGTTCCCCACAGTTCCCCACTTTTTCCAATCCGTACCCCCTGCTCCCTTTTGTTCCACTCTGTTCTGCAGTTTCCCCACGGTTCTCCACATTTTTTCCAATCTGTTCCCCCTGCTCCCTCTGGTTCCCATCTGCCCTGCAGTCTTCCCCATGGTTCCCCACTTTTTCCATTCCGTTCCCCTTACTTCCTTTGGTTCACCTCTGTTCTGCAGTGTTCCCCACGGTTCCCCACTTTTTCCAATCTGTACAACCTGCTCCCTTTTGTTCCTCTCTGTTCTGGAGTGTTCCCCACGCTTTCCCACTTTTTCCAATCCATTTCCCCTGCTCCCTTTGGCTCCCCTCTGTCCTGCAGTGTTCCCCACTATTCCCCACTTTTTCCAACCTGTACCCGCTGCTCACTTTGGTTCCCCTCTGTTTTGCAGTTTCCCCACGGTTCTCCACATTTTTTCCAAACTGTTCGCCCTTCTCCCTTTGGTTCCCCTCTGTCCTGCAGTGTTCCCCACGATTCCCCACTTTTTCCAATCCGTTCCCCCTGCTCCCTTTGGTTCGCCTCTGTTCTGCAGTGTTCCCCACATTTCTCCACCTTTTCCAACACATCCCCCCGGCTCTCTTTGGTTTCCCACTGTTTTGCAGTGTTCCCCACTGTTTCCCAATTTTTCCAATCTGTTCCCCCTACTTCCCTTGGGTCACCTCTGTTCTGCAGAACTTCCCACGATTCCCCACTTTTTCCAATCTGTTCCCCCTGCTCCCTTTGGTTCCCCACTGTTCCGCATTGTTCCACACGGTTTCCCACTTTTCCGAGCTGTTCCCCCTGCCTCCTTTGGTTCCGCAGTGTTCCCCACCGTTCTCCACATTTTGTCCAATCTGTTCGCCCTCTTACCTTTGGTTCCCCTCTGTCCTGCAGTGTTCCCCACGATTCCCCACTTTTTCCAACCTGTACCCCCTGCTCCCTTTGGCTCCCCTCTGTTCTGCAGTGTTCCCTACGCTTCCCCACTTTTTCCAATCCGTTCCCCCTGCTCCCTTTGGTTCCTCTCTATATGCAGTGTTCCCCACGATTCTCCACTTTTTTTCCATTCTGTACCCCCTGCTCCCTATGGCTCCCCTCTGCCCTGCAGTGTTCCCCATGGTTCACCACTTTTTCCAATACGTTTCCCCTAGTTCCTTTGGTTCTCTTCTGTTCTGCAGTGTACCCCACGGTTCTCCACTTTTTCCAGTCTGTTCCCCCTGCACCCTTTGGTTCCCCTCTGTTCTGGAGTGTTCCCCACGCTTCCCACTTTTTCCAATCCATTTCCCCTGCTCCCTTTGGTTCCACTCTATTGTGCAGTGCTCCCCACGATTGCTCACTTTTTCCAACCTGAACACCATGCTCCCTTTGGTTCCCCTCTGTCCTGCAGTGTTCCCCACGATTCTCCAATTTTTCCAATATTTTCCCCCTGCTCCCTTTTGTTCCCCTCTGTCCTGCAGTGTTCTGCACGGTTCCCCTCTTTTTCGAATACGTTACCGCTGCTCCCTTTGGTTCCCCTCTGTTCTGCAATGATCCCCACGGTTCCCCACTTTTTCCAACCCATTCCCCCGGCTCCCTTTGGTTCCCCTCTGTTCTGCAATGTTCCCCAAGGTTCCCCACATTTTATCTAACCTGTTCCTATGCTCCCTTTGTTTCATCTCTGTTCTGCAGTTTCCTCATGGTTCTCCACATTTTTTCCAATCTGTTCCCGTTGCTCCCTTTGGTTCCCCTCTGTTCTGCAGTGTTTCCCACGATTCCACACCTTTTCCAACCTGTACCCCCTGTTCCCTTTGGTTCCCCTCTGTTCTGCAGTGTTCTCCACAGTTCCCCACTTTTTCCAATCCGTTCCCCCTGCTACCTTTTGTTCCACTCTGTTCTGCAGTTTTCCCCACAGTACCCCACTTTTTGCAATCCGCTCCCCCTGCCTCCTTTAATTCCTCTCTGTTCTGCAGTGTTTCCCAAGGTTCCCCACTTTTTCCAACTTTTACCCCCTGCTCCCTTTGGTTCCCCTCTGTCCTGCAGTGTTCCCCATGGCCCCAATTTTAACAATCCGTTCCTCCTGCTCCCTTTGGTTCCCCTCTGTCCTGCAGTTTCCCCAAGGTTCTCCACAGTTTTTCCAATCTGTTCCCCCTGCTCCCTTTGGTTCCCCTCTGTTCTGCAGTGTTCCCCACGGTTCTCCACATTTTTTACATTCTGTACCCCCTGCTCCCACTGGTTCCCCTCTGCCCTGCAGTGTTCCCCATGGTTCCCCACTTTTTCCATTCCGTTCCCCCTACTTCCTTTGGTTCACCTCTGTTCTGCAGTGTTCCCCACGGTCCCCCACTTTTTCCAATCTCTTCCCCCTGCTCCCTTTCGTTCCTCTCTGTTCTGGAGTGTACCCCACGCTTCCCCACTTTTTCCAATCCATTTCCCCAGCTCCCTTTGGTTCCAATCTATTGTGCAGTGCTTCTTACGATTCCCCACTTTTTCCAATCCTTTCCCCGTGCTCCCTTTGGTTCCCCTCTGTCCTGCAGTGTTCCCCACGATTCCCCACTTCTTCCAATCCGTTCCCCCTGCTCCCTTTGGTTCCCCTCTGTTCTGCAGTGTTCCCCACAGTTCTCCACCATTTCTAATCCGTTCCCCCTTCTCACTTTGGTTCCCCACTCTTCTGCATTTTTCCACATGGTTCCCCACTTCTTCCAATCCGTTTCCCCTGCTCCCTTTGTTTACCCACTGTTCTGCATTTTTCCACTTCATTCCCCACTTTTTTCAATCCGTTCCCCCTGCTCCCCTTGTTTCCCCACTGTGCTGCAGTGTTCCCCACGGTTCCCCACGTTTTCCAAACCGTTTCCCCTGCTCCCTTTGGTTCCCCTCTGTCCTGCAGTGTTCTACACGGTTCCCCTCTTTTTCCAATCCGTGACCCCTGCTCCCTTTGGTTCCCCTCTATTCTGCAATGATCCCCACGGTTTCCCACGTTTTCCAATCTGTTCCCCGTGCTCCCTTTCGTTCCCCTCTGTCCTGCAGTATTCCCCACGATTCCCCACTTTTTCCAATCTCTTCCCCCTGCTCCCTTTGGTTCGCCTCTGTTCTGCAGTGTTTCCCACGATTCCACACTTTTTCCAACCTGTACCCCCTGTTCCCTTTGTTCCCCTCTGTCCTGCAGTGTTCCCCACGGTTCCCCACTTTTTCCAATCCATTCCACCTGCTCCCTTTCATTACCTTCAGTCCCGCATTTTTCTCCACGGTTCCCCACTTTTTCAAATCCGTTCCCCCTGCTCCCTTTCGTTCCCCTCTGTCCTGCATTTTTCCCCACTGTTTCCCACTTTACCAATCAATTCCCGCTGCTCCCTTTGTTTCCCCTCTTTTCTGCATTGTTCCCCACGGTTCCCCACTTTTTCCAATCCGTTACTCCTATTCCTTTGATTCAGCTCTGTTCTGCAGTGTTTCCCATGGTTCCCCACTTTTTCCAATCTGTTCCCCCTGCTCCCTTTGGTTCCACTCTGTTCTGGAGTGTTCCCCACTCTTCCCCACTTTTTCCAATCCATTTCCCCTGCTCCCTTTTGTTCCAATCTATTGTGCAGTTCTCCTCACGATTCCCCACTTTTTCCAATCTGTTCCGCGTGCTCCCTTTGGTTCCCCTCTGTCCTGCAGTGTTCCCCACCATTCCCCACTTTTTCCAATCCGTTCCCCCTGCTCCCTTTGGTTCCCCACTCTTCTGCATTTTTCCACAGGGTTCCCCACTTTTTACAATCTGTTCCCCCTGCTCCCTTTGTTTCTCCACTCTTCTGCATTTTTCCACACTGTTCTCCACTTTTTCAAATCTGTTTCCCCTGCTCCCTTTGGTTCCCCACTGTTCTGCAGTTTTCCCCAATTCTCCACTTTTTTCTAATCTGTTCCCCCTGCTCCTTTTGCTCCCCTCTGTTCTGCTGTTTTCCCCACGGTTCTCAGCATTTTTTCCAATCTGTTCCACCTGCTCCCTTTGGTTCCCCACTGTTCTGCAGTTTTCCCCAATTCTCCACTTTTTTCTAATCTGTTCCCCCTGCTCCTTTTGCTCCCCTCTGTTCTGCTGTTTTCCCCACGGTTCTCAGCATTTTTTCCAATCTGTTCCACCTGCTCCCTTTGGTTCTCCGCCGTTCTGCAGTGTTCCCTACGCTTCCCCACTTTTTCCAATCCGTTCACCCTGCTCCCTTTGGTTCCTCTCTATATGCAGTGTTCCCCACGATTCTCCACTTTTTTTCCATTCTGTACCCCCTGCTCCCTATGGCTCCCCTCTGCCCTGCAGTGTTCCCCATGGTTCACCACTTTTTCCAATACATTCCCCCTACTTCCTTTGGTTCTCCTCTGTTCTGCAGTGTACCCCACGCTTCTCCACTTTTTCCAGTCTGTTCCCCCTGCACCCTTTGGTTCCCCTCTGTTCTGGAGTGTTCCCCACGCTTCCCACTTTTTCCAATCCATTTCCCCTGCTCCCTTTGGTTCCACTCTATTGTGCAGTGCTCCCCACGATTGCTCACTTTTTCCAACCTGTACACCATGCTCCCTTTGGTTCCCCTCTGTCCTGCAGTGTTCCCCACGGTTCTCCAATTTTTCCAATATTTTCCCCCTGCTCCCTTTTGTTCCCCTCTGTTCTGCATTTTTCAACACGGTTCCCCACTTTTTCCAATCCGTTCCACCTGCTTCCTTTGGTTCCCCTCTGTCCTGCAGTGTTCTGCACGGTTCCCCTCTTTTTCGAATCCGTTACCGCTGCTCCCTTTGGTTCCCCTCTGTTCTGCAATGATCCCCACGGTTCCCCACTTTTTCCAACCCATTCCCCCGGCTCCCTTTGGTTCCCCTCTGTTCTGCAATGTTCCCCAAGGTTCCCCACATTTTTTCTAATCTGTTCCTATGCTCCCTTTGTTTCATCTCTGTTCTGCAGTTTCCCCATGGTTCTCCACATTTTTTCCAATCTGTTCCCCCTGCTCCCTTTGGTTCCCCTCTGTTCTGCAGTGTTTCCCACGATTCCACACCTTTTCCAACCTGTACCCCCTGTTCCCTTTGGTTCCCCTCTGTCCTGCAGTGTTCCCCACGGTTCCCCACTTTTTCCAATCCGTTCTACCTGCTCCCTTTCGTTCCCCTCTTTCCTGCATATTTCATCACGGTTCGCCACTTTTTCATTTCCGTTTCCCCTGCTCCTTTTCGTTCCCCTCTGTCCTGCATTTTTCCCCACGGTTCCCCACTTCACCAATCCATTCACCTTGCTCCCTTTGTTTCCCCACTCTTCTGCATTTTTCCACACTGTTCTCCACTTTTTCAAATCTGTTTCCCCTGCTCCCTTTGGTTCCCCACTGTTCTGCAGTTTTCCCCATCTCTCCACTTTTTTCTAATCTGTTCCCCCTGCTCCTTTGGCTCCCCTCTGTTCTGCTGTTTTCCCCACGGTTCTCCACATTTTTTCCAATCTGTTCCACCTGCTGCCTTAAGTTCTCCTCCGTTCTGCAGTGTTCCCTACGCTTCCCCACTTTTTCCAATCCGTTCCCCCTGCTCCCTTTGGTTCCTCTCTATATGCAGTGTTCCCCACGATTCTCCACTTTTTTTCCATTCTGTACCCCCTGCTCCCTATGGCTCCCCTCTGCCCTGCAGTGTTCCCCATGGTTCACCACTTTTTCCAATCCGTTCCCCCTACTTCCTTTGGTTCTCCTCTGTTCAGCAGTGTACCCCACGGTTCTCCACTTTTTCCAGTCTGTTCCCCCTGCACCCTTTGGTTCCCCTCTGTTCTGGAGTGTTCCCCACGCTTCCCACTTTTTCCAATCCATTTCCCCTGCTCCCTTTGGTTCCCCTCTATTGTGCAGTGCTCCCCACGATTCCCCACTTTTTCCAATCTGTTCCCCCTGCTCCCTTTGGTTCGCCTCTGTTCTGCAGTGTTCCCCACATTTCTCCACCTTTTCCAACACATCCCCCCGGCTCTCTTTGGTTTCCCACTGTTTTGCAGTGTTCCCCACTGTTTCCCAATTTTTCCAATCTGTTCCCCCTACTTCCCTTGGGTCACCTCTGTTCTGCAGAACTTCCCACGATTCCCCACTTTTTCCAATCTGTTCCCCCTGCTCCCTTTGGTTCCCCACTGTTCCGCATTGTTCCACACGGTTTCCCACTTTTCCGAGCTGTTCCCCCTGCCTCCTTTGGTTCCGCAGTGTTCCCCACCGTTCTCCACATTTTGTCCAATCTGTTCGCCCTCTTACCTTTGGTTCCTCTCTGTCCTGCAGTGTTCCCCACGATTCCCCACTTTTTCCAACCTGTACCCCCTGCTCCCTTTGGCTCCCCTCTGTTCTGCAGTGTTCCCTACGCTTCCCCACTTTTTCCAATCCGTTCCCCCTGCTCCCTTTGGTTCCTCTCTATATGCAGTGTTCCCCACGATTCTCCACTTTTTTTCCATTCTGTACCCCCTGCTCCCTATGGCTCCCCTCTGCCCTGCAGTGTTCCCCATGGTTCACCACTTTTTCCAATACGTTTCCCCTACTTCCTTTGGTTCTCCTCTGTTCTGCAGTGTACCCCACGGTTCCCCACTTTTTCCATTCCGTTCCCCCTACTTCCTTTGGTTCACCTCTGTTCTGCAGTGTTCCCCACGGTTCCCCACTTTTTCCAATCTCTTCCCCCTGCTCCCTTTCGTTCCTCCCTGTTCTGGAGTGTACCCCACGCTTCCCCACTTTTTCCAATCCATTTCCCCAGCTCCCTTTGGTTCCAATCTATTGTGCAGTGCTTCTTACGATTCCCCACTTTTTCCAATCCTTTCCCCGTGCTCCCTTTGGTTCCCCTCTGTCCTGCAGTGTTCCCCACGATTCCCCACTTCTTCCAATCCGTTCCCCCTGCTCCCTTTGGTTCCCCTCTGTTCTGCAGTGTTCCCCACAGTTGTCCACCATTTCTAATCCGTTCCCCCTTCTCACTTTGGTTCCCCACTCTTCTGCATTTTTCCACATGGTTCCCCACTTCTTCCAATCCGTTTCCCCTGCTCCCTTTGTTTACCCACTGTTCTGCATTTTTCCACTTCATTCCCCACTTTTTTCAATCCGTTCCCCCTGCTCCCCTTGTTTCCCCACTGTGCTGCAGTGTTCCCCACGGTTCCCCACGTTTTCCAAACCGTTTCCCCTGCTCCCTTTGGTTCCCCTCTGTCCTGCAGTGTTCTACACGGTTCCCCTCTTTTTACAATCCGTGACCCCTGCTCCCTTTGGTTCCCCTCTATTCTGCAATGATCCCCACGGTTCCCCACGTTTTCCAATCTGTTCCCCGTGCTCCCTTTCGTTCCCCTCTGTTTTGCAGTTTCCCCACGATTCCCCACTTTTTCCAACCTGTACCCCCTGTTCCCTTTGTTCCCCTCTGTCCTGCAGTGTTCCCCACGGTTCCCCACTTTTTCCAATCCGTTCTACCTGCTCCCTTTCGTTCCCCTCTTTCCTGCATTTTTCATCACGGTTCCCCACTTTTTCATTTCCGTTTCCCCTGCTCCCTTTCGTTCCCCTCTGTCCTGCATTTTTCCCCACGGTTCCCCACTTCACCAATCCATTCACCCTGCTCCCTTTGGTTCCCCTCTGTTCTGCATTTTTCCACACGGTTCCCCACTTCTTCCAATCCGTTTCCCCTGCTCCCTTTGTTTACTCACTGTTCTGCATTTTTCCACTCTGTTCCCCACTTTTTTCAATCCATTGCCCCTGCTCCCTTTGGTTCCCCACTGTACTGCAGTGTTCCCCATGGTTCCCCACTTTTTCCAGTCCATTTCCCCTGCTCCCTTTTGTTCCCCTCTGCTTTGCAGTGTTCCCCACAGTTCCCCACTTTTTCCAATCCGTACCCCCTGCTCCCTTTTGTTCCACTCTGTTCTGCAGTTTCCCCACGGTTCTCCACATTTTTTCCAATCTGTTCCCCCTGCTCCCTCTGGTTCCCATCTGCCCTGCAGTCTTCCCCATGGTTCCCCACTTTTTCCATTCCGTTCCCCTTACTTCCTTTGGTTCACCTCTGTTCTGCAGTGTTCCCCACGGTTCCCCACTTTTTCCAATCTGTACAACCTGCTCCCTTTTGTTCCTCTCTGTTCTGGAGTGTTCCCCACGCTTTCCCACTTTTTCCAATCCATTTCCCCTGCTCCCTTTGGCTCCCCTCTGTCCTGCAGTGTTCCCCACTATTCCCCACTTTTTCCAACCTGTACCCGCTGCTCACTTTGGTTCCCCTCTGTTTTGCAGTTTCCCCACGGTTCTCCACATTTTTTCCAAACTGTTCGCCCTTCTCCCTTTGGTTCCCCTCTGTCCTGCAGTGTTCCCCACGATTCCCCACTTTTTCCAATCCGTTCCCCCTGCTCCCTTTGGTTCGCCTCTGTTCTGCAGTGTTCCCCACATTTCTCCACCTTTTCCAACACATCCCCCCAGCTCTCTTTGGTTTCCCACTGTTTTGCAGTGTTCCCCACTGTTTCCCAATTTTTCCAATCTGTTCCCCCTACTTCCCTTGGGTCACCTCTGTTCTGCAGAACTTCCCACGATTCCCCACTTTTTCCAATCTGTTCCCCCTGCTCCCTTTGGTTCCCCACTGTTCCGCATTGTTCCACACGGTTTCCCACTTTTCCGAGCTGTTCCCCCTGCCTCCTTTGGTTCCGCAGTGTTCCCCACCGTTCTCCACATTTTGTCCAATCTGTTCGCCCTCTTACCTTTGGTTCCCCTCTGTCCTGCAGTGTTCCCCACGATTCCCCACTTTTTCCAACCTGTACCCCCTGCTCCCTTTGGCTCCCCTCTGTTCTGCAGTGTTCCCTACGCTTCCCCACTTTTTCCAATCCGTTCCTCCTGCTCCCTTTGGTTCCTCTCTATATGCAGTGTTCCCCACGATTCTCCACTTTTTTTCCATTCTGTACCCCCTGCTCCCTATGGCTCCCCTCTGCCCTGCAGTGTTCCCCATGGTTCACCACTTTTTCCAATACGTTTCCCCTACTTCCTTTGGTTCTCCTCTGTTCTGCAGTGTACCCCACGGTTCTCCACTTTTTCCAGTCTGTTCCCCCTGCACCCTTTGGTTCCCCTCTGTTCTGGAGTGTTCCCCACGCTTCCCACTTTTTCCAATCCATTTCCCCTGCTCCCTTTGGTTCCACTCTATTGTGCAGTGCTCCCCACGATTGCTCACTTTTTCCAACCTGAACACCATGCTCCCTTTGGTTCCCCTCTGTCCTGCAGTGTTCCCCACGATTCTCCAATTTTTCCAATATTTTCCCCCTGCTCCCTTTTGTTCCCCTCTGTCCTGCAGTGTTCTGCACGGTTCCCCTCTTTTTCGAATACGTTACCGCTGCTCCCTTTGGTTCCCCTCTGTTCTGCAATGATCCCCACGGTTCCCCACTTTTTCCAACCCATTCCCCCGGCTCCCTTTGGTTCCCCTCTGTTCTGCAATGTTCCCCAAGGTTCCCCACATTTTATCTAACCTGTTCCTATGCTCCCTTTGTTTCATCTTTGTTCTGCAGTTTCCTCATGGTTCTCCACATTTTTTCCAATCTGTTCCCGTTGCTCCCTTTGGTTCCCCTCTGTTCTGCAGTGTTTCCCACGATTCCACACCTTTTCCAACCTGTACCCCCTGTTCCCTTTGGTTCCCCTCTGTTCTGCAGTGTTCTCCACAGTTCCCCACTTTTTCCAATCCGTTCCCCCTGCTACCTTTTGTTCCACTCTGTTCTGCAGTTTTCCCCACAGTACCCCACTTTTTGCAATCCGCTCCCCCTGCCTCCTTTAATTCCTCTCTGTTCTGCAGTGTTTCCCAAGGTTCCCCACTTTTTCCAACTTTTACCCCCTGCTCCCTTTGGTTCCCCTCTGTCCTGCAGTGTTCCCCATGGCCCCAATTTTAACAATCCGTTCCTCCTGCTCCCTTTGGTTCCCCTCTGTCCTGCAGTTTCCCCAAGGTTCTCCACATTTTTTCCAATCTGTTCCCCCTGCTCCCTTTGGTTCCCCTCTGTTCTGCAGTGTTCCCCACGATTCTCCACATTTTTTACATTCTGTACCCCCTGCTCCCACTGGTTCCCCTCTGCCCTGCAGTGTTCCCCATGGTTCCCCACTTTTTCCATTCCGTTCCCCCTACTTCCTTTGGTTCACCTCTGTTCTGCAGTGTTCCCCACGGTCCCCCACTTTTTCCAATCTCTTCCCCCTGCTCCCTTTCGTTCCTCTCTGTTCTGGAGTGTACCCCACGCTTCCCCACTTTTTCCAATCCATTTCCCCAGCTCCCTTTGGTTCCAATCTATTGTGCAGTGCTTCTTACGATTCCCCACTTTTTCCAATCCTTTCCCCGTGCTCCCTTTGGTTCCCCTCTGTCCTGCAGTGTTCCCCACGATTCCCCACTTCTTCCAATCCGTTCCCCCTGCTCCCTTTGGTTCCCCTCTGTTCTGCAGTGTTCCCCACAGTTCTCCACCATTTCTAATCCGTTCCCCCTTCTCACTTTGGTTCCCCACTCTTCTGCATTTTTCCACATGGTTCCCCACTTCTTCCAATCCGTTTCCCCTGCTCCCTTTGTTTACCCACTGTTCTGCATTTTTCCACTTCATTCCCCACTTTTTTCAATCCGTTCCCCCTGCTCCCCTTGTTTCCCCACTGTGCTGCAGTGTTCCCCACGGTTCCCCACGTTTTCCAAACCGTTTCCCAAACCGTTTCCCCTGCTCCCTTTGGTTCCCCTCTGTCCTGCAGTGTTCTACACGGTTCCCCTCTTTTTCCAATCCGTGACCCCTGCTCCCTTTGGTTCCCCTCTATTCTGCAATGATCCCCACGGTTCCCCACGTTTTCCAATCTGTTCCCCGTGCTCCCTTTCGTTCCCCTCTGTCCTGCAGTGTTCCCCACGATTCCCCACTTTTTCCAATCTCTTCCCCCTGCTCCCTTTGGTTCGCCTCTGTTCTGCAGTGTTTCCCACGATTCCACACTTTTTCCAACCTGTACCCCCTGTTCCCTTTGTTCCCCTCTGTCCTGCAGTGTTCCCCACGGTTCCCCACTTTTTCCAATCCATTCCACCTGCTCCCTTTCATTACCTTCAGTCCCGCATTTTTCTCCACGGTTCCCCACTTTTTCAAATCCGTTCCCCCTGCTCCCTTTCGTTCCCCTCTGTCCTGCATTTTTCCCCACTGTTTCCCAGTTTACCAATCAATTCCCGCTGCTCCCTTTGTTTCCCCTCTGTTCTGCATTGTTCCCCACGGTTCCCCACTTTTTCCAATCCGTTACTCCTATTCCTTTGATTCAGCTCTGTTCTGCAGTGTTTCCCACGGTTCCCCACTTTTTCCAATCTGTTCCCCCTGCTCCCTTTGGTTCCACTCTGTTCTGGAGTGTTCCCCACTCTTCCCCACTTTTTCCAATCCATTTCCCCTGCTCCCTTTTGTTCCAATCTATTGTGCAGTTCTCCTCACGATTCCCCACTTTTTCCAATCTGTTCCGCGTGCTCCCTTTGGTTCCCCTCTGTCCTGCAGTGTTCCCCACCATTCCCCACTTTTTCCAATCCGTTCCCCCTGCTCCCTTTGGTTCCCCACTCTTCTGCATTTTTCCACAGGGTTCCCCACTTTTTACAATCTGTTCCCCCTGCTCCCTTTGTTTCTCCACTCTTCTGCATTTTTCCACACTGTTCTCCACTTTTTCAAATCTGTTTCCCCTGCTCCCTTTGGTTCCCCACTGTTCTGCAGTTTTCCCCAATTCTCCACTTTTTTCTAATCTGTTCCCCCTGCCCCTTTTGCTCCCCTCTGTTCTGCTGTTTTCCCCACGGTTCTCAGCATTTTTTCCAATCTGTTCCACCTGCTCCCTTTGGTTCTCCGCCGTTCTGCAGTGTTCCCTACGCTTCCCCACTTTTTCCAATCCGTTCACCCTGCTCCCTTTGGTTCCTCTCTATATGCAGTGTTCCCCACGATTCTCCACTTTTTTTCCATTCTGTACCCCCTGCTCCCTATGGCTCCCCTCTGCCCTGCAGTGTTCCCCATGGTTCACCACTTTTTCCAATACGTTCCCCCTACTTCCTTTGGTTCTCCTCTGTTCTGCAGTGTACCCCACGCTTCTCCACTTTTTCCAGTCTGTTCCCCCTGCACCCTTTGGTTCCCCTCTGTTCTGGAGTGTTCCCCACGCTTCCCACTTTTTCCAATCCATTTCCCCTGCTCCCTTTGGTTCCACTCTATTGTGCAGTGCTCCCCACGATTGCTCACTTTTTCCAACCTGTACACCATGCTCCCTTTGGTTCCCCTCTGTCCTGCAGTGTTCCCCACGGTTCTCCAATTTTTCCAATATTTTCCCCCTGCTCCCTTTTGTTCCCCTCTGTTCTGCATTTTTCAACACGGTTCCCCACTTTTTCCAATCCGTTCCACCTGCTTCCTTTGGTTCCCCTCTGTCCTGCAGTGTTCTGCACGGTTCCCCTCTTTTTCGAATCCGTTACCGCTGCTCCCTTTGGTTCCCCTCTGTTCTGCAATGATCCCCACGGTTCCCCACTTTTTCCAACCCATTCCCCCGGCTCCCTTTGGTTCCCCTCTGTTCTGCAATGTTCCCCAAGGTTCCCCACATTTTTTCTAATCTGTTCCTATGCTCCCTTTGTTTCATCTCTGTTCTGCAGTTTCCCCATGGTTCTCCACATTTTTTCCAATCTGTTCCCCCTGCTCCCTTTGGTTCCCCTCTGTTCTGCAGTGTTTCCCACGATTCCACACCTTTTCCAACCTGTACCCCCTGTTCCCTTTGGTTCCCCTCTGTCCTGCAGTGTTCCCCACGGTTCCCCACTTTTTCCAATCCGTTCTACCTGCTCCCTTTCGTTCCCCTCTTTCCTGCATATTTCATCACGGTTCGCCACTTTTTCATTTCCGTTTCCCCTGCTCCTTTTCGTTCCCCTCTGTCCTGCATTTTTCCCCACGGTTCCCCACTTCACCAATCCATTCACCCTGCTCCCTTTGTTTCCCCACTCTTCTGCATTTTTCCACACTGTTCTCCACTTTTTCAAATCTGTTTCCCCTGCTCCCTTTGGTTCCCCACTGTTCTGCAGTTTTCCCCATCTCTCCACTTTTTTCTAATCTGTTCCCCCTGCTCCTTTGGCTCCCCTCTGTTCTGCTGTTTTCCCCACGGTTCTCCACATTTTTT
The DNA here is from genome assembly GCF_036971445.1 of Narcine bancroftii. NCBI lineage: Eukaryota > Metazoa > Chordata > Chondrichthyes > Torpediniformes > Narcinidae > Narcine > Narcine bancroftii. The sequence continues at coordinate 1,845,609 of NW_027211900.1, read as the reverse complement.
CCAATCTGTTCCACCTGCTCCCTTAAGTTCTCCTCCGTTCTGCAGTGTTCCCTACGCTTCCCCACTTTTTCCAATCCGTTCCCCCTGCTCCCTTTGGTTCCTCTCTATATGCAGTGTTCCCCACGATTCTCCACTTTTTTTCCATTCTGTACCCCCTGCTCCCTATGGCTCCCCTCTGCCCTGCAGTGTTCCCCATGGTTCACCACTTTTTCCAATCCGTTCCCCCTACTTCCTTTGGTTCTCCTCTGTTCAGCAGTGTACCCCACGGTTCTCCACTTTTTCCAGTCTGTTCCCCCTGCACCCTTTGGTTCCCCTCTGTTCTGGAGTGTTCCCCACGCTTCCCACTTTTTCCAATCCATTTCCCCTGCTCCCTTTGGTTCCACTCTATTGTGCAGTGCTCCCCACGATTGCTCACTTTTTCCAACCTGTACACCATGCTCCCTTTGGTTCCCCTCTGTCCTGCAGTGTTCCCCACGGTTCTCCAATTTTTCCAATATTTTCCCCCTGCTCCCTTTTGTTCCCCTCTGTTCTGCATTTTTCAACACGGTTCCCCACTTTATCCAATCCGTTCCACCTGCTTCCTTTGGTTCCCCTCTGTCCTGCAGTGTTCTGCACGGTTCCCCTCTTTTTCGAATCCGTTACCGCTGCTCCCTTTGGTTCCCCTCTGTTCTGCAATGATCCCCACGGTTCCCCACTTTTTCCAACCCATTCCCCCGGCTCCCTTTGGTTCCCCTCTGTTCTGCAATGTTCCCCAAGGTTCCCCACATTTTTTCTAATCTGTTCCTATGCTCCCTTTGTTTCATCTCTGTTCTGCAGTTTCCCCATGGTTCTCCACATTTTTTCCAATCTGTTCCCCCTGCTCCCTTTGGTTCCCCTCTGTTCTGCAGTGTTTCCCACGATTCCACACCTTTTCCAACCTGTACCCCCTGTTCCCTTTGGTTCCCCTCTGTCCTGCAGTGTTCCCCACGGTTCCCCACTTTTTCCAATCCGTTCTACCTGCTCCCTTTCGTTCCCCTCTTTCCTGCATTTTTCATCACGGTTCCCCACTTTTTCATTTCCGTTTCCCCTGCTCCCTTTCGTTCCCCTCTGTCCTGCATTTTTCCCCACGGTTCCCCACTTCACCAATCCATTCACCCTGCTCCCTTTGGTTCCCCTCTGTTCTGCATTTTTCCACACGGTTCCCCACTTCTTCCAATCCGTTTCCCCTGCTCCCTTTGTTTACTCACTGTTCTGCATTTTTCCACTCTGTTCCCCACTTTTTTCAATCCGTTGCCCCTGCTCCCTTTGGCTCCCCACTGTTCTGCAGTGTTCCCCATGGTTCCCCACTTTTTCCAATCCATTTCCCCTGCTCCCTTTTGTTCCCCTCTGTTCTGCAGTGTTCCCCACAGTTCCCCACTTTTTCCAATCCGTACCCCCTGCTCCCTTTTGTTCCACTCTGTTCTGCAGTTTTCCCCACAGTACCCCACTTTTTGCAATCCGCTCCCCCTGCCTCCTTTGATTCCTCTCTGTTCTGCAGTGTTTCCCAAGGTTCCCCACTTTTTCCAACTTTTACCCCCTGCTCCCTTTGGTTCTCCTCTGTCCTGCAGTGTTCCCCATGGGCCCAATTTTAACAATCCGTTCCTCCTGCTCCCTTTGGTTCCCCTCTGTCCTGCAGTTTCCCCACGGTTCTCCACATTTTTTCAAATCTGTTCCCCCTGCACCCTCTGGTTCCCATCTGCCCTGCAGTCTTCCCCATGGTTCCCCACTTTTTCCATTCCGTTCCCCCTACTTCCTTTGGTTCACCTCTGTTCTGCAGTGTTCCCCACGGTTCCCCACTTTTTCCAATCTGTACAACCTGCTCCCTTTCGTTTCTCTCTGTTCTGGAGTGTTCCCCACGCTTTCCCACTTTTTCCAATCCATTTCCCCTGCTCCCTTTGGCTCCCCTATGTCCTGCAGTGTTCCCCACTATTCCCCACTTTTTCCAACCTGTACCCGCTGCTCACTTTGGTTCCCCTCTGTTTTGCAGTTTCCCCACGGTTCTCCACATTTTTTCCAAACTGTTCACCCTTCTCCCTTTGGTTCCCCTCTGTCCTGCAGTGTTCCCCACGATTCCCCACTTTTTCCAATCCGTTCCCCCTGCTCCCTTTGGTTCGCCTCTGTTCTGCAGTGTTCCCCACATTTCTCCACCTTTTCCAACACATCCCCCCGGCTCTCTTTGGTTTCCCACTGTTTTGCAGTATTCCCCACTGTTTCCCAATTTTTCCAATCTGTTCCCCCTACTTCCCTTGGGTCACCTCTGTTCTGCAGTGTTCCCCACTGTTCCCCAATTTTTCCAATCCTTTCCCCCTGCTCCCTTTGGTTCCCCAGTGATCTGCAGAACTTCCCACGATTCCCCACTTTTTCCAATCAGTTCCCCCTGCTCCCTTTGGTTCCCCACTGTTCTGCATTGTTCCACACGGTTTCCCACTTTTCCGAGCTGTTCCCCCTGACTGCTTTGGTTCCGCAGTGTTCCCCACCGTTCTCCACATTTTGTCCAATCTGTTCGCCCTGTTACCTTTGGTTCCCCTCTGTACTGCAGTGTTCCCCACGATTCCCCACTTTTTCCAACCTGTACCCCCTGCTGCCTTTGGCTCCCCTCTGTTCTGCAGTGTTCCCTACGCTTCCCCACTTTTTCCAATCCGTTCCCCCTGCTCCCTTTGGTTCCTCCCTATATGCAGTGTTCCCCACGATTCTCCACTTTTTTTCCATTCTGTACCCCCTGCTCCCTATGGCTCCCCTCTGCCCTGCAGTGTTCCCCATGGTTCACCACTTTTTCCAATACGTTTCCCCTACTTCCTTTCGTTCTCCTCTGTTCTGCAGTGTACCCCACGGTTCTCCACTTTTTCCAGTCTGTTCCCCCTGCTCCCTTTGGTTCCCCTCTGTCCTGCAGTGTTCTACACGGTTCCCCTCTTTTTCCAATCCGTGACCCCTGCTCCCTTTGGTTCCCCTCTATTCTGCAATGATCCCCACGGTTTCCCACGTTTTCCAATCTGTTCCCCGTGCTCCCTTTCGTTCCCCTCTGTCCTGCAGTATTCCCCACGATTCCCCACTTTTTCCAATCTCTTCCCCCTGCTCCCTTTGGTTCGCCTCTGTTCTGCAGTGTTTCCCACGATTCCACACTTTTTCCAACCTGTACCCCCTGTTCCCTTTGTTCCCCTCTGTCCTGCAGTGTTCCCCACGGTTCCCCACTTTTTCCAATCCATTCCACCTGCTCCCTTTCATTACCTTCAGTCCCGCATTTTTCTCCACGGTTCCCCACTTTTTCAAATCCGTTCCCCCTGCTCCCTTTCGTTCCCCTCTGTCCTGCATTTTTCCCCACTGTTTCCCACTTTACCAATCAATTCCCGCTGCTCCCTTTGTTTCCCCTCTTTTCTGCATTGTTCCCCACGGTTCCCCACTTTTTCCAATCCGTTACTCCTATTCCTTTGATTCAGCTCTGTTCTGCAGTGTTTCCCATGGTTCCCCACTTTTTCCAATCTGTTCCCCCTGCTCCCTTTGGTTCCACTCTGTTCTGGAGTGTTCCCCACTCTTCCCCACTTTTTCCAATCCATTTCCCCTGCTCCCTTTTGTTCCAATCTATTGTGCAGTTCTCCTCACGATTCCCCACTTTTTCCAATCTGTTCCGCGTGCTCCCTTTGGTTCCCCTCTGTCCTGCAGTGTTCCCCACCATTCCCCACTTTTTCCAATCCGTTCCCCCTGCTCCCTTTGGTTCCCCACTCTTCTGCATTTTTCCACAGGGTTCCCCACTTTTTACAATCTGTTCCCCCTGCTCCCTTTGTTTCTCCACTCTTCTGCATTTTTCCACACTGTTCTCCACTTTTTCAAATCTGTTTCCCCTGCTCCCTTTGGTTCCCCACTGTTCTGCAGTTTTCCCCAATTCTCCACTTTTTTCTAATCTGTTCCCCCTGCTCCTTTTGCTCCCCTCTGTTCTGCTGTTTTCCCCACGGTTCTCAGCATTTTTTCCAATCTGTTCCACCTGCTCCCTTTGGTTCCCCACTGTTCTGCAGTTTTCCCCAATTCTCCACTTTTTTCTAATCTGTTCCCCCTGCTCCTTTTGCTCCCCTCTGTTCTGCTGTTTTCCCCACGGTTCTCAGCATTTTTTCCAATCTGTTCCACCTGCTCCCTTTGGTTCTCCGCCGTTCTGCAGTGTTCCCTACGCTTCCCCACTTTTTCCAATCCGTTCACCCTGCTCCCTTTGGTTCCTCTCTATATGCAGTGTTCCCCACGATTCTCCACTTTTTTTCCATTCTGTACCCCCTGCTCCCTATGGCTCCCCTCTGCCCTGCAGTGTTCCCCATGGTTCACCACTTTTTCCAATACATTCCCCCTACTTCCTTTGGTTCTCCTCTGTTCTGCAGTGTACCCCACGCTTCTCCACTTTTTCCAGTCTGTTCCCCCTGCACCCTTTGGTTCCCCTCTGTTCTGGAGTGTTCCCCACGCTTCCCACTTTTTCCAATCCATTTCCCCTGCTCCCTTTGGTTCCACTCTATTGTGCAGTGCTCCCCACGATTGCTCACTTTTTCCAACCTGTACACCATGCTCCCTTTGGTTCCCCTCTGTCCTGCAGTGTTCCCCACGGTTCTCCAATTTTTCCAATATTTTCCCCCTGCTCCCTTTTGTTCCCCTCTGTTCTGCATTTTTCAACACGGTTCCCCACTTTTTCCAATCCGTTCCACCTGCTTCCTTTGGTTCCCCTCTGTCCTGCAGTGTTCTGCACGGTTCCCCTCTTTTTCGAATCCGTTACCGCTGCTCCCTTTGGTTCCCCTCTGTTCTGCAATGATCCCCACGGTTCCCCACTTTTTCCAACCCATTCCCCCGGCTCCCTTTGGTTCCCCTCTGTTCTGCAATGTTCCCCAAGGTTCCCCACATTTTTTCTAATCTGTTCCTATGCTCCCTTTGTTTCATCTCTGTTCTGCAGTTTCCCCATGGTTCTCCACATTTTTTCCAATCTGTTCCCCCTGCTCCCTTTGGTTCCCCTCTGTTCTGCAGTGTTTCCCACGATTCCACACCTTTTCCAACCTGTACCCCCTGTTCCCTTTGGTTCCCCTCTGTCCTGCAGTGTTCCCCACGGTTCCCCACTTTTTCCAATCCGTTCTACCTGCTCCCTTTCGTTCCCCTCTTTCCTGCATATTTCATCACGGTTCGCCACTTTTTCATTTCCGTTTCCCCTGCTCCTTTTCGTTCCCCTCTGTCCTGCATTTTTCCCCACGGTTCCCCACTTCACCAATCCATTCACCTTGCTCCCTTTGTTTCCCCACTCTTCTGCATTTTTCCACACTGTTCTCCACTTTTTCAAATCTGTTTCCCCTGCTCCCTTTGGTTCCCCACTGTTCTGCAGTTTTCCCCATCTCTCCACTTTTTTCTAATCTGTTCCCCCTGCTCCTTTGGCTCCCCTCTGTTCTGCTGTTTTCCCCACGGTTCTCCACATTTTTTCCAATCTGTTCCACCTGCTGCCTTAAGTTCTCCTCCGTTCTGCAGTGTTCCCTACGCTTCCCCACTTTTTCCAATCCGTTCCCCCTGCTCCCTTTGGTTCCTCTCTATATGCAGTGTTCCCCACGATTCTCCACTTTTTTTCCATTCTGTACCCCCTGCTCCCTATGGCTCCCCACTGCCCTGCAGTGTTCCCCATGGTTCACCACTTTTTCCAATCCGTTCCCCCTACTTCCTTTGGTTCTCCTCTGTTCAGCAGTGTACCCCACGGTTCTCCACTTTTTCCAGTCTGTTCCCCCTGCACCCTTTGGTTCCCCTCTGTTCTGGAGTGTTCCCCACGCTTCCCACTTTTTCCAATCCATTTCCCCTGCTCCCTTTGGTTCCCCTCTATTGTGCAGTGCTCCCCACGATTCCCCACTTTTTCCAATCTGTTCCCCCTGCTCCCTTTGGTTCGCCTCTGTTCTGCAGTGTTCCCCACATTTCTCCACCTTTTCCAACACATCCCCCCGGCTCTCTTTGGTTTCCCACTGTTTTGCAGTGTTCCCCACTGTTTCCCAATTTTTCCAATCTGTTCCCCCTACTTCCCTTGGGTCACCTCTGTTCTGCAGAACTTCCCACGATTCCCCACTTTTTCCAATCTGTTCCCCCTGCTCCCTTTGGTTCCCCACTGTTCCGCATTGTTCCACACGGTTTCCCACTTTTCCGAGCTGTTCCCCCTGCCTCCTTTGGTTCCGCAGTGTTCCCCACCGTTCTCCACATTTTGTCCAATCTGTTCGCCCTCTTACCTTTGGTTCCTCTCTGTCCTGCAGTGTTCCCCACGATTCCCCACTTTTTCCAACCTGTACCCCCTGCTCCCTTTGGCTCCCCTCTGTTCTGCAGTGTTCCCTACGCTTCCCCACTTTTTCCAATCCGTTCCCCCTGCTCCCTTTGGTTCCTCTCTATATGCAGTGTTCCCCACGATTCTCCACTTTTTTTCCATTCTGTACCCCCTGCTCCCTATGGCTCCCCTCTGCCCTGCAGTGTTCCCCATGGTTCACCACTTTTTCCAATACGTTTCCCCTACTTCCTTTGGTTCTCCTCTGTTCTGCAGTGTACCCCACGGTTCCCCACTTTTTCCATTCCGTTCCCCCTACTTCCTTTGGTTCACCTCTGTTCTGCAGTGTTCCCCACGGTTCCCCACTTTTTCCAATCTCTTCCCCCTGCTCCCTTTCGTTCCTCCCTGTTCTGGAGTGTACCCCACGCTTCCCCACTTTTTCCAATCCATTTCCCCAGCTCCCTTTGGTTCCAATCTATTGTGCAGTGCTTCTTACGATTCCCCACTTTTTCCAATCCTTTCCCCGTGCTCCCTTTGGTTCCCCTCTGTCCTGCAGTGTTCCCCACGATTCCCCACTTCTTCCAATCCGTTCCCCCTGCTCCCTTTGGTTCCCCTCTGTTCTGCAGTGTTCCCCACAGTTGTCCACCATTTCTAATCCGTTCCCCCTTCTCACTTTGGTTCCCCACTCTTCTGCATTTTTCCACATGGTTCCCCACTTCTTCCAATCCGTTTCCCCTGCTCCCTTTGTTTACCCACTGTTCTGCATTTTTCCACTTCATTCCCCACTTTTTTCAATCCGTTCCCCCTGCTCCCCTTGTTTCCCCACTGTGCTGCAGTGTTCCCCACGGTTCCCCACGTTTTCCAAACCGTTTCCCCTGCTCCCTTTGGTTCCCCTCTGTCCTGCAGTGTTCTACACGGTTCCCCTCTTTTTCCAATCCGTGACCCCTGCTCCCTTTGGTTCCCCTCTATTCTGCAATGATCCCCACGGTTCCCCACGTTTTCCAATCTGTTCCCCGTGCTCCCTTTCGTTCCCCTCTGTTTTGCAGTTTCCCCACGATTCCCCACTTTTTCCAACCTGTACCCCCTGTTCCCTTTGTTCCCCTCTGTCCTGCAGTGTTCCCCACGGTTCCCCACTTTTTCCAATCCGTTCTACCTGCTCCCTTTCGTTCCCCTCTTTCCTGCATTTTTCATCACGGTTCCCCACTTTTTCATTTCCGTTTCCCCTGCTCCCTTTCGTTCCCCTCTGTCCTGCATTTTTCCCCACGGTTCCCCACTTCACCAATCCATTCACCCTGCTCCCTTTGGTTCCCCTCTGTTCTGCATTTTTCCACACGGTTCCCCACTTCTTCCAATCCGTTTCCCCTGCTCCCTTTGTTTACTCACTGTTCTGCATTTTTCCACTCTGTTCCCCACTTTTTTCAATCCATTGCCCCTGCTCCCTTTGGTTCCCCACTGTACTGCAGTGTTCCCCATGGTTCCCCACTTTTTCCAGTCCATTTCCCCTGCTCCCTTTTGTTCCCCTCTGCTTTGCAGTGTTCCCCACAGTTCCCCACTTTTTCCAATCTGTACAACCTGCTCCCTTTTGTTCCTCTCTGTTCTGGAGTGTTCCCCACGCTTTCCCACTTTTTCCAATCCATTTCCCCTGCTCCCTTTGGCTCCCCTCTGTCCTGCAGTGTTCCCCACTATTCCCCACTTTTTCCAACCTGTACCCGCTGCTCACTTTGGTTCCCCTCTGTTTTGCAGTTTCCCCACGGTTCTCCACATTTTTTCCAAACTGTTCGCCCTTCTCCCTTTGGTTCCCCTCTGTCCTGCAGTGTTCCCCACGATTCCCCACTTTTTCCAATCCGTTCCCCCTGCTCCCTTTGGTTCGCCTCTGTTCTGCAGTGTTCCCCACATTTCTCCACCTTTTCCAACACATCCCCCCAGCTCTCTTTGGTTTCCCACTGTTTTGCAGTGTTCCCCACTGTTTCCCAATTTTTCCAATCTGTTCCCCCTACTTCCCTTGGGTCACCTCTGTTCTGCAGAACTTCCCACGATTCCCCACTTTTTCCAATCTGTTCCCCCTGCTCCCTTTGGTTCCCCACTGTTCCGCATTGTTCCACACGGTTTCCCACTTTTCCGAGCTGTTCCCCCTGCCTCCTTTGGTTCCGCAGTGTTCCCCACCGTTCTCCACATTTTGTCCAATCTGTTCGCCCTCTTACCTTTGGTTCCCCTCTGTCCTGCAGTGTTCCCCACGATTCCCCACTTTTTCCAACCTGTACCCCCTGCTCCCTTTGGCTCCCCTCTGTTCTGCAGTGTTCCCTACGCTTCCCCACTTTTTCCAATCCGTTCCTCCTGCTCCCTTTGGTTCCTCTCTATATGCAGTGTTCCCCACGATTCTCCACTTTTTTTCCATTCTGTACCCCCTGCTCCCTATGGCTCCCCTCTGCCCTGCAGTGTTCCCCATGGTTCACCACTTTTTCCAATACGTTTCCCCTACTTCCTTTGGTTCTCCTCTGTTCTGCAGTGTACCCCACGGTTCTCCACTTTTTCCAGTCTGTTCCCCCTGCACCCTTTGGTTCCCCTCTGTTCTGGAGTGTTCCCCACGCTTCCCACTTTTTCCAATCCATTTCCCCTGCTCCCTTTGGTTCCACTCTATTGTGCAGTGCTCCCCACGATTGCTCACTTTTTCCAACCTGAACACCATGCTCCCTTTGGTTCCCCTCTGTCCTGCAGTGTTCCCCACGATTCTCCAATTTTTCCAATATTTTCCCCCTGCTCCCTTTTGTTCCCCTCTGTCCTGCAGTGTTCTGCACGGTTCCCCTCTTTTTCGAATACGTTACCGCTGCTCCCTTTGGTTCCCCTCTGTTCTGCAATGATCCCCACGGTTCCCCACTTTTTCCATCCCATTCCCCCGGCTCCCTTTGGTTCCCCTCTGTTCTGCAATGTTCCCCAAGGTTCCCCACATTTTATCTAACCTGTTCCTATGCTCCCTTTGTTTCATCTTTGTTCTGCAGTTTCCTCATGGTTCTCCACATTTTTTCCAATCTGTTCCCGTTGCTCCCTTTGGTTCCCCTCTGTTCTGCAGTGTTTCCCACGATTCCACACCTTTTCCAACCTGTACCCCCTGTTCCCTTTGGTTCCCCTCTGTTCTGCAGTGTTCTCCACAGTTCCCCACTTTTTCCAATCCGTTCCCCCTGCTACCTTTTGTTCCACTCTGTTCTGCAGTTTTCCCCACAGTACCCCACTTTTTGCAATCCGCTCCCCCTGCCTCCTTTAATTCCTCTCTGTTCTGCAGTGTTTCCCAAGGTTCCCCACTTTTTCCAACTTTTACCCCCTGCTCCCTTTGGTTCCCCTCTGTCCTGCAGTGTTCCCCATGGCCCCAATTTTAACAATCCGTTCCTCCTGCTCCCTTTGGTTCCCCTCTGTCCTGCAGTTTCCCCAAGGTTCTCCACATTTTTTCCAATCTGTTCCCCCTGCTCCCTTTGGTTCCCCTCTGTTCTGCAGTGTTCCCCACGATTCTCCACATTTTTTACATTCTGTACCCCCTGCTCCCACTGGTTCCCCTCTGCCCTGCAGTGTTCCCCATGGTTCCCCACTTTTTCCATTCCGTTCCCCCTACTTCCTTTGGTTCACCTCTGTTCTGCAGTGTTCCCCACGGTCCCCCACTTTTTCCAATCTCTTCCCCCTGCTCCCTTTCGTTCCTCTCTGTTCTGGAGTGTACCCCACGCTTCCCCACTTTTTCCAATCCATTTCCCCAGCTCCCTTTGGTTCCAATCTATTGTGCAGTGCTTCTTACGATTCCCCACTTTTTCCAATCCTTTCCCCGTTATCCCTTTGGTTCCCCTCTGTCCTGCAGTGTTCCCCACGATTCCCCACTTCTTCCAATCCGTTCCCCCTGCTCCCTTTGGTTCCCCTCTGTTCTGCAGTGTTCCCCACAGTTCTCCACCATTTCTAATCCGTTCCCCCTTCTCACTTTGGTTCCCCACTCTTCTGCATTTTTCCACATGGTTCCCCACTTCTTCCAATCCGTTTCCCCTGCTCCCTTTGTTTACCCACTGTTCTGCATTTTTCCACTTCATTCCCCACTTTTTTCAATCCGTTCCCCCTGCTCCCCTTGTTTCCCCACTGTGCTGCAGTGTTCCCCACGGTTCCCCACGTTTTCCAAACCGTTTCCCAAACCGTTTCCCCTGCTCCCTTTGGTTCCCCTCTGTCCTGCAGTGTTCTACACGGTTCCCCTCTTTTTCCAATCCGTGACCCCTGCTCCCTTTGGTTCCCCTCTATTCTGCAATGATCCCCACGGTTCCCCACGTTTTCCAATCTGTTCCCCGTGCTCCCTTTCGTTCCCCTCTGTCCTGCAGTGTTCCCCACGATTCCCCACTTTTTCCAATCTCTTCCCCCTGCTCCCTTTGGTTCGCCTCTGTTCTGCAGTGTTTCCCACGATTCCACACTTTTTCCAACCTGTACCCCCTGTTCCCTTTGTTCCCCTCTGTCCTGCAGTGTTCCCCACGGTTCCCCACTTTTTCCAATCCATTCCATCTGCTCCCTTTCATTACCTTCAGTCCCGCATTTTTCTCCACGGTTCCCCACTTTTTCAAATCCGTTCCCCCTGCTCCCTTTCGTTCCCCTCTGTCCTGCATTTTTCCCCACTGTTTCCCAGTTTACCAATCAATTCCCGCTGCTCCCTTTGTTTCCCCTCTGTTCTGCATTGTTCCCCACGGTTCCCCACATTTTTTCTAATCTGTTCCTATGCTCCCTTTGTTTCATCTCTGTTCTGCAGTTTCCCCATGGTTCTCCACATTTTTTCCAATCTGTTCCCCCTGCTCCCTTTGGTTCCCCTCTGTTCTGCAGTGTTTCCCACGATTCCACACCTTTTCCAACCTGTACCCCCTGTTCCCTTTGGTTCCCCTCTGTCCTGCAGTGTTCCCCACGGTTCCCCACTTTTTCCAATCCGTTCTACCTGCTCCCTTTCGTTCCCCTCTTTCCTGCATATTTCATCACGGTTCGCCACTTTTTCATTTCCGTTTCCCCTGCTCCTTTTCGTTCCCCTCTGTCCTGCATTTTTCCCCACGGTTCCCCACTTCACCAATCCATTCACCCTGCTCCCTTTGTTTCCCCACTCTTCTGCATTTTTCCACACTGTTCTCCACTTTTTCAAATCTGTTTCCCCTGCTCCCTTTGGTTCCCCACTGTTCTGCAGTTTTCCCCATCTCTCCACTTTTTTCTAATCTGTTCCCCCTGCTCCTTTGGCTCCCCTCTGTTCTGCTGTTTTCCCCACGGTTCTCCACATTTTTTCCAATCTGTTCCACCTGCTCCCTTAAGTTCTCCTCCGTTCTGCAGTGTTCCCTACGCTTCCCCACTTTTTCCAATCCGTTCCCCCTGCTCCCTTTGGTTCCTCTCTATATGCAGTGTTCCCCACGATTCTCCACTTTTTTTCCATTCTGTACCCCCTGCTCCCTATGGCTCCCCTCTGCCCTGCAGTGTTCCCCATGGTTCACCACTTTTTCCAATCCGTTCCCCCTACTTCCTTTGTTTCTCCTCTGTTCAGCAGTGTACCCCACGGTTCTCCACTTTTTCCAGTCTGTTCCCCCTGCACCCTTTGGTTCCCCTCTGTTCTGGAGTGTTCCCCACGCTTCCCACTTTTTCCAATCCATTTCCCCTGCTCCCTTTGGTTCCACTCTATTGTGCAGTGCTCCCCACGATTGCTCACTTTTTCCAACCTGTACACCATGCTCCCTTTGGTTCCCCTCTGTCCTGCAGTGTTCCCCACGGTTCTCCAATTTTTCCAATATTTTCCCCCTGCTCCCTTTTGTTCCCCTCTGTTCTGCATTTTTCAACACGGTTCCCCACTTTATCCAATCCGTTCCACCTGCTTCCTTTGGTTCCCCTCTGTCCTGCAGTGTTCTGCACGGTTCCCCTCTTTTTCGAATCCGTTACCGCTGCTCCCTTTGGTTCCCCTCTGTTCTGCAATGATCCCCACGGTTCCCCACTTTTTCCAACCCATTCCCCCGGCTCCCTTTGGTTCCCCTCTGTTCTGCAATGTTCCCCAAGGTTCCCCACATTTTTTCTAATCTGTTCCTATGCTCCCTTTGTTTCATCTCTGTTCTGCAGTTTCCCCATGGTTCTCCACATTTTTTCAAATCTGTTCCCCCTGCTCCCTTTGGTTCCCCTCTGTTCTGCAGTGTTTCCCACGATTCCACACCTTTTCCAACCTGTACCCCCTGTTCCCTTTGGTTCCCCTCTGTCCTGCAGTGTTCCCCACGGTTCCCCACTTTTTCCAATCCGTTCTACCTGCTCCCTTTCGTTCCCCTCTTTCCTGCATTTTTCATCACGGTTCCCCACTTTTTCATTTCCGTTTCCCCTGCTCCCTTTCGTTCCCCTCTGTCCTGCATTTTTCCCCACGGTTCCCCACTTCACCAATCCATTCACCCTGCTCCCTTTGGTTCCCCTCTGTTCTGCATTTTTCCACACGGTTCCCCACTTCTTCCAATCCGTTTCCCCTGCTCCCTTTGTTTACTCACTGTTCTGCATTTTTCCACTCTGTTCCCCACTTTTTTCAATCCGTTGCCCCTGCTCCCTTTGGCTCCCCACTGTTCTGCAGTGTTCCCCATGGTTCCCCACTTTTTCCAATCCATTTCCCCTGCTCCCTTTTGTTCCCCTCTGTTCTGCAGTGTTCCCCACAGTTCCCCACTTTTTCCAATCCGTACCCCCTGCTCCCTTTTGTTCCACTCTGTTCTGCAGTTTTCCCCACAGTACCCCACTTTTTGCAATCCGCTCCCCCTGCCTCCTTTGATTCCTCTCTGTTCTGCAGTGTTTCCCAAGGTTCCCCACTTTTTCCAACTTTTACCCCCTGCTCCCTTTGGTTCCCCTCTGTCCTGCAGTGTTCCCCATGGGCCCAATTTTAACAATCCGTTCCTCCTGCTCCCTTTGGTTCCCCTCTGTCCTGCAGTTTCCCCACGGTTCTCCACATTTTTTCAAATCTGTTCCCCCTGCTCCCTCTGGTTCCCATCTGCCCTGCAGTCTTCCCAATGGTTCCCCACTTTTTCCATTCCGTTCCCCCTACTTCCTTTGGTTCACCTCTGTTCTGCAGTGTTCCCCACGGTTCCCCACTTTTTCCAATCTGTACAACCTGCTCCCTTTCGTTTCTCTCTGTTCTGGAGTGTTCCCCACGCTTTCCCACTTTTTCCAATCCATTTCCCCTGCTCCCTTTGGCTCCCCTATGTCCTGCAGTGTTCCCCACTATTCCCCACTTTTTCCAACCTGTACCCGCTGCTCACTTTGGTTCCCCTCTGTTTTGCAGTTTCCCCACGGTTCTCCACATTTTTTCCAAACTGTTCACCCTTCTCCCTTTGGTTCCCCTCTGTCCTGCAGTGTTCCCCACGATTCCCCACTTTTTCCAATCCGTTCCCCCTGCTCCCTTTGGTTCGCCTCTGTTCTGCAGTGTTCCCCACATTTCTCCACCTTTTCCAACACATCCCCCCGGCTCTCTTTGGTTTCCCACTGTTTTGCAGTATTCCCCACTGTTTCCCAATTTTTCCAATCTGTTCCCCTTACTTCCCTTGGGTCACCTCTGTTCTGCAGTGTTCCCCACTGTTCCCCAATTTTTCCAATCCTTTCCCCCTGCTCCCTTTGGTTCCCCAGTGATCTGCAGAACTTCCCACGATTCCCCACTTTTTCCAATCAGTTCCCCCTGCTCCCTTTGGTTCCCCACTGTTCTGCATTGTTCCACACGGTTTCCCACTTTTCCGAGCTGTTTCCCCTGACTGCTTTGGTTCCGCAGTGTTCCCCACCGTTCTCCACATTTTGTCCAATCTGTTCGCCCTGTTACCTTTGGTTCCCCTCTGTACTGCAGTGTTCCCCACGATTCCCCACTTTTTCCAACCTGTACCCCCTGCTGCCTTTGGCTCCCCTCTGTTCTGCAGTGTTCCCTACGCTTCCCCACTTTTTCCAATCCGTTCCCCCTGCTCCCTTTGGTTCCTCCCTATATGCAGTGTTCCCCACGATTCTCCACTTTTTTTCCATTCTGTACCCCCTGCTCCCTATGGCTCCCCTCTGCCCTGCAGTGTTCCCCATGGTTCACCACTTTTTCCAATACGTTTCCCCTACTTCCTTTCGTTCTCCTCTGTTCTGCAGTGTACCCCACGGTTCTCCACTTTTTCCAGTCTGTTCCCCCTGCTCCCTTTGGTTCCCCTCTGTCCTGCAGTGTTCTACACGGTTCCCCTCTTTTTCCAATCCGTGACCCCTGCTCCCTTTGGTTCCCCTCTATTCTGCAATGATCCCCACGGTTCCCCACGTTTTCCAATCTGTTCCCCGTGCTCCCTTTCGTTCCCCTCTGTCCTGCAGTGTTCCCCACGATTCCCCACTTTTTCCAATCTCTTCCCCCTGCTCCCTTTGGTTCGCCTCTGTTCTGCAGTGTTTCCCACGATTCCACACTTTTTCCAACCTGTACCCCCTGTTCCCTTTGTTCCCCTCTGTCCTGCAGTGTTCCCCACGGTTCCCCACTTTTTCCAATCCATTCCACCTGCTCCCTTTCATTACCTTCAGTCCCGCATTTTTCTCCACGGTTCCCCACTTTTTCAAATCCGTTCCCCCTGCTCCCTTTCGTTCCCCTCTGTCCTGCATTTTTCCCCACGGTTTCCCACTTTACCAATCAATTCCCGCTGCTCCCTTTGGTTCCCCTCTGTTCTGCATTGTTCCCCACGGTTCCCCACTTTTTCCAATCCGTTACTCCTATTCCTTTGGTTCAGCTCTGTTCTGCAGTGTTTCCCACGGTTCCCCACTTTTTTCAATCTGTTCCCCCTGCTCCCTTTGGTTCCACTCTGTTCTGGAGTGTTCCCCACTCTTCCCCACTTTTTCCAATCCATTTCCCCTGCTCCCTTTGGTTCCAATCTATTGTGCAGTTCTCCTCACGATTCCCCACTTTTTCCAATCCGTTCCCGCTGCTCCCTTTGGTTCCCCACTCTTCTGCATTTTTCGACAGGGTTCCCCACTTTTTACAATCTGTTCCCCCTGCTCCCTTTGTTTCCCCACTCTTCTGCATTTTTCCACACTGTTCTCCACTTTTTCAAATCTGTTTCCCCTGCTCCCTTTGGTTCCCCACTGTTCTGCAGTTTTCCCCAATTCTCCACTTTTTTCTAATCTGTTCCCCCTGCTCCTTTTGCTCCCCTCTGTTCTGCTGTTTTCCCCACGGTTCTCAGCATTTTTTCCAATCTGTTCCACCTGGTCCCTTTGGTTCTCCGCCGTTCTGCAGTGTTCCCTACGCTTCCCCACTTTTTCCAATCCGTTCCCCCTGCTCCCTTTGGTTCCTCTCTATATGCAGTGTTCCCCACGATTCTCCACTTTTTTTTCCATTCTGTACCCCCTGCTCCCTATGGCTCCCCTCTGCCCTGCAGTGTTCCCCATGGTTCACCACTTTTTCCAATACGTTCCCCCTACTTCCTTTGGTTCTCCTCTGTTCTGCAGTGTACCCCACGGTTCTCCACTTTTTCCAGTCTGTTCCCCCTGCACCCTTTGGTTACCCTCTGTTCTGGAGTGTTCCCCACGCTTCCCACTTTTTCCAATCCATTTCCCCTGCTCCCTTTGGTTCGCCTCTGTTCTGCAGTGTTTCCCACGATTCCACACTTTTTCCAACCTGTACCCCCTGTTCCCTTTGTTCCCCTCTGTCCTGCAGTGTTCCCCACGGTTCCCCACTTTTTCCAATCCATTCCACCTGCTCCCTTTCATTACCTTCAGTCCCGCATTTTTCTCCACGGTTCCCCACTTTTTCAAATCCGTTCCCCCTGCTCCCTTTCGTTCCCCTCTGTCCTGCATTTTTCCCCACGGTTTCCCACTTTACCAATCAATTCCCGCTGCTCCCTTTGGTTCCCCTCTGTTCTGCATTGTTCCCCACGGTTCCCCACTTTTTCCAATCCGTTACTCCTATTCCTTTGGTTCAGCTCTGTTCTGCAGTGTTTCCCACGGTTCCCCACTTTTTCCAATCTGTTCCCCCTGCTCCCTTTGGTTCCACTCTGTTCTGGAGTGTTCCCCACTCTTCCCCACTTTTTCCAATCCATTTCCCCTGCTCCCTTTGGTTCCAATCTATTGTGCAGTTCTCCTCACGATTCCCCACTTTTTCCAATCAGTTCCGCGTGCTCCCTTTGGTTCCCCTCTGTCTTGCAGTGTTCCCCACGATTCCCCACTTTTTCCAATCCGTTCCCCCTGCTCCCTTTGGTTCCCCACTCTTCTGCATTTTTCGACAGGGTTCCCCACTTTTTACAATCTGTTCCCCCTGCTCCCTTTGTTTCCCCACTCTTCTGCATTTTTCCACACTGTTCTCCACTTTTTCAAATCTGTTTCCCCTGCTCCCTTTGGTTCCCCACTGTTCTGCAGTTTTCCCCAATTCTCCACTTTTTTCTAATCTGTTTCCCCTGCTCCTTTTGCTCCCCTCTGTTCTGCTGTTTTCCCCACGGTTCTCAGCATTTTTTCCAATCTGTTCCACCTGCTCCCTTTGGTTCTCCGCCGTTCTGCAGTGTTCCCTACGCTTCCCCACTTTTTCCAATCCGTTCCCCCTGCTCCCTTTGGTTCCTCTCTATATGCAGTGTTCCCCACGATTCTCCACTTTTTTTTCCATTCTGTACCCCCTGCTCCCCATGGCTCCCCTCTGCCCTGCAGTGTTCCCCATGGTTCACCACTTTTTCCAATACGTTCCCCCTACTTCCTTTGGTTCTCCTCTGTTCTTCAGTGTACCTCACGGTTCTCCACTTTTTCCAGTCTGTTCCCCCTACACCCTTTGGTTACCCTCTGTTCTGGAGTGTTCCCCACGCTTCCGACTTTTTCCAATCCATTTCCCCTGCTCCCTTTGGTTCCACTCTATTGTGCAATGCTCCCCACGATTGCTCACTTTTTCCAACCTGTACACCATGCTCCCTTTGGTTCCCCTCTGTCCTGCAGTGTTCCCCACGGTTCTCCAATTTTTCCAATATTTTCCCCCTGCTCCCTTTTGTTCCCCTCTGTTCTGCATTTTTCAACACGGTTCCCCACTTTTTCCAATCCGTTCCACCTGCTTCCTTTGGTTCCCCTCTGTCCTGCAGTGTTCTGCACGGTTCCCCTCTTTTTCGAATCCATTACCGCTGCTCCCTTTGGTTCCCCTCTGTTCTGCAATGATCCCCACGGTTCCCCACTTTTTCCAACCCATTCCCCCGGCTCCCTTTGGTTCCCCTCTGTTCTGCAATGTTCCCCACGGTTCCCCACATTTTTTCTAATCTGTTCCTATGCTCCCTTTGTTTCATCTCTGTTCTGCAGTTTCCTCATGGTTCTCCACATTTTTTCCAATCTGTTCCCCCTGCTCCCTTTGGTTCCCCTCTGTTCTGCAGTGTTTCCCACGATTCCACACCTTTTCCAACCTGTACCCCCTGTTCCCTTTGGTTCCCCTCTGTTCTGCAATGTTCTCCACAGTTCCCCACTTTTTCCAATCCGTTCCCCCTGCTCCCTTTTGTTCCACTCTGTTCTGCAGTTTTCCCCACAGTACCCCACTTTTTGCAATCCGCTCCCCCTACCTCCTTTAATTCCTCTCTGTTCTGCAGTGTTTCCCAAGGTTCCCCACTTTTTACAACTTTTACCCCCTGCTCCCTTTGGTTCCCCTCGGTCCTGCAGTGTTCCCCATGGCCCCAATTTTAACAATCCGTTCCTCCTGCTCCCTTTGGTTCCCCTCTGTCCTGCAGTTTCCCCACGGTTCTCCACATTTTTTCCAATCTGTTCCCCCTGCTCCCTTTGGTTCCCCTCTGTTTTGCAGTTTCCCCACAGTTCTCCACATTTTTTCCAATCTGTTCCCCCTTCTCCCTTTGGTTTCTATCTGTCCTGCAGTATTCCCCACGATTCCCCACTTTTTCCAATCCGTTCCCCCTGCTCCCTTTGGTTCGCCTCTGTTCTGCAGTGTTCCCCACAGTTCTCCACCTTTTCCAACACATTTCACCGGCTCTCTTTGGTTTCCCACTGTTTTGCAGTGTTCCGCACGGTTTCCCAATTTTTCCAATCTGTTACCCCTACTTCCCTTGGGTCACCTCTGTTCTGCAGTGTTCCCCACGGTTCTCCACATTTTTTCCAATCTGTTCCACCTGCTCCCTTTGGTTCTCCTCCGTTCTGCAGTGTTCCCTACGCTTCCCCACTTTTTCCAATCCGTTCACCCTGCTCCCTTTGGTTCCTCTCTATATGCTGTGTTCCCCACGATTCTCCACTTTTTTTCCATTCTGTACCCCCTGCTCCCTATGGCTCCCCTCTGCCCTGCAGTGTTCCCCATGGTTCACCACTTTTTCCAATCCGTTCCCCCTACTTCCTTTGGTTCACCTCTGTTCTGCAGTGTTCCCCACGGTTCTCCACTTTTTCCAGTCTGTTCCCCCTGCACCCTTTGGTTCCCCTCTGTTCTGGAGTGTTCCCCACGCTTCCCACTTTTTCCAATCCATTTCCCCTGCTCCATTTGGTTCCACTCTATTGTGCAGTGATCCCCACGATTGCTCACTTTTTCCAACCTGTACACCATGCTCCCTTTGGTTCCCCTCTGTCCTGCAGTGTTCCCCACGGTTCTCCAATTTTTCCAACCCGTTCCCCCTGCTCCCTTTGTTTACCCACTGTTCTGCATTTTTCCACTCTGTTCCCCACTTTTTTCAATTGTTGCCCCTGCTCCCTTTGGATCCCCACTGTTCTGCAGTGTTCCCCATGGTTCCCCACTTTTTCCAATCCGTTTCCCCTGCTCCCTTTTGTTCGCCTCTGTTCTGCAGTGTTCCCCACAGTTCCCCACTTTTTCCAAACCGTTCCCCCTGCTCCCTTTTGTTCCACTCTGTTCTGCAGTTTTCCCCACAGTACCCCACTTTTTGCAATCCGCTCCCCCTGCCTCCTTTGATTCCTCTCTGTTCTGCAGTGTTTCCCAAGGTTCCCCACTTTTTCCAACTTTTACCCCCTGCTCCCTTTGGTTCCCCTCTGTCCTGCAGTGTTCCCCATGGGCCCAATTTTAACAATCCGTTCCTCCTGCTCCCTTTGGTTCCCCTCTGTCCTGCAGTTTCCCCACGGTTCTCCACATTTTTTCCAATCTGTTCCCCCTGCTCTCTTTGGTTCCCCTCTGTTCTGCAGTGTTCCCCACGATTCTCCACATTTTTTACATTCTGTACCCCCTGCTCCCTCTGGTTCCGCTCTGCCCTGCAGTATTCCCCATGGTTCCCCACTTTTTCCATTCCATTCCCCCTACTTCCTTTGGTTCACCTCTGTTCTGCAGTGTTCCCCAGTTTTCCCCACTTTTTCCAATCTGTTCCCCCTGCACCCTTTCATTCCTCTCTGTTCTGGAGTGTTCCCCACGCTTCCCCACTTTTCCCAATCCATTTCACCTGCTCCCTTTGGCTCCCCTCTGTCCTGAAGTGTTCCCCACTATTCCCCACTTTTTCCATCCTGTACCCCCTGCTCACTTTGGTTCCCCTCTGTTTTGCAGTTTCCCCACTGTTCTCCACATTTTTTCCAATCTGTTCCTCCTTCTCCCTTTGGTGTTCCTCTGTCCTGCAGTGTTCCCCACGATTCCCCACTTTTTCCAATCCGTTCCCCCTGGTCCCTTTGGTTCACCTCTGTTCTGCAGTGTTCCCCACAGTTCTCCTCCTTTTCCAACACATTCCCCCGGCTCTCTTTGGTTTCCCACTGTTTTGCAGTGTTCCCCACGGTTTCCCAATTTTTCCAATCTGTTCCCCCTACTTCCCTTGGGTCACCTCTGTTCTGCTGTGTTCCCCACTGTTCCCCAATTTTTCCAATCCTTTCCCCCTGCTCCCTTTGGTTCCCCAGTGATCTGCAGAACTTCCCACGACTCCCCACTTTTTCCAATCTGTTCCCCCTGCTCACTTTGGTTCCCCACTGTTCTGCATTGTTCCACACAGTTTCCCACATTTCCGAGCTGTTCCCCCTGCCTCCTTTGGTTCCGCAGTGTTCCCCACCGTTCTCCACATTTTATCCAATCTGTTCCCCCTGTTACCTTTGGTTCCCCTCTGTTCTGCAGTGTTCCCCACGATTCCCCAATTTTTCCAACCTGTACCCCCTGCTCCCTTTGGTTCCCCTCTGTTCTGCAGTTTCCCCACGGTTCTCCACATTTTTTCCAATCTGTTCCCCCTGCTTCCTTTGGTTCCCCTCTGTTATGCAGTGTTCCCCACGCTTCCCCACTTTTTCCAATCCGTACCCCGTTCTCCATTTGGCTCCCCTTTTTTCTGCAGTGTTCGCCACGGTTCCCCACTTTTTCCAATCTGTTCCCCTGCTCCCTTTGCTTCCCCTCTGTTCTGGAGTGTTCCCCACGAATCCCCACTTTTTCCAATCCATTTCCCCAGCTCCCTTTGGTTCCAATCAATTGTGCAGTGCTCCTAACGATTCCCCACTTTTTCCAATCTGTTCCCCGTGCTCCCTTTGGTTCCCCTCTGTCCTGCAGTGTTCCCCACGATTCCCCACTTCTTCCAATCCGTTCCCCCTGCTCCCTTTGGTTCCCCTCTGTTCTGTAGTGTTCCCCACAGTTCTCCACCATTTCCAATCCGTTCCCCCTGCTCACTTTGGTTCCCCACTCTTCTGCATTTTTCCACATGGTTCCCCACTTCTTCCAATCCGTTTCCCCTGCTCCCTTTGTTTACCCACTGTTCTGCATTTTTCCACTTCGTTCCCCACTTTTTTCAATCCGTTCCCCCTGCTCCCTTTTTTCCCCACTGTGCTGCAGTGTTCCCCACGGTTCCCCACGTTTTCCAAACCGTTTCCCCTCCTCCCTTTGTTTCCCCTCTGTCCTGCAGTGTTCTCCACGGTTCCCCTCTTTTTCCAATCCGTTACCCCTGCTCCCTTTCGATCCCCTCTATTCTGCAATGATCCCCACGGTTCCCCACGTTTTCAAATCTGTTCCCCGTGCTCCCTTTGGTTCCCCTCTGTCCTGCAGTGTTCCCCACGATTCCCGACTTTTTCCAATCCGTTCCCCCTGCTCCCTTTGGTTCACCTCTGTTCTGCAGTGTTCCCCACAGTTCTCCACCTTTTCCAACACATTCCCCCGGCTCTCTTTGGTTTCCCACTGTTTTGCAGTGTTCCCCACGGTTTCCCAATTTTTCCAATCTGTTCCCCCTACTTCCCTTGGGTCACCTCTGTTCTGCTGTGTTCCCCACTGTTCCCCAATTTTTCCAATCCTTTCCCCCTGCTCCCTTTGGTTCCCCAGTGATCTGCAGAACCTCCCATGATTACCCACTTTTTCCAATCTGTTCCCCCTGCTCCCTTTGTTTCCCCAATGTTCTGCATTGTTCCACATGGTTTCCCACATTTCCGAGCTGTTCCCCCTGCCTCCTTTGGTTCCGCAGTGTTCCCGACCGTTCTGCACATTTTTTCCAACCTGTACCCCCTGCTCCCTTTGGTTCCCCTCTGTTCTGCAGTTTCCCCACGGTTCTCCACATTTTTTCCAATCTGTTCCCCCTGCTCCCTTTGGTTCCCCTCTGTTCTGCAGTTTTTCCTACGCTTCCCCACTTTTTCCAATCCGTTCCCCCTACTCCCTTTGGTTCCTCTCTATATGCAGTGTTCCCCACGATTCTCCACTTTTTTTCCATTCTGTACCCCCTGCTCCCTGTGGCTCCCCTCTGCCCTGCAGTGTTCCCCATGGTTCACCACTTTTTCCAATCCGTTCCCCCTACTTCCTTTGGTTCACCTCTGTTCTGCAGTGTTCCCCACGGTTCTCCACTTTTTCCAGTCTGTTCCCCCTGCACCCTTTGGTTCCCCTCTGTTCTGGAGTGTTCCCCACGCTTCCCACTTTTTCCAATCCATTTCCCCTGCTCCCTTTGGTTCCACTCTATTGTGCAGTGCTCCCCACGATTGCTCACTTTTTCCAACCTGTATACCATGCTCCCTTTGGTTCCCCTCTGTCCTGCAGTGATCCCCACGGTTCTCCAATTTTTCCAATATTTTCCCCCTGCTCCCTTTTGTTCCCCTCTGTTCTGCATTTTTCAACACGTTTCTCCACTTTTACCAATCCGTTCACCCTGCTTCCTTTGGTTCCCCTCTGTCCTGCAGTGTTCTCCACGGGCCCCTCTTTTTCGAATCCGTTAACCCTCCTCCCTTTGGCTCCCCTCTGTTCTGCAATGATCCCCACGGTTCCCCACTTTTTCCAACCCATTCCCCCGGCTCCGTTTGGTTCCCCTCTGTTCTGCATTGTTTCCCACAGTTCTCCACATTTTTTCTAATCTGTTCCCATGCTCCCTATGGTTCACCTCTGTTCTGCAGTTTCCCCATGGTTCTCCACATTTTTTCCAATCTGTTCCCCCTGCTCCCTTTGGTTCGCCTCTGTTCTGCAGTGTTTTCCACGATTCCACACTTTTTCCAACCTGTACCCCCTACTCCCTTTGGTTCCCCTCTGTCCTGCAGTGTTCCTCACGGTTCCCCACTTTTTCCAATCCGTTCCACCTGCTCCCTTTCGTTCCCCTCTGTCCTGCATTTTTCCCCATGGTTCCCCACTTTTTCAAATCCGTTCCCCCTGCTCCCTTTCGTTCCCCTCTGTCCTGCATTTTTCCCCACGGTTCCCCACTTTACCAATCAATTCCCCCTGCTCCCTTTCGTTCCCCTCTCTTCTGCATTGTTCCCCACGTTTCCCCACTTTTTTCAATCCGTTGCCCATGCTCCCTTTTGTTCCCCTCTGTTCTGCAGTGTTCCCCACAGTTCCCCACTTTTTCCAAACCGTTCCCCCTGCTCCCTTTTGTTCCACTCTGTTCTGCAGTATTCCCCACAGTACCCCACTTTTTGCAATCCGCTCCCGCTGCCTCCTTTGATTCCTCTCTGTTCTGCAGTGTTTCCCAAGGTTCCCCACTTTTTCCAACTTTTACCCCCTGCTCCCTTTGGTTCCCCTCTGTCCTGCAGTGTTCCCCATGGACCCAATTTTAACAATCCGTTCCTCCTGCTCCCTTTGGTTCCCCTCTGTCCTGCAGTTTCCCCACGGTTCTCTACATTTTTTCCAATCTGTTCCCCCTGCTCCCTTTGGTTCCCCTCTGTTCTGCAGTGTTCCCCACGATTCTCCACATTTTTTACATTCTGTACCCCCTGCTCCCTCTGGTTCCCCTCTGCCCTGCAGTGTTCCCCATGGTTCCCCACTTTTTCCATTCCGTTCCCCCTACTTCCTTTGGTTCACCTCTGTTCTGCAGTGTTCCCCACTTTTCGCCACTTTTTCCAATCTGTTCCCCCTGCTCCCTTTCGTTCCTCTCTGTTCTGGAGTGTTCCCCACGCTTCCCCACTTTTCCCAATCCATTTCCCCTGCTCCCTTTGGCTCCCCTCTGTCCTGCAGTGTTCCCCACTATTCCCCACATTTTCCATCCTGTACCCCCTGCTCACTTTGGTTCCCCTCTGTTTTGCAGTTTCCCCATGGTTCTCCACATTTTTTCCAATCTGTTCCTCCTTCTGCCTTTGGTTCCCCTCTGTCCTGCAGTGTTCCCCACGATTCCCCACTTTTTCCAATCCGTTCCCCCTGCTCCCTTTGGTTCACCTCTGTTCTGCAGTGTTCCCCACGGTTCCCCACTTTTTCAAATCCGTTCCCCCTGCTCCCTTTCGTTCCCCTCTGTCCTGCATTTTTCCCCACGGTTTCCCACTTTACCAATCAATTCCCCCTGCTCCCTTTGGTTCCCCTCTGTTCTGCATTGTACCCCACGGTTCCCCACTTTTTCCAATCCGTTCCCACTGCTCCCATTGGTTCCCCTCTGTTCTGCAGTGTTCCCCACAGTTCTCCACCATTTCCAATTTATTTCCCTTGCTCCCTTTGGTTCCCTTCTATTCTGAATTGTTCCCCACGGTTTCCCACATTTCCGAGCTGTTCCCCCTGCACACTTTGGTTCTCCTCTGTTCTGCAGTGTTCCCCAAGGTTCCCCACTTTTTCCAACTTTTACCTCTTGCTCCCTTTGGTTCCCCTCTTTCCTGCAGTGTTCCCCATGGTTCCCCACTTTTTCCAATCCGTTCCTCCTATTCCTTTGGTTCAGCTCTGTTCTGCAGTGTTTCCCACGGTTCCCCACTTTTTCCAATCTGTTCCCACTGCTCCCTTTGTTTCCCCTCTGTTCTGGAGTGTTCCCCACGCTTCCCCACTTTTTCCAATCCATTTCTCCTGCTCCCTTTGGTTCCAATCTATTGTGCAGTGCTCCTCACGATTCCCCACTTTTTCCAATCTGTTCCGCGTGCTCCCTTTGGTTCCCCACTCTTCTGCATTTTTCCACAGGGTTCCCCACTTTTTACAATCTGTTCCCCCTGCTCCCTTTGTTTCCCCACTCTTCTGCATTTTTCCACACTCTCTCCACTTTTTCCAATCCGTTCACCCTGCTTCCTTTGGTTCCCCTCTGTCCTGCAGTGTTGTCCATGGGCCCCTCTTTTTCGAATCCGTTAACCCTCCTCCCTTTGGTTCCCCTCTGTTCTGCAATGATCCCCACGGTTCCCCACTTTTTCCAACCCATTACCCCGGCTCCGTTTGGTTCCCCTCTGTTCTGCATTGTTTCCCACAGTTCTCCACATTTTTTCTAATCTGTTCCCATGCTCCCTATGGTTCACCTCTGTTCTGCAGTTTCGCCATTGTTCTCCACATTTTTTCCAATCTGTTCCCCCTGCTCCCTTTGGTTCGCCTCTGTTCTGCAGTGCTTCCCACGATTCCACACTTTTTCCAACCAGTACCCCCTACTCCCTTTGGTTCCCCTCTGTCCTGCAGTGTTCCTCACGGTTCCCCACTTTTTCCAATCCGTTCCACCTGCTCCCTTACGTTCCCCTCTGTCCTGCATTTTTCCCCATGGTTCCCCACTTTTTCAAATCCGTTCCCCCTGCTCCCTTTCGTTCCCCTCTGTCCTGCATTTTTCCCCACGGTTCCCCACTTTACCAATCAATTCCCCCTGCTCCCTTTCGTTCCCCTCTCTTCTGCATTGTTCCCCACGATTCCCCACTTTTTTCAATCCGTTCCCCATGCTCCCTTTTGTTCCCCTCTGTTCTGCAGTGTTCCCCACAGTTCCCCACTTTTTCCAAACCGTTCCCCCTGCTCCCTTTTGTTCCACTCTGTTCTGCAGTTTTCCCCACAGTACCCCACTTTTTGCAATCCGCTCCCCCTGCCTCTTTTGATTCCTCTCTGTTCTGCAGTGTTTCCCAAGGTTCCCCACTTTTTCCAACTTTTACCCCCTGCTCCCTTTGGTTCCCCTCTGTCCTGCAGTGTTCCCCATGGACCCAATTTTAACAATTCGTTCCTCCTGCTCCCTTTGGTTCCTCTCTGTCCTGCAGTGTTCCCCATGGTTCCCCACTTTTTCCATTCCGTTCCCCCTACTTCCTTTGGTTCACCTCTGTTCTGCAGTGTTCCCCACTTTTCCCCACTTTTTCCAATCAGTTCCCCCTGCTCCCTTTCGTTCCTCTCTGTTCTGGAGTGTTCCCCACGCTTCCCCACTTTTCCCAATCCATTTCCCCTGCTCCCTTTGGCTCCCCTCTGTCCTGCAGTGTTCCCCACTATTCCCCACTTTTTCCATCCTGTACCCCTTGCTCACTTTGGTTCCCCTCTGTTTTGCTGTTTCCCCACGGTTCTCCACATTTTTTCCAATCTGTACCTCCTTCTCCCTTTGGTTCCCCTCTGTCCTGCAGTGTTCCCCACGATTCCCCACTTTTTCCAATCCGTTCCCCCTGCTCCCTTTGGTTCACCTCTGTTCTGCAGTGTTCCCCACAGTTCTCCACCTTTTCCAACACATTCCCCCGGCTCTCTTTGTTTTCCCACTGTTTTGCAGTGTTCCCCACGGTTTCCCAATTTTTCCAATCTGTTCCCCCTACTTCCCTTGGGTCACCTCTGTTCTGCTGTGTTCCCCACTGTTCCCCAATTTTTCCAATCCTTTCCCCCTGCTCCCTTTGGTTCCCCAGTGATCTGCAGAACTTCCCACGATTCCCCACTTTTTCCAATCTGTTCCCCGTGCTCCCTTTGGTTCCCCACTGTTCTGCATTGTTCCACACGGTTTCCCACATTTCCGAGCTGTTCCCCCTGCCTCCTTTGGTTCCGCAGTGTTCCCCACCGTTCTCCACATTTTTTCCAATCTGTTCCCCCAGCTCCCTTTGGTTCCCCTCTGTTATGCAGTGTTCCCCACGCTTCCCCACTTTTTCCAATCCGTACCCCGTTCTCCCTTTGGCTCCCCATTTTTCTGCAGTGTTCGCCACGGTTCCCCACTTTTTCCAATCTGTTCCCCTGCTCCCTTTGGTTCCCCTCTGTTCTGGAGTGTTCCCCACGCATCCCCACTTTTTCCAATCCATTTCCCCAGCTCCCTTAGGTTCCAATCTATTGTGCAGTGCTCCTAACGATTCCCCACTTTTTCCAATCTGTTCCCCGTGCTCCCTTTGGTTCCCCTCTGTCCTGCAGTGTTCCCCACGATTCCCCACTTCTTCCAATCCGTTCCCCCTGCTCCCTTTGGTTCCCCTCTGTTCTGCAGTGTTCCCCACAGTTCTCCACCATTTCCAATCCGTTCCCCCTGCTCACTTTGGTTCCCCACTCTTCTGCATGTTTCCACATGGTTCCCCACTTCTTCCAATCCGTTTCCCCTGCTCCCTTTGTTTACCCACTGTTCTGCATTTTTCCACTTCGTTCCCCACTTTTTTCAATCCGTTCCCCCTGCTCCCTTTTTTTCCCCACTGTGCTGCAGTGTTCCCCACGGTTCCCCACGTTTTCCAAACCGTTTCCCCTCCTCCCTTTGTTTCCCCTCTGTCCTGCAGTTTTCTCCACGGTTCCCCTCTTTTTCCAATCCGTTACCCCTGCTCCCTTTGGATCCCCTCTATTCTGCAATGATCCCCACGGTTCCCCACGTTTTCCAATCTGTTCCCCGTGCTCCCTTTGTTTCCCCTCTGTCCTGCAGTGTTCCCCACAATTCCCCACTTTTTCCAATCTCTTCCCCCTGCTCCCTTTGGTTCGCGTCTGTCCTGCATTTTTCCCCACGGTTTCCCACTTTACCAATCAATTCCCCCTGCTCCCTTTGGTTCCCCTCTGTTCTGCATTGTTCCCCACGGTTCCCCACTTTTTCCAATCCGTTCCCACTGCTCCCATTGGTTCCCCTCTGTTCTGCAGTGTTCCCCACAGTTCTCTACCATTTCCAATTTATTACCCTTGCTCCCTTTGGTTCCCCTCTATTCTGAATTGTTCCCCACGGTTTCCCACATTTCCGAGCTGTTCAACCTGCACCCTTTGGTTCTCCTCTGTTCTGCAGTGTTCCCCAAGGTTCCCCACTTTTTCCAACTTTTACCCCTTGCTCCCTTTGGTTCCCCTCTTTCCTGCAGTGTTCCCCACGGTTCCCCACTTTTTCCAATCCATTCCTCCTATTCCTTTGGTTCAGCTCTGTTCTGCAGTGTTTCCCACGGTTCCCCACTTTTTCCAATCTGTTCCCCCTGCTCCCTTTGGTTCCCCTCTGTTCTGGACTGTTCCCCACGCTTCCCCACTTTTTCCAATCCATTTCTCCTGCTCCCTTTGGTTCCAATCTATTGTGCAGTGCTCCTCACGATTCCCCACTTTTTCCAATCTGTTCCGCGTGCTCCCTTTGTTTCCCCACTCTTCTGCATTTTTCCAGACTGTTCTCCACTTTTTCAAATCTGTTTCCCCTGCTCCCTTTGGTTCCCCACTGTTCTGCAGTTTTCCCCAATTCTCCACTTTTTTCTAATCTGTTCCCCCTGCTCCCTATGGCTCCCCTCTGCCCTACAGTGTTCCCCATGGTTCACCACTTTTTCAAATCCGTTCCCCCTACTTCCTTTGGTTCACCTCTGTTCTGCAGTGTTCCCCACGGTTCTCCACTTTTTCCAGTCTGTTCCCCCTGCACCCTTTGGTTCCCCTCTCTTCTGGAGTGTTCTCCACGCTTCCCACTTTTTCCAATCCATTTCCCCTGCTCCCTTTGGTTCCACTCTATTGTGCAGTGCTCCCCACGATTGCTCACTTTTTCCAACCTGTATACCATGCTCCCTTTGGTTCCCCTCTGTCCTGCAGTGATCCCCACGGTTCTCCAATTTTTCCAATATTTTCCCCCTGCTCCCTTTTGTTCCCCTCTGTTCTGCATTTTTCAACACGGTTCTCCACTTTTTCCAATCCGTTCACCCTGCTTCCTTTGGTTCCCCTCTGTCCTGCAGTGTTCTCCACGGGCCCCTCTTTTTCGAATCCGTTAACCCTCCTCCCTTTGGTTCCCCTCTGTTCTGCAATGATCCCCACGGTTCCCCACTTTTTCCAACCCATTCCCCCGGCTCCGTTTGGTTCCCCTCTGTTCTGCATTGTTTCCCACAGTTCTCCACATTTTTTCTAATCTGTTCCCATGCTCCCTATGGTTCACCTCTGTTCTGCAGTTTCCCCATGGTTCTCCACATTTTTTCCAATCTGTTCCCCCTGCTCCCTTTGGTTCGCCTCTGTTCTGCAGTGTTTCCCATGATTCCACACTTTTTCCAACCTGTACCCCCTACTCTCTTTGGTTCCCCTCTGTCCTGCAGTGTTCCTCACGGTTCCCCACTTTTTCCAATCCGTTCCACCTGCTCCCTTTCGTTCCCCTCTGTCCTGCATTTTTCCCCATGGTACCCCACTTTTTCAAATCCGTACCCCCTGCTCCCTTTCGTTCCCCTCTGTCCTGCATTTTTCCCCACGGTTCCCCACGTTACCAATCAATTCCCCCTGCTCCCTTTTGTTCCCCTCTCTTCTGCATTGTTCCCCACGGTTCCCCACTTTTTCCAATCTGTTCCCCCTGCTCCCATTGGTTCCCCTCTGTTCTGCAGTGTTCTCCACAATTCGCCACGATTTCCAATTCGTTCCCCCTGCTCCCTTTGATTCCCCACTAATCTGCCATTTTCCACAGGGTTCCCCACTTTTTACAATCTTTTCCCCCTGCTCCCTTTGTTTCCCCACTCTTCTGCATTTTTCCACACTGTTCCCCATTTTTTCCAATCTGTTCCACCTGCTCCCTTTGGTTCTCCTCTGTTGTGCATTGTTCCCTACGCTTCCCCACTTTTTCCAATCCGTTCCACCTGCTCCCTTTGATTCCTCTCTATATGCAGTGCTCCCCACGATTCTCCACTTTTTTTCCATTCTGTACCCCCTGCTACCTATCGCTCCCCTCTGCCCTGCAGTGTTCCCCATGGTTCCCCACTTTTTCCAATTTGTTTCCCTTGCTCCCTTTGGTTCCCCTCTGTTCTGCATTGATCCTCACGGTTTCCCACATTTCCGAGCTGTTCCCCCTGCACCCTTTGGTTCCCCTCTGTTCTGCAGTTTTCCCCAAGTTTCACCACTTTTTCCAACTTTTACTCCCTGCTCCCTTTGGTTCCCTTCTTTCCTGCAGTGTTCCCCATGGTTCCCCACTTTTTCCAATCCGTTCCTCCTATTCCTTTGGTTCAGCTCTGTTCTGCAGTGTTTCCCACGGTTCCCCACTTTTTCCAATCTGTTCCCCCTGCTCCCTTTGGTTCCACTCTGTTCTGGAGTGTTCCCCACGCTTCCTCACTTTTTACAATCCATTACCCCTGCTCCCTTTGGTTCCAATCTATTGTGCAGTGCTCCTCACGATTCCCCACTTTTTCCAATCTGTTCCGCGTGCTCCCTTTGGTTCCCCTCTGTCCTGCAGTGTTCCCCACGATTCTGAACTTTTTCCATCCGTTCCCCCTGCTCCCTTTGGTTCCCCACTCTTCTACCTTTTTCCACAGGGTTCCCCACTTTTTACAATCTGTACCCCCTGCTCCCTTTGTTTCCCCACTCTTCTGCATTTTTCCACACTGTTCTCCACTTTTTCAAATCTGTTTCCCCTGCTCCCTTTGGTTCCCCACTGTTCTGCAGTTTTCCCCAATTCTCCACTTTTTTTCTAATCTGTTCCCCCTGCTCCTTTGGCTCCCCTCTGTTCTGCTGTTTTCCCCACGGTTCTCCACATTTTTTCCAATCTGTTCCACCTGCTCCCTTTGGTTCTCCTCTGTTCTGCAGTGTTCCCTACGCTTCCCCACTTTTTCCAATTCGTTCCCCCTGCTCCCTTTGGTTCCTCTCTATATGCAGTGTTCCCCAAGATTCTCCACTTTTTTTCCATTCTGTACCCCCTGCTCCCTCTGGTTCCCCTCTGCCCTTCAGTGTTCCCCATGGTTCCCCACTTTTTCCATTCCATTGCGCCTACTTCCTTTGGTTCACCTCTGTTCTGCAGTGTTCCCCACAGTTCCCCACTTTTTCCAATCTGTTGCCCCTGCTCCCTTTCGTTCCTCTCTGTTCTGGAGTGTTCCCCACGCTTCCCCACTTATTCCAATCCATTTCCCCTGCTCCCTTTGGCTCCCCTCTGTCCTGCAGTGTTCCCCACTATTCCCCACTTTATACAACCTGTACCCCCTGCTCACTTTGGTTCCCCTCTGTTCTTCAGTTTCCCCACGGTTCTCCACATTTTTTCCAATCTATTCCCCCTGCTCCCTTTGGTT
Source organism: Narcine bancroftii (assembly GCF_036971445.1). Classification (NCBI taxonomy): domain Eukaryota; kingdom Metazoa; phylum Chordata; class Chondrichthyes; order Torpediniformes; family Narcinidae; genus Narcine; species Narcine bancroftii. The sequence goes on along the minus strand of NW_027211900.1, from coordinate 1,814,975 downwards.
CCCCTCTGTTCTGCTGTTTTCCCCACGGTTCTCCACATTTTTTCCAATCTGTTCCTCCTGCTCCCTTTGGTTCCCCTCTGTCCTGCATTTTTCCCCACGGTTCCCCACTTTTTCAAATCCGTTCACCTTGCTCCCTTTAGTTACCCTCTGTCCTGCACTTTTCCCCACGGTTCTCCACACTTTCCAACCTGTATCCCCTGCTCCCTTTGGTTCCCCTCTGTCCTGCAGTGTTCCCCACGCTTATTCACTTTTTCCAACCCGTTCCCCCGGCTCCCTTTGGTTCCCCTCTGTTCTGCATTGTTCCCCACGGTTCCCCACATTTCTGAGCAGTTCCTCCTGCTCCCTTTTGTTCCGCTTTGTTCTGCATTGCTCCCTTTTGTTCCGCTTTGTTCTGCATTGTTCCCCACGGTTCTCCACATTTTTGGTAATCTGTTCCTATGCTCCCTTTGGTTCATCTCTGTTCTGCAGTTTCCCCATGGCTCTCCACATTTTTTTCAATCTGTTCCCCCTGCTCCCTTTGGTTCCCCTCTGTTCTGCAGTGTTTCCCACGATTCCACACCTTTTCCAACCTGTACCCCCTGCTCCCTTTGGTTCCCCTCTGTCCTGCAGTGTTCCCCACGGTTCCCCACTTTTTCAGATCCGTTCCCCCTGCTCCCTTTCGTTCCCCTCTGTCCTGCATTTTTCCCCACGGTTCCCCACTTCACCAATCCATTCACCCTGCTCCCTTTGGTTCCCCTCTGTTCTGCATTTTTCCACACGGTTCCCCACTTCTTCCAATCCGTTTCCCCTGCTCCCTTTGTTTACCCACTGTTCTGCATTTTTCCAATCTGTTCCCCAATTTTTTCAATCCGTTGCCCCTGCTCCCTTTGGTTCCCCACTGTTCTGCAGTGTTCCCCATGGTCCCCACTTTTTCCAATCCATTTCCCCTGCTCCCTTTTGTTCCCCTCTGTTCTGCAGTGTTCCCCACAGTTCCCCACTTTTTCCAATCCGTACCCCCTGCTCCCTTTTGTTCCACTCTGTTCTGCAGTTTTCCCCACAGTACCCCACTTTTTGCAATCCGCTCCCCCTGCCTCCTTTGATTCCTCTCTGTTCTGCAGTGTTTCCCAAGGTTCCCCACTTTTTCCAACTTTTACCCCCTGCTCCCTTTGGTTCTCCTCTGTCCTGCAGTGTTCCCCATGGGCCCAATTTTAACAATCTGTTCCTCCTGCTCCCTTTGGTTCCCCTTCTGTCCAGCAGTTTCCCCACGGTTCTCCACATTTTTTCCAATCTGTTCCCCCTGCTCCCTCTGGTTCCCATCTGCCCTGCAGTCTTCCCCATGGTTCCCCACTTTTTCCATTCCGTTCCCCCTACTTCCTTTGGTTCACCTCTGTTCTGCAGTGTTCCCCACGGTTCCCCACTTTTTCCAATCTGTACAACCTGCTCCCTTTGGTTCGCCTCTGTTCTGCAGTGTTCCCCACAGTTCTCCACCTTTTCCAACACATCCCCCCGGCTCTCTTTGTTTTCCCACTGTTTTGCAGTGTTCCCCACTGTTTCCCAATTTTTCCAATCTGTTCCCCCTACTTCCCTTGGGTCACCTCTGTTCTGCAGTGTTCCCCACTGTTCCCCAATTTTTCCAATCCTTTCCCCCTGCTCCCTTTGGTTCCCCAGTGATCTGCAGAACTTCCCACGATTCCCCACTTTTTCCAATCAGTTCCCCCTGCTCCCTTTGGTTCCCCACTGTTCTGCATTGTTCCACACGATTTCCCACTTTTGCCGAGCTGTTCCCCCTGCCTCCTTTGGTTCCGCAGTGTTCCCCACCGTTCTCCACATTTTTTCCAATCTGTTCGCCCTGTTACCTTTGGTTCCCCTCTGTACTACAGTGTTCCCCAAGATTCCCCACTTTTTCCAACCTGTACCCCCTGCTCCCTTTGGTTCCCCTCTGTTCTGCAGTTTCCCCACGGTTCTCCACATTTTTTCCAATCTGTGCCCCCTGCTCCCTTTGTTTCCCCTCTGTTCTGGAGTGTTCCCCACGCATCCCCACTTTTTCCAATCCATTTCCCCAGCTCCCTTTGGTTCCAATCTATTGTGCAGTGCTTCTTACGATTCCCCACTTTTTCCAATCTGTTCCCCGTGCTCCCTTTGGTTCCCCTCTGTCCTGCAGTGTTCCCCACGATTCCCCACTTCTTCCAATCCGTTCCCCCTGCTCCCTTTGGTTCCCCTCTGTTCTGCAGTGTTCCCCACAGTTCTCCACCATTTCTAATCCGTTCCCCCTTCTCACTTTGGTTCCCCACTCTTCTGCATTTTTCCACATGGTTCCCCACTTCTTCCAATCCGTTTCCCCTGCTCCCTTTGTTTACCCACTGTTCTTCATTTTTCCTCTTCATTCCCCACTTTTTTCAATCCGTTCCCCCTGCTCCCTTTGTTTCCCCACTGTGCTGCAGTGTTCCCCACGGTTCCCCCCGTTTTCCAAACCGTTTCCCCTGCTCCCTTTGGTTCCCCTCTGTCCTGCAGTGTTCTCCACGGTTCCCCTCTTTTTCCAATCCGTTACCCCTGCTCCCTTTGGTTCCCCTCTATTCTGCAATGATCCCCACGGTTCCCCACGTTTTCCAATCTGTTCCCCGTGATCCCTTTCGTTCCCCTCTGTCCTGCAGTGTTCCCCACGATTCCCCACTTTTTCCAATCTCTTCCCCCTGCTCCCTATGGTTCCCCTCTGTCCTGCAGTGTTCCCCACGGTTCCCCACTTTTTCCAATCCATTCCACCTGCTCCCTTTCATTCCCTTCAGTCCCGCATTTTTCTCCACGGTTCCCCACTTTTTCAAATCCGTTCCCCCTGCTCCCTTTCGTTCCCCTCTGTCCTGCAGTGTTCCCCACAGTTCTCCACCATTTCTAATCCATTCCCCCTTCTCCTTTTGGTTCCCCACTGTTCTGCAGAACTCCCCACGATTCCCCACTTTTTCCAATCGGTTCCCCCTGCTCCGTTTGGTTCTCCTTTATTCTGCAGTGTTCCCCAAGGTTCCCCACTTTTCTGAGCTGTTCCCCCTGCTCCCTTTGGTTCTGCAGTGTTCTGCAGTGTTCCCCACGGTTACCCACTTTTTCCAAACCGTTCCCCCTGCTCCCTTTGGTTCCCCTCTGTCCTGCAGTGTTCCCCACGGTTACCCTCTTATTCCAATCCATTCCCCCTGCTCCCTTTGGTTCCCCTCTGTCCTGCATTTTCCCCCACGGTTCCCCACTTTTTCCAATCCATTCCTCCTGCTCCTTTTGGTTCCCCAATGTTCTGCAGAACTCCCCACGATTCCCCACTTTTTCCAATCTGTTCCCCCTGCTCCGTTTGGTTCCCCTTTATTCTGCAGTATTCCCCACGATTCCCCACTTTTTCCAATCCGTTCCCCCTGCTCCCTTTGGTTCGCCTCTGTTCTGCAGTGTTCCCCACAGTTCTCCACCTTTTCCAACACATTTCACCGGCTCTCTTTGGTTTCCCACTGTTTTGCAGTGTTCCCCACGGTTTCCCAATTTTTGCAATCTGTTCCCCCTACTTCCCTTGGGTCACCTCTGTTCTGCAGTGTTCCCCACGGTTCTCCACATTTTTTCCAATCTGTTCCACCTGCTCCCTTTGGTTCTCCTCCGTTCTGCAGTGTTCCCTACGCTTCTCCACTTTTTCCAGTCTGTTCCCCCTGCACCCTTTGGTTCCCCTCTGTTCTGGAGTGTTCCCCACGCTCCCACTTTTTCCAATCCATTTCCCCTGCTCCCTTTGGTTCCACTCTACTGTGGAGTGATCCCCACGATTGCTCACTTTTTCCAACCTGTACACCATGCTCCCTTTGGTTCCCCTCTGTCCTGCAGTGTTCCCCACGGTTCTCCAATTTTTCCAACCCGTTCCCCCTGCTTCCTTTGTTTACCCACTGTTCTGCATTTTTCCACTCTGTTCCCCACTTTTTTCAATTGTTGCCCCTGCTCCCTTTGGTTCCCCACTGTTCTGCAGTGTTCCCCATGGTTCCCCACTTTTTCCAATCCGTTTCCCCTGCTCCCTTTTGTTCCCCTCTGTTCTGCAGTGTTCCCCACAGTTCCCCACTTTTTCCAAACCGTTCCCCCTGCTCCCTTTTGTTCCACTCTGTTCTGCAGTTTTCCCCACAGTACCCCACTTTTTGCAATCCGCTCCCCCTGCCTCCTTTGATTCCTCTCTGTTCTGCAGTGTTTCCCCACAGTACCCCACTTTTTGCAATCCGCTCCCCCTGCCTCCTTTGATTCCTCTCTGTTCTGCAGTGTTTCCCAAGGTTCCCCACTTTTTCCAACTTTTACCCCCTGCTCCCTTTGGTTCTCCTCTGTCCTGCAGTGTTCCCCATGGGCCCAATTTTAACAATCTGTTCCTCCTGCTCCCTTTGGTTCCCCTTCTGTCCTGCAGTTTCCCCACGGTTCTCCACATTTTTTCCAATCTGTTCCCCCTGCTCCCTCTGGTTCCCATCTGCCCTGCAGTCTTCCCCATGGTTCCCCACTTTTTCCATTCCGTTCCCCCTACTTCCTTTGGTTCACCTCTGTTCTGCAGTGTTCCCCACGGTTCCCCACTTTTTCCAATCTGTACAACCTGCTCCCTTTGGTTCGCCTCTGTTCTGCAGTGTTCCCCACAGTTCTCCACCTTTTCCAACACATCCCCCCGGCTCTCTTTGTTTTCCCACTGTTTTGCAGTGTTCCCCACTGTTTCCCAATTTTTCCAATCTGTTCCCCCTACTTCCCTTGGGTCACCTCTGTTCTGCAGTGTTCCCCACTGTTCCCCAATTTTTCCAATCCTTTCCCCCTGCTCCCTTTGGTTCCCCAGTGATCTGCAGAACTTCCCACGATTCCCCACTTTTTCCAATCTGTTCCCCCTGCTCCCTTTGGTTCCCCACTGTTCTGCATTGTTCCACACGATTTCCCACTTTTCCGAGCTGTTCCCCCTGCCTCCTTTGGTTCCGCAGTGTTCCCCACCGTTCTCCACCTTTTTTCCAATCTGTTCGCCCTGTTACCTTTGGTTCCCCTCTGTACTACAGTGTTCCCCAAGATTCCCCACTTTTTCCAACCTGTACCCCCTGCTCCCTTTGGTTCCCCTCTGTTCTGCAGTTTCCCCACGGTTCTCCACATTTTTTCCAATCTGTTCCCCCTGCTCCCTTTGTTTCCCCTCTGTTTTGGAGTGTTCCCCACGCATCCCCACTTTTTCCAATCCATTTCCCCAGCTCCCTTTGGTTCCAATCTATTGTGCAGTGCTTCTTACGATTCCCCACTTTTTCCAATCTGTTCCCCGTGCTCCCTTTGGTTCCCCTCTGTCCTGCAGTGTTCCCCACGATTCCCCACTTCTTCCAATCCGTTCCCCCTGCTCCCTTTGGTTCCCCTCTGTTCTGCAGTGTTCCCCACAGTTCTCCACCATTTCTAATCCGTTCCCCCTTCTCACTTTGGTTCCCCACTCTTCTGCATTTTTCCACATGGTTCCCCACTTCTTCCAATCCGTTTCCCCTGCTCCCTTTGTTTACCCACTGTTCTGCATTTTTCCACTTCATTCCCCACTTTTTTCAATCCGTTCCCCCTGCTCCCTTTGTTTCCCCACTGTGCTGCAGTGTTCCCCACGGTTCCCCCCGTTTTCCAAACCGTTTCCCCTGCTCCCTTTGGTTCCCCTCTGTCCTGCAGTGTTCTCCACGGTTCCCCTCTTTTTCCAATCCGTTACCCCTGCTCCCTTTGGTTCCCCTCTATTCTGCAATGATCCCCACGGTTCCCCACGTTTTCCAATCTGTTCCCCGTGCTCCCTTTCGTTCCCCTCTGTCCTGCAGTGTTCCCCACGATTCCCCACTTTTTCCAATCTCTTCCCCCTGCTCCCTATGGTTCCCCTCTGTCCTGCAGTGTTCCCCACGGTCCCCACTTTTTCCAATCCATTCCACCTGCTCCCTTTCATTCCCTTCAGTCCCGCATTTTTCTCCACGGTTCCCCACTTTTTCAAATCCGTTCCCCCTGCTCCCTTTCGTTCCCCTCTGTCCTGCAGTGTTCCCCACAGTTCTCCACCATTTCTAATCCATTCCCCCTTCTCCTTTTGGTTCCCCACTGTTCTGCAGAACTCCCCACGATTCCCCACTTTTTCCAATCGGTTCCCCCTGCTCCGTTTGGTTCTCCTTTATTCTGCAGTGTTCCCCAAGGTTCCCCACTTTTCCGAGCTGTTCCCCCTGCTCCCTTTGGTTCTGCAGTGTTCTGCAGTGTTCCCCACGGTTACCCACTTTTTCCAAACCATTCCCCCTGCTCCCTTTGGTTCCCCTCTGTCCTGCAGTGTTCCCCACGGTTACCCTCTTATTCCAATCCATTCCCCCTGCTCCCTTTGGTTCCCCTCTGTCCTGCATTTTCCCCCACGGTTCCCCACTTTTTCCAATCCATTCCTCCTGCTCCTTTTGGTTCCCCAATGTTCTGCAGAACTCCCCACGATTCCCCACTTTTTCCAATCTGTTCCACCTGCTCCGTTTGGTTCCCCTTTATTCTGCAGTATTCCCCACGATTCCCCACTTTTTCCAATCCGTTCCCCCTGCTCCCTTTGGTTCGCCTCTGTTCTGCAGTGTTCCCCACAGTTCTCCACCTTTTCCAACACATTTCACCGGCTCTCTTTGGTTTCCCACTGTTTTGCAGTGTTCCCCACGGTTTCCCAATTTTTGCAATCTGTTCCCCCTACTTCCCTTGGGTCACCTCTGTTCTGCAGTGTTCCCCACGGTTCTCCACATTTTTTCCAATCTGTTCCACCTGCTCCCTTTGGTTCTCCTCCGTTCTGCAGTGTTCCCTACGCTTCTCCACTTTTTCCAGTCTGTTCCCCCTGCACCCTTTGGTTCCCCTCTGTTCTGGAGTGTTCCCCACGCTCCCACTTTTTCCAATCCATTTCCCCTGCTCCCTTTGGTTCCACTCTACTGTGCAGTGAT